>NW_021604597.1:15125341-15194375 GCF_004785775.1 Grammomys surdaster | reverse complement strand
CTCTCTCTCTCTCTCTCTCTCTCTCTCTCTCTCTCTCTCTCTCTCTCACACACACACACACACACACACACACACACACACACACAAAATGTTCTTCCCTTAGCATGAGGGGTCCTTGTAATATTGAAAAAAAGTATGACAGTTGTTTTGAACTTTATGAAACATATAATATGCTTCATACAGTTCCCTGTACTATAAGGGATGAATAGATAAGATACAATCTCTGCCTGCAAAGGCTTCTGTCCAAGAAGAGAAAGACATGCAATTAGTCTAATTGTTTTGAGGATCCACCAGAGGTAACCACTCAGACAGAGTTTAGAATCAATTGAAAGTCTTCATTCCAACTGTCTGGCACTACACTTAAGTATTCAGAACCTAAGTGTAGCCTTGGGCATTTAGAGCAAGGGTCTTTTAAAGACAAAAACCACATCCTGGTATCTCATCTGCACAAACAGGCAGTTTAACAGAAGCTAAGGGAAACTAGGGCATCTTGACCTCAGGTTTCTATAATAGAATTGGTTAGTTTTCCATGGTATTAGCCATCAAGGAGATCAGGTTCTAGTTAAATTTGAAATAGCCTCTGCAAGAATACAAGATGGAGGAACCTCTGCACTGTCTTCCCCTGTCAGATATCAGATTAAAAGTATATGTAGGGAGTGGATGGAAGGAAGGGTGTTTGTTTTTATAGGTTATGAGAAGAAAGCAAGGAAGGACTTCTGGAGGCATTGTGCTTGAACTGAGTACTGGTCAATTTAATGTGGGTAAGCACATGGAGAGTAGTTGCAAAGGGCTGTACTGAGGCCAGAATCTCTTAGATTGATGTGGTTGGGGGAAAAATCGTTTATGATAATTATTCAAGATGATGAAGTGACTTCCTTCAAGACCATAATGGCATGTGTAAGGATCATTGCAATGAGATACTGCACTGTAGGACACAGACTGGACCCATTTCTCAGCATAAGGAAAAGTGAAAATTCACAGCCAAAAACCTGAGGTAGGATGGAAAATTACTAAGAGAAAACACCAAGGCTAAATAGGATGGCAGTGAAAACAGCTTCACAGAGCTCTACTGAGAGCCATCCAGACCAGATCAGACATGGAGGGCGATCAGACACAGAAGGTAGAGGTTCTGGTTAACCAACTTGGAACATAAGTGAGAGAGGAATCAAAAGGACATGCCTCAAGTTTGACCATGAAGATAGTTTTTCTCAAGGCCTTCTTTTGAGTATTTGATAGGGAATAAAGCTGATGCAAAAACAAGATCACAGAGGGCCTGACAGGCTGTGAGCAAGTATGCTCTTGATCTACTTGGCGAAGGGCTTTCAGCATTTATTCCCTGTCAAGAAGGAGAACATAGATCGACAGTAACATGGACTAAAAGGGAGTCATCTTGGCACTTAGTAATTGAGCGGGGACAGCAGGGCCTCAGCCCCAAGGAGAGACCAAGTGAGACAGCACTGATGCAGCTATGCAGTGTGGCTAGTCCAGAAGGGCAAGGCTGGAGGGACGTCTGGGACAGAAAGCATAGCTCTTGTCTTATTCACTGTAAAATTGGATGTGATTTCAGTATTTCCCATGGCTTCAGGGGTTTGGAGGTGTGGCCTCCTGGATAACAGTTGGGAGATAGCATTGGAACTTGTAAGAGGTAGATCTAAGGGACCTAATTGGAGGGTTTTAGGATCACTGAGGGGCTGTCATTAGAAAGGATTAAGGCCGTCCTTGGGAGAACATGTTGTAATGAAAAGCCTCATTATTTGTGTAACTGTCCTTGTTCTTTGCCTTTACAAATATTTTCTTCCTCCTAAATTCATTCCCAAGGTTGGGACACTATTGCTGTTAGGCCTTAACTTAAGCTGAACTGATGCCAGCATCTTGTCCTTGAATATTTAGAAATGTGAACCAAGCAGACCTTTTCTTTTCTTTTTATAAAGCTAGTCTGTCTCAAGTGCTTTATCATAGTAATGAAAAGCTGGCAAATGTACTGACTACTTGATAGCAGGAGGAACAGCTTGATTGAAGTTGCCTAAGATACTTGCTGGGTGTCACAGTGAGATGATTTGACAGATAATGGAGATGTTTGCTAAGATGGGGATACATTGAGGCCAGCATGACCATGTTAGAGCTGTTGGGAAAATACACACCAACAATATGGCATTAAATAAAGCACAGCACAGGAAATTCTTTTCTGTTTACTGAAGAATACATAATAACTTAGTAAATCAAGCAATTCCCTTGCTTTCTTCCTCTCCTAGATATGCTGTCAGTAGAAAGTGGGTGTGTGTTTGTCTTGGATTCTTGGGCTGACTTCCTCAATTGTCCACATATGAATGTGGATACAGAGGCCTGAAAATTCCTCAGTGTGTCTTCATAGTGATTTTTCTGGCAGTTTCAGGCATCTGTCAAAGCATCACTGAAGCATGCAAACACAAGCCTGAGGGTTTGTGAAGGGATGAGAGTCTGAGTCATGATGCCATTTAAAAAAAAAAAACCTCAGATTTTGCAACTAAACATAACTGAAGTTACAGTAATTTTAATTCATTATATGTATATATGTCTCCTTAAGCTTTAAAAATACATGAAAGGATATGAATTGTTCTCGAGGGGCCCCAAAATAGAAAAGCAATAGTAATTAACCAAAAAAAAAAAAGCCAACAAAAAATATGGATGCATTAGAGCTAATATAAATCCTGGGCAATTGGCATGAAGGAATTTTTTTATTTTCAAAACAGAACTAAATCTCTTTTCCATTATAGATTTAATTTAAGTAACATGATAAATAATGGTAAATTGAACTTTATTATGTATTCATGAAATGCAGTTTAATACAATTGTTATTTCTGGCATTTGTGGTTTAAAGATATTCCCTTATGGATAGATGTTATTTTTAATGTGCAAATTCAGAAATAATGACCCACATCTCCACTGGTGAGTTGGAGCTGATCTGCACACATGGACAATAAGGGGAAATGGTCTCTAAATTCTTGTTTTTATGAACATTCCGAGTGCAATCTCTGATCCTTTAAAACTGACATTAAACAAATTATGTTACGGTTACAACTATATTGCTGGCAAAGAAAAAAAGTAATAAAGTAAATATTTTCCAAAGGTTTTTAAAAAAATGGTCTTTGACAAGGACATACCTGAAAGGGAGAAACTCACTTACCAAGAGCAAGTTATTGAAAAATCTCTGCAAAACTTAAAAAAAAAAGACATTAAAAATTCACATGAAATAATATCTTACTAGTGTGTCTGGAACATAAAATTGGACTCAAAAAGAATGGATAAACAGATAAACAGTATACAGCCAGCAATTTCCACAGGCTTGCTTCTCATAGTCAGTAAGAAACCGGTCAAGAGAAAGAAATATTAGTGAGTTCACAGTCCTTCATGCTTAGCTTAATTCTACTGCATTTGAGAATCTTGCTGGTGTAGATAGGACCATGAGGTACAGCAGTATGTGCAGAGAGCTAGCACTGCCAGTGGAGGCCTCAGCTGTGCCCAGCAGTGAATGAAGGGAATCCTTAGCAAATTTTTCTTCTCCCAAATTGACTCTCATGATGTGGGAGTTTCAAGATAGAGTGACTTTGTGTAGCCCTGGCTGTCTGGTTGTCTGGCTGTCTTGGAACTCACTTTGTAGACCATAGACCAGACTGGTGTCGAACTGACAGAAATCCACCTGCCTCTGACTCCAAAGAGCTGGGATTAAAGGCATGCACTACCATGCCCAGCTCCCAAAATTGACTCAATATCTAATTAAGATAAAACATCTCTGAGGAGTGCTAGGTGACTGAGTTTAACTTCCTTTGATTATCCATTGTTGCTTATAAGGACTTAGCCAGCAGTGCCCCAGAACAACACTGGCAGCAGGTTCTCAGGCATGGACAGTCCTTGACTAGCAAGTAGAGGTGGCTTGTGGTTACCCATTTGTGACAAATGTTTGTGGGATGTAGGGTCTATATTAGGCTCTTGAACCTGGCTTTTCAGCCATTGGTGGCAGTCAAATGTCTGAGGGTAATTCTTCATTTTTGCTGCACATTGAAGGAACATTGGAAAGCTTCTTTCACATTTAAGTTTTCAGTGCTGGGGAAGTAGCCACTGCCTGGCCGTCTGAGAGGCACTGGATGGAGAATTCGAAGATCCTAGTTATCATAACCTTCACAATTTTAGCATTATCAACACTGTTCTGTGAACAACTAGCCCACATCTGTTAACCAGAGGCTTGCTTCTTTTCTGAAGATATAATTTCCCACAGCATCACAGGCCAACAACCACAGTGTGACACCTCAGAACACTGGAAAGAGGAAGCTATTCCACAACTCATTTGTTGGAAAACCCCAAACCATCTGGATTTATTTGCTAGAGCAGTCAGACGTAACATAGTGTAAGGCTACGTATAGGTTTTATTTCATTTAGTGTCAGTATTGTGATCGGGGGTATTACCTCACCTCTGGTGGAGCAAAATATATGATTTTTATGCTTCGTTCACTTCTCAAGCCTGAGAAAACTTTGGAACTTATCTGAATCAAAGGGTTTTAGGTAAGGGACCGGGGAGCTGTAATTAGAAATGAATCTTAATTTTTCTTTTCCTCCTATGTTGTGAATACCTACTAATAATGCCCTTAAAGATAATTTGCCTGGGGAAGTTAAAGAAGCTTTCTAAAATTTGATTTAAGCTATTAATTTGCTTAGTAAAATCATATATTGCATATAGGAAATTCAGCTCTGTTGTGGCCAAATTATCACAAGTTATAAATTAGTTGCATTTGAGTTAATGAGGTTTTATTATAAACACAAAACAGCATTACGCCCAATGCCTGATTTTCATTAGTAGAAGAAAACAGCCCAAATAAAGCTAAAACAAAACAAACAAAAAAAATCAAAAAACTGAGTTGCCTAAGTCACTTACTTTATAAACATTCAAGATGCTATTGAATTTTCTGTTTGTAAAGAGCTGCAAAGATATTTATGTTGCCTACCTTCAGTTTGATTTGGATTAAGGTAGCTACAAAAACCCCCTTAGTTCTAGTAGCCTGTGAATCATTTCTGGGCTTCCATTCTCTCATTTTTAAGAAATTTTTTTTCCAATAAAGAGTTGTTTTTTTTTTTTTTTTTCAGAGTACGAGTGGGGTGGCTGATGTCTGATAGAGACAGTTGAAGCTCAGGCTGGTAAAAGAATGGAATTACAAGTTCAGAAGAGGAGCGTTGAAAAGAGACAGCGGAAAAGGTAGGGCCTATGTAAGGGGCCCATGAATGGAAACCCCCCAGCCCTGCCCCTTGTGCAGTAGACCATGAGGCTGAGGACGTAGACTGGGAAGAACCTGCCTGCCACTATGTGCTTTTATAACCAGACACCTGGCAGAGAAGAACTGTGTTTAGTCCCTACTGAGTAGAAGGAGATTTCCTGTCTTTTAACTATAAATCCACACATAAATCCATTTATTAGACAACAATGGTTTTAATCTTGAAGCCTATAGGGTTATGCTCAGAGCCATTGACTCTTTTAAGAACTTGGCCAGCTCACCTTTCTCTGTTTTCTTGCTGTTCTGGACCCCTTTCTTCTTGGCTCCTCTTTCAAGGGAAATGTTGTCACCGCTCTTCTCCAAAGAGCTCTCTCGGGCTGAGCAGCAGGCAGAGGTTGTGGACTCCTTGCAGGACCTGTTTGAAGAAGGTGTGGATGTAAGCAGATGATCAAAGACGCGGAGCAGGGGCCCCGATAACAGTAACCTCCCAAACACGGAGGAGCCCCAAAGATGGCAGAAGCCCAGCTCCCCCGTTGAGGAGCTGTGGGAGCTGGATGGACTTCTGTGGAAGGGGCTGTCTGCAGTTCTGTGGGAAGTGAGTGGGCCTGGCTTGCTGGCCTGTGTAGAAGTTGGGATGTGTCCAGGTGGTTGTGTTTGTGCCAGTAGCAACACGCTTGCGTCGATTCTGCTGCGAGCATTGATGGGTTGGTGTGTGTCTCTGGTTCTGCAGAGGCTGCTCAAATGCCTCCAGTGAAGAGGCCGTGCACCGACCAATCCTCCTGCTTCTTCTTCATTTCAGGATGTGCAGAGGCTATAGAGGCAGAGTGATGTGACGTCTTCCCAGGTGTCAGAGGGAGATAAACTTCACGATAACTAAAACAATCACAAAATCTGCCAGAAACTGTAAAATATTAAAGAGACAGCAAGGGTTAGGCTGAAACAGTGGGAGAAGGCCTCGGAGTGTTTGGCCCAGGTCCAGGAAACCTTCAATTCATTTTCTACCCTGTTGTTGGTTATCACTAAGAAAAAAAAAATGAAGCTGGTTAACTCTGTTACATCTTATTTACAGAAACCAGCCAATTCCCCTTTGCCTCCAGGAAAAAGTCCTGGTATGCCAGGCACTTTGTATGCTGATCTGACCTAAAATCTCTCCATGATCTCCTATAATTTATTTCCTGCCCATTGCAGCTGCATTTGCCATTGAACTTCCTACCATGGTAGGAGCTTGCCAGAGCCTTGTGTGTTATGGATAGAGGTCACATTTCTTATTTCTTTTTATGTGTTCTTTTTCATGACCTGTTCAACTTATCCTTCGAGGCTTTGGTTCAACCCTATCTCGTCCCTGGTATTTTTCTTCAATAGTTCATTCATTCATTCATTCATTCATTCACCTACATAGTGGTTCCCAATGTCCAGCACTGTGTTGTGTCCCAGGAGAAGGACAATGGTGAACAGGTGCTGTAATCCCTGCCTTCTGGAATAGCCACCATAGAAATATTGTCAATCAGGGAAGAAGTACTGAAGGAATTACCACAAGAGCTGAAACTGCTTCCCAAGGAATAGGTCGCAGACATGTGGTATGCAACAGTAATACCTCAGCATTGTCGAGTGCCTGCTATGCTGCAGACATCCTACTTGTGTGTTTTAACAGTGTCATGATCATTTGTGATAGTGATCTTGTTGTCTCATGCCTGATCTGTAAATTCCTTAGGAGGAAGACTCCTCTCCCTTATATTCTTCCATGCCTGCAGAATCTAGCTCAATACCCGATGTTGAAGACCATGGCTCAGCCAGAATAGCAGGGATGAGGATGAAGAGTAGAAACAACCTTCTTTCATAACTTGGGACCAGCCAGACCAGAACAGTAGCAAGTTCATTTCTGCTAAGTGTTCATCTTATGTTTATATATTTCTTCAGCTAATAATATAATTAAAATTTGTTATTTGGAGCTGGAAGAAGTATCCTGCTTACTTTATCCTATCACCTGGTGTTCTAGTTTGTGTATCTATGTCTGAGATGAAACACCATGACCAAAAAGCAAGTTGGGGAGGAAAGCGTTTATTTGGCTTACACTTCCACATCATAGTCAGTCACTGGAGGAAGTCAGGACAGAACTCAAGCAGGGCAAGAACCTGGAGGCAGGAACTGATGCAGAAGCCATGGAAGAGTGATGCTTACAGGCTTGCTCCTCATGACTTGATTAGCCTGCCTTCTTAAATAATCCAGGAGCACCAGTCCAGAGATGGCACCACACATAGTGGGCTAGACCCTTTCTCATCAATCCCTAATTTAAAAATTGGCCTGTAGTCAGATCTTATGGAGGCATTTTCTCAATTGAGGTTCCCTCTTTATGGATAACTGTAGTTCATGTCTAGTTGACAGAAAACTACTCAGCATACCTTATATTTTACTAGCACCCTGAAGTATCCTGATGTCTTTGTGGAATCTTGGAGCAGCTGCTGTTAGACGCATGGGAATATTGGTCAAGGCAGGAAGGGATGTAAGAGTCTTCCTATGCTGTGATCTAGCATTGGCCCAACGTTGTGGGTAGCCTGAATGGACGTGAATGGATAGAAAGAGGAACAGCAAGTCCACAGATAGCTATTGTGGCCTGATGTCAACATTGGAGACTCTGGTTCATATGGTAGTGGCAATGAGTAATATTGAGCACCCCAAAAAGCCTCTTAACTTCTTTATTCAGAAATGGACAGTAAAGTTTTTGATCTCTGAAGGAACATGCTCCAATCTGTGTAAGAAAGCTGACCATAGTCATACTAAGAGTCACCCCAAGTGTGTACCTCCCTGGATCCTCTTTGGGCCCAGCTTGTACTCTCGACTTCTCAGTCCCTTTGAATTTGGAGGAAAGGATAATAGATAATTCATCTTTTTATTGAAGCCATTCCTGGCATTCAACAATGGGTTAGAACCTCTTTCCTGTAGGACTTGATGCATGTTTTAAAAACCCCTTCTAAAAACTGTTCATAATTTACCCTAAGGTAGAAGTAAGAAAGCTTTCAGAATGAGGAGGACAGATGCTGGGCCACAGGAAAAGGCTTTACTTTACAACTCCCAAGTTTAAGCTTCAAACACCTTTAATTCATTGGAACAGAGCAGAATAGATTGACTAAGTCTTGAAAATACACATGGTGTGCCACAATAGCAATGGTAGAAGAAAAATTAGGACTAAATGATTAATGTATAATGTTAATGACCTTTCTGTTGCTGTAATAAAATATTGTGATCAAAAGCAATTTATGGAGGAAAGCATTTACTCTGTCATGTAGTTCCAGAGGGCCAGTAGTCTGTCATGGTAGAGGGGAATGGCAGCAAATGGCAGAACATACATGGGAGCAAGAAGCAGAGAGATCACATCTTTAGCCTCAAACATTAAGCGGGGGGGGGGGGGGGGGAGAGAGAGAGAGAGAGAGAGAGAGAGAGAGAGAGGGGGGGAGAGGGACAAAAAGCACAAGCACACTGGAAGTGGGGCAAAGCAGTACATTCTCAAAGTTCATCTCTAGGGACATACTTGTACCACCCCCAAACAGCATCACTAACCAGGGACCAAATGTTTAAATATGTGAGTCTGTGGTTAACATTTCTCATCGAAACCACTTCAGGTGTAGAATCCACAAAAGGCAACGAAATGAGGTTGAGTCTCTGTGTTAGTTTAGAGGCCAACTTGTTTCCTGCTTGAAAAAATACTACATAGGCTTTAAAGTTTGAGAATAATCTGCGTGTTTTATAGTGTCGAATGATTTAAGATAAGTAACAGAATGGAAGAATGTAAATAGGTCCTAGCTTTAGAAGATTCTATTTCACTAGGCATGTAAATTAACATTGTGAATATAGAAGGGTATACATTGGCTACTGTCGAGAAGTGCATCTCAGAGGTCTTAGAGTCTTGATAAATAATATAAGATTGCCATTTCCTTAGTGGTATAAGATAGGTTTTGTGTTTACCCTTCCCTCTTAAGTTTAACAAAAGAAGGCTTAGACCCTTGTAAACAATAGGAATAACGGTTGTTCTGTCTACTTGGTAGAACGGATAACAGTTGCCCTTGACTGAAAGTTTTGTTACTATTTATTTTTCAAAGAGAAAAAGCAATTTACTGATGATTTGTGGTGGAGAGGTTTGAAATGATTGGAGGATGAGAAAAATGCTCGGCTGGAACACATTTGTTGGCCCTGAATATCTCCAAGGCCTCTCCCCAGAATATCTTGATTCTGTAATTTGTGGCAATAATGCATGCATGGATAGGCGATTGGAGCCATGTGGTTAAACTTAGAAACTTTAACCCCTCAATATGGTGGTATTTTGTTGGAGCCCCAAAGCATACAGAACTAAGGGTTTTTTGTTTTGTTTTGTTTTGTTTTGTTTGTTTTGTTTTGTGGCACTTTCCTCTATTCAGAAACAATAGTTCTGTTTTGGTACTTGGGGATGTGTGTGAACAAACATGTATTCACCTCAGTTAAGACACTTGTGACAGAACAAAGACACGATTCCACAGAGTCTGGCTTGTGAACTGAGAGTTTACTGGGCCGTGCAGGTGAGAGATTATTTACAGGAACACAGTGACTGAAAGGTAGATGCATCCTTGAAAAACTCACCTCAGCAGGAGGGTGACTCATGACAGCTGCATCCCTGTAGCTCACTGCCCAACTCACAGATAGCTCCAACAGTCTCCTTTTCTCTACCAATATATTACTGCAGGCCAGGGCAACTTAAGTTTTATAACTTTCTGAGATTTCTGAACCTTACATGTTTCATAGTTTTTCAGAGCCTCTTAAGTTTGTTTGTTTGTTTGTTTGTTTTTAATTTCCCGAATCTTAAAAGCTGCCCTCCTCCTACTAGGAAGGTGTGTTTCAATTTGCAGAAAATATTCTTTGGCGTTATACTTGCTTGCAGAGCAATAGTGATTTCAGTAGAACACAGGTCTGTGCTGCATTGAGATTCAGTATTCAAACCAAAGTCTGGCAGAATATAGCCCCTAGATCTAGCCCACCTACTTCTACATTGTTTGCAAACTGAGAAAAAAAATCTTAAAAGAATTGCACTATGAGTCATAAGTTGTCTGAATAACATTCTTGATTTTGACATCTAACCCACAAAGCCTGAAATAGTTACTATCTGACTATGTATGGAAATACACTATGTAATTCTTGATCTGAAAATCTGATTTTAATGGCTCATTTCTGAAATATTGGGAACTATAATATAGAAGACTATATTAGTTAGCTTTCCACTACAATAGAGTACCAGAGATAATACCTTTAAAAGAGTCAAAGGCTTATTTTGTCTTATGGCATTAGAGAATCCAGCCAATAGGTCACTTGGCTTTGTTGCTTTGAACCTCTGACAGTAGATACATCATGGCAGGAGACTGTTTACTTTATGGTAAACTCCAAAAAGGTAGACAGAAAGGGGTGGGGCCTCAGTATTTCCTTCAATGGCATGCCCCTAGTGACCTAACTTCCTTCACTCCACCACACTGTTCAAATGTTCTACCTTCTTTCAGAAGCTATATGGATTGGGAACCAACTACTTAATACATGAGCTTTAGGGGGAATATAAATTAATGAGCATAAGTGCAGTTATTTCTCAACATCTGAAGTCCAAAAGGCAAAGATATAGCTCTCCTGGTTTCCTTAGCCCTGGGAAAAGGGTAGTGCATTCAGACATTTTGAACCCTTGCAAGGCATGTGTGTGTGAGGCTGGGAAATGTGGGAAACACCTAGACTTGAGAAACCAGAGGCCTGGACTGTCATCTTCCTGGCTATGCTGTGTGATCCAGGCAAGCCCCTTTCTTCTCTGGACCTTGGAGTGTTCCTGTTTAACACTTTTTCCTCGGATTTAAAAAGCATCCACTCCTTAAATTCCTAATTCATTCACAATGAATACTCTGTTTCCTTCGGTTGGCCTGAACTTAACAGCATTCTTTTGGCCCCTGCTTTCCCTGTGCCCCTGGTTCTAAAGAGATAATGTCAGAGAGTCCTCCTACAATGAACTGATTAAGTTGGAAGGAAGAGATCATATCAGAGCAATATGATATGATCATATGAATTTTCATTATTTCTTGCAGCACCTTCTGGGTTTAGGTGCCTGCCTCCTCTTTAGGCTCATACATTATGGATGAGGTACAGCTGTGGCCCATAAAGATCCTTCATTCAGAGTGAAAGTAGGTCCCCTCAGTGTGGCCTAAAGACCTAGCTTGGCAGGAAAGGGGCTTGGATATTTTCTGGCACATACCTGGTCTGTATTCCAAAAAAATATGCCCTTTGTGTTTGGTTCTCTATCTTTTCTCCCATACTGTTATTCATTTCAAACATCATAATACTGACAGATATAAAGGCAGCATGAAAAAATATACAAAACAGCATCAGTGATTATAGCTGCAAATGAATAGTCAGAAGGTATATAGATGCCCAGCTAGCAGGAACATTACTCTGAACTGTAGAATTTCAAAGCCAGTGTGCTCTGAGGGTAATTGCATTGCATAAATTCAAGGCATCATTTACACGGTTGGCGATAAAAATACAGCTCCTGGAGAGATGGCTTAGTGGTTAAGAGTGCTTGCTGATCTTGTAGATGGTCCGAATTCAGTTCTCAGCTCCATCATGGCAGCTCATAACTGTCTATAATGCCAGTTTTAGGGTATCCTTCTTGTCTCCTAGGTACACATATGATGTATATCCATAGGTACAGAAAAAAATTCATATACGCAGAATAAAAAGTAAATGAAATTTCAAGTAAATAAATAATAAAAAAAATACGGCTCCTTGGATCTGTATAGGGTAGCTAGTCCCAAATCCTATGTATGTTGAGCTGAGTTGTGATCATTTTTCAAAAAGAAAATTAAGAGGAAACGTTTTATTCACTAGAGAGGTGCAGACTATGTGAAGAAGGATGAGTAGCAGAGGGATCACTCAGCCTAAGAAAAGAACAAAATACTCAGAGAGACCAGAAGGTGTGGAGCATATGCCTACAGCAGCTCAGAAGGACTCTGGAGAAGGCAGGAGCAAAGGCAAGCGAGCAAATGAGGATATGCAAAGTGTTAGGGGTGAGTGGTTCAGTTTGTTTACCCGAACTTCCCAGAGGAAAAGCCTACTATGTTTAGCTGGAGAGAAACAGCTTTCAAGCAGCCAATCTGACCTCATCTACATGACGCACAGCTCAAGAGCTCCGGTTTCCTTCTGATCATCAAGAATCAGGGCAGGATGATGGTGCCTGACACTTCATTTTAGCACCGAGGGCTGCAATCATTCCAGGACTTGTCTCAGGAGTGATAGATTTTCCACTCTTATTTGAATAACACTAGTATCTCATTTCTGGATACAAAATGAGCATGCGTATCCAGCTATCTTCTTTACCATAATCTCATTCTCGCAGAAAAAATACATCCGCGCACCGTGTCATCCATCTAGAAATATCCACCTGGTTAGTATTCTTCCAGCACAGGGCCATCACCTGTCTGATTGCCCCTCCACTTGAGATAGTCCAGATATTGCTTTTACTCCCAGTAAGCAAAGACCTGATCGATTTAACCTGGCCAACATCAACCTGAAAAACATATGCCACTTTATAGGGAAAACACATGTGCATGAAATTGCCTGGCCCCTCACCTTCTTCATTATTCGTGGCGATCTGCAGGTGAGACAGAGATGTTGCATGCCTCCAAAGTAAGGCTGAGAATGTGACTCTATCCAGGGACATTAACGCTCATCCAGAGAAAGAGCTCATTGACATACACCTAAGGAAAAGCCAACACTGAGGCCCTTTATTTACTAACTGCGAACTCCCAGGATGAGTTGGCTGGAAAGGAAGATTTCATATTCTTCCTGGTGTCCGACTTGCAAGATCAACTTCGGTGCTGATGTCTTACTGCAGATTCCGTTTTCTTGCATGTTCTACAACAAAATGATACAGACCCTCTGTGGCCAAGCAAAGAATAGACATTAAGCTAGCATGTCATAGAAACAGTGGCTTCCTATTAGGTATCATGGAAACAAGGCTAGGAACAAGTCTTGGAATAGCTCAGTGGTCGTAGCATACTGTGATAGAAAAAAGGACAGCCTGTGAAACACAATGTAATGATGTGGTGAGATCTGCTGTTGCTGCTGCTGCTGATGGTGATGATGATGGTGATGATGATGATGAAGATTCTTATGAAACCAGTACTAATACCAAGTACACTGCTGGGCTCCTTCATTCTGACCCATCCAGGAAGACCTGGGAGTAATTTATATGCCTTCCATCTCACAGAAGAAGGGACTAATATTCTGTGCGCAGATGGGAACTTGCTCAAAGTTGTAGACCTAGGAAAATCTTTACAACATTAAAACTCACTTTGTCTTTGTCAATGTATTTATGGTATTTAATTGGTAGGCTTAATTTGCTTTTTGAATATTGAATGAAAATGGATAGCTGTTGTCAATAAACAGAATTTTCTTCTCTGAAAGGGAGTAGAAGTCGTTATGTTCCAGGAAGGACTTTGGAAGTTCAGTGGGGACAGTTGGGAAATTCTTGTCAGCGTGTCTTTGGTGCCATGGAACAAGCCCAGAACAGGGCTGGCACACACAGATGTATGGTATATACCATGACATATGGTGGTACACTACATGATGCCAGGCACCTCCATTTAACACAGGCGTCAATGTGAATGGTACCTTTAGGGTTGCATGATATGAATCTTTGCAGACATATACAGTTCACTCTGGAAGATGGCTTTTTATTGGTCCAGCTGGAGCACATCCTGGGTATGTGAGACTAAGAGGATGCATGAGCTCAAACCTAGAAGCTGCTCCAGAAAACGATGCCACCCCCGTGTCCCAGCTGGCTATCTAGTAAATCGGCTTTAAGAAAGCATTTCTCACTATAGCACTGGCCAGTAGTCTTGGCAGGAGAAAGTGGAAGGAAAAGATAGAGTGGCGATTGTCCTCTGTGAGCTTAAGGCACAGAAAGAGAAAATAGATACTGTTTTTAAAATTCTTCTTGTATTTTCTCTTCAAAATTGCAAATTTATCTTTTCTATTGTTACACCTTTTTAAGCATTATCCATCTATAATCAAATGATAGTTGTCTGTGTTTGCTTAGTATCTGCTTGATATGTTAAATACATTAAAGAACCGATCCTCCCCCCACACCAACACACACACACGCACACACACACACACAGTTAGCAAAGAGAGGTTTTCCTTGAGTTGACTTAGCAACAATGGAGAAAGAAGATATGTGTGTCTAACTCTTTGCTGCCCTACTTGGAAGCATACATCCAGTTTTATTTATGTATATGTTTGTACATGTGTGTGCATTTTTATGTGTATGCATGTGTGTGGTGTGTGTGTGTAATTGCGTGTGTGTGTGTGTGTGTCCTTCCCCAAGGAAAAGCATGTCAAGTAGTTGTTCAATGTTAAATGGTCATCTCTGACATCATACATACAGATACCATTGTGTAGACTGAACATGTTATATTTAAGAGTGTGTGTGTGTCTGTGTACACATGTGTGTGTTCATGTATGTGGACACCAGCCAGAGGACAATCTCAGATATCTTTCCTCAGGTGATATCACTATGTTTGTTGTTTTGAAACAGGGTCTCACTGTGTAATCCTGGCTGGCCTGGAAGTTGTTATATACCACTCCACTGGGACTCACAGAGATCCTCATCCTAAGAGTTGCCATTAAGGATGTGTGGTACCACACATGCTTATTTTTTTGGGGGTGGGAAGGATTATAATTTACATTTCTTCCTTCTCTTTCCTGCCTCCAAACTCTTCAGTATACTTCTTCTCACTCTCTTTCAAATTCATGGCCTCTTTTTTCTTTACTAGTTGTTATTAAATGCATAAATAAATATGTGTACGTATATGTGGGCATGCATATGCATGTGTATACCTATATATGTATATACATACATATACACACATGTACATGTACACAATACACATACATAATACACATTCTTAAATATGACATCTTCAGCCTATATAATGCTGTCTCTATGTATGATTTCAGGGCTGACCATTCGACACTAAACAGCTAATTGACATGCTTTTCCTTGGAGAAGGATACCTTTCCTATTTCCTCAGTTGTCTATAGTTCTTTGTGTAGAATTGAGGCTTCATGGGTTTTTCCATGCAGTTTGGCATGCTCATTGGTGTCATCCTTGTTCAGCTCAAGTTTGGACAGTCATGTTGGTGAATTTTTAGAATTTTATGCTATTACTACAAGGCACAATCTTACAGTAACTGCTCTGATCTTCCCCTTCCGACGATCTTTTTGCCTTCTCTTCTGAAATGTTGCCAGAGCCTTAGGTGTGGGAGTGCCCTGTAGATGTTTGCGTTGGGGCTGGGCTCTACAACTCTGCATTTCGATTGATTTCGGTTTCAGATGTGTTCTCCATCTGTTGTGAAGAGAAGTTACCTTGATGAAGGCTGAAGACTACATTTATGTGTGGGCATAAAGACAAATGGTTATAGGTTGTTGTTAGGGATTATCCTGGTTTAGTAAATTAGTGTTTATATAGGATATCCATGACTTACTTCAGTAGCTCTGAGTAGTTAGCTAGGTTTCCACTACCAGGTCTCCCTTTTGTCTAGTAGGTCTTAAATACAAGTAGAAATCTCTTGATTACTACCAAGCTATCCTGAACTTTTAGAGTAATTGCATCATGCTGGTCACAGGTATATGATTCATAGGTATAATATGATTCATAGGTATAATATCTGGGTAGAATTGTTGGTTTCTTCCTTCCTTTGGAAACTTGTATGGCATCTTTTGGCAGCAAGAAAACTAGTCCTTGAGTAGGTGGCATTCAAGCCAATTCCAGCTCCTGAGTCTCTAGGCCTCATTTCTGAGTGTACCATTATCAGTATGGACTTACCTTCCACTTGTGTGGAAGCAGGAGCAGTAGTGATTACATGTATGCTTTGGGAGTCTCTTGGACTGTCTTGGCCAACATCTAAAAAGAGGGAATCTCATATCTGGTACTGGAGTCTTTGGCTCTTGGGGAGTGGGGCTAAATGATAAAGGTTTATTAAAACTCTACATTAATATTGATATATTGAGTCACATGTACTAGGTTTTTGGTAAATATTTAACAGTATGATTCTTTCTTTTTAGACATCCTTATTGTAATTTTATCCCTCCCCCTCCTACTTCTATTTCTATCTCCCTTCCCCTTCACTTGGCTGTGAGTAGTAAGTGGCAGAATTGAGGGGCACAGTGATCTGATTAGGGATTCGGGAAGTGGGGACTCCTGAGAAAGAGGGATGCAAACACAGAAGAGGGCAAAGGGTAACTTTTCTTGAAACTGAGTCTCTCACTGAACCCTGAACTTGTCAGTAGGCTCACCTGGCTGTTCAACAAACCTACAGGACCTACAATGCTGGGATTACAGCACAGGCACTGCCTGGCTTTTCCTATGGGATCTGGGATTCAAAATTGGGTACTCATGCTTGCAGTACCTTAGCTTCTTCCCTGTTGCTGTGACAAATCTCATGTAAAAACTCAGCTTATAAGTAGGCCGTTTATCTGGTTTATACATGTTTATTACTAAGAGGAGGGGAGTCAAAGCAAGGATTTAAGTCACATCCCATCTGTAGTCAAGAGAAAACAGAGAATAAACTCACCCTTGCTTGCGGTCAGTTGCTCCTGCTCAGCCAACTTTCTTCACTTGTACACAGTTCAGTGTCTAGTCTATGAAATGGTACTGCCTATATGCAGGGCTGGTCTTTCCACCTCAAGTGATGATCAAGACCAGCCCTCAGACTTACTCAAAGGATAACCTGTTCTAGATAATCCCTCAATTGAGACTGTCTTCCCAGGTGATTCCAAGGTGTGGCAAGCTGATGTTTGAAAGTAACCAGGAAGTGTCCGGATGACTGAGTTCTAGTTCAATCCCCTAGATGTAGTTTTAAACAAGTAGAATAAAAACAACCAGTGAATATAGTCATCTCAGAGATAAAAGATGCAATTAACAAGCATATTACTCTCCCCCTAAAATGGTGAAAATAAGATAAGCCTTTTATTATATATTTAAATAATAAGAACTAAGATAAAATAAGAAATGTTAAACCATATCTTAAAATATCTTTAACAGTGAGCAGAAACTGTTCACGCTATATGTTAAATGATCAATAATATCTAAGAGACAAGCTGTAAAAATGTTCCCTATTTTCATAAATTATTTGTCTATCAGGAGAAAAGCTTACATGCAAAATAAAATGGCCCAGAGCCAAACTAATTACAATATTTACATTTTAGCTTTAAAGGTGACTTGATAGCTATTTTTTTTTTATTTCTTTACAGTCCTTTAAACAGAGGGAAGATTTAACACCAATGTGCTTTATTATACCAGCTATGGTCATCAGATCAATCTGAAAAATTGAGGTAGCTTTCTGGTATAAAGTTCACCCTTGCAAGACAGATTTTCACAGTTTTTCTGTAAAGATGCCATTATCTTGAATCTTTTGACTTCAGAATATTCTGTCTTTGAAATTCTAGGTTATTAGTTTAGTTGATGCTGTTGTCTGGGCATGGGATCCATTTCTCTCATCTTTGTAATCAAATGACTGAGATTTAAGCAGATGCTAAGGCAGTGCTTCCAAGAGAATAGGCCTGTATCCCTTTATCTGTGGCCACACTACTCCGTGGACTGGCCTCCCTCCTTCTTCTGATGCAAAGGACAGCTAAGCCCTGTGCTTGAAGTAGCCACAGTAAACTCTTAAATTTTGATCAAAGCATGTTTTTTATTTTGTTGATGTTGTTGTTTTTGAAATATTAACTATAACAACCTGTGATATGCATATAGCTATGTAGAGGCAAAAGCTGACTCTAATTAGCATCTTTGTAGCAAATAAAACAACAAATAAAAAAAATGAAGCCAAACTAAACCAAACCAAACAAATCACACAGACCAGAAGTTGATAACATTGACTAAAAGTAAAGCATGACATACTGCAGTCTTTTACAAAGGCTGTCAGAACTGAAAGAGACAAAACCATTAAGTAGATTTTCTCAATCTCCTGACCTTTCCAAATTGAGAACAATAAAGACTCTGAACCCAGTTAGGTTACTTTTCTGGGGAGGGAAGGTGTTCAATTTGTCTTCATTATGTAAGAGACAATTGATGTCAAAAATATTGAAAGTCTGAAATTACTAAATGATGGGTAAATATCCAGGACCTCCTGAGCAGATTGAAAATGCATTTTCCAGAGGTTCTTGACAAAAGAAGAACCTAAAGCAACATTGTATTTTTCACAGCAAGCCCAGATAAAGGTCACCTATCACCAGTCGTTTGGTGCGGCCATGAGTTACAGCTGCATGCTCATGCTGGCTGAGACACTTAGAGTGACCAGTTTTCATCTTCATTACGATGCCCTCTCTATTGCTCACTTGAAAGCAGCTACATGATAAATTCTTCCAATGAATTTTTTAACTCATCAGTAATTTGGTGCTCAACACCAAGAGAATAATAAGAAAACGAACTACTTCAAATGTTACAGTCACAAGCAATTAACAGTCCCACAGCTCTGATTTTGTATCATTGTTGTTCATTTAAAAAATAGTTTTTTTTAAAAATTAATATCTTATACAACTTGGGGAAAACTCAGAAACATGAACATCTTTGGATTGACTTTATTTAGGTAAAGGGAAGCCAGGAGACCTGTTGTGAACCCAGGGTGACAACGTTGTGACTTGGAAGAAGGCAGGCTATGGGAGGTGCTGGTGGCAAAGGCAGTTGCCCTGCAATATATACAAGCTGTTCTTTACCTGAAAGATATTGCTTGACCTTCCCCCTCTTCTCAATATTATTTCTCTACTCCTGGGGATCTCCTTGGTGTGAGAACTAAAGCCAAGAATAGAAAAAAATACAACTTAATGAAGGAAATCTTGTGAAGGACCCCAGCCAACACTACAAAAAGTCAAGGGCTTTGTCTCATTGAGAATCCTAGGTTAAGAAGGACATTAGACCCCATGTATTCCAATTCCTTGATCTTATAGACCAAGAAACTGAGGCTTATTAACCATTCATCCATCCATCCGTTCATTTGATTTGTTTTAATCTATACATATAGTGCCTATGATTTCACTAAGGGAAATTGCAGTCTGGGAGACAGGTCCATACACACATACAAAACAATAATTAAGGTGACATTATGTTACATACCAGGAAGAAAGCACATCCAGAAGATAAAGATAACTTTATGCGGTTAGGGAAGGTTTCCTTTAGCTGGGAACATTTGTGTTGAGACATAGGCCATGTGAAGGAATAGACAAATATCCCAGCTAAAAGAAGCATTAGGTACAAAGGTCCAAGATAGGAATAAACTGAACAAACCTGAATCAAACAAAGAAGGTCAGGTGGCTGGTACAAGCTAGAGTCATTAGAGAGGAAGGAGCCTCGGTTGAGAAAATGCATCCATGAGATGCAACTGTAGGGCATTTTCTCAATTCATGATCAATGCAGGAAAGCCCAGCCCATTTCGGGTAGTGTCATCCCTGAGCTGATGGTCTTGGACTCTATTAAAAAAGTACAGGCTGAGCAACAAGTATGAATCAAGCCAGTGAGTAGCTCCTGTCCATGACTTCTGCATCTGCTCCTGCCTTTAGATTCCAGCTCTGCTTTAGTTCCACTCTTGACTTCTTCCAGTGATGGACTATGATCTAGATATGTAAGCCAAATAAATCCTTTCCTTCCCCAACTTGCATTTTAGTCATGATGTTTCATCACAGCAGTAGAAATCCTAACAAAGACAACTGGAAATAGGAAGCAAAGGGGAGGGGAAGAGGTCTGTCAAGGCCAATCTCAGGAGGGCCTTGTCTGTGTGGTCATGAGTTCAAATTACAGTTCTGATTATGAGTTTAGAAGGACAGTTGTGATGAACTTTAAGAGGTCAAGGTTCTGACTCACCTAAGGACAACTATGTGTCACGCAGTTTTATTCCAAAGGTTTTAATTCTGTGCCATTTCAATGCCTGGTGCAGCACTAGAAAACATTTCCCCATCATTAGAAGCTCACATTTGAACAGGGTGTGAGTTTCACAAATGAAACCACAGATGCTGCACTTCAGTGAGTAATGGGGACTTGTAGAATGATGAGATTTAATGGGGAGGAACAAAGGGGTAGGACAAGTTCTGAAGTAATCTGCTACTCAGAATTTTGGTTTTGCCTTCCAAAAGAGAAATGATAATGTTTGCCTTATTATTCTTGGGTCAGGCCAAAGGAGATAATATAAAGGAGATTTGAGATGACATTGTGAAAACTACTGAGTGTTGTGTAAGTGTGGCAAGGCTGGTCATATTAAGTAGCCGAGATGGAATAGAGAATGAAATTATTAATAATTTTAACTATAGGTTAAGTGTTTACCTCTCTTTGAGGATAGAGTTCAGTAGAGAGAAGGCCAGATAGCCTGCCCATAGACCTACTCCATTTTCCAGTAAAACAAATCACTCATACTCTTTTTCAGTGCTGCAACAGAACAATAGCTACAGCCTACTTCCCCCATTCTCCATGCCTCCTGTGGACAGCAAAGATCATCCCCTCCTGACCTCTTTCCCCTAACACACCCCTGTATCCCAGGCTTCAACACCAACAGGTGTTCCCTGTGAACACACCAGCAGAGCAGTCAACACACATATCCATCACACTCTCTGAAAATCCAGACAGAAAACAGAAACCAAGGAACAAAATACTTAACAAAGACAAACACAGAAATCAGCACCTAGACCTATAATCATCCCAAACCCAGATGCCTAGATGCCAGCTTAAGAACACAATCAATAACATCCAGGACAATATGAATCCACTAGAGCCCAGTTAACCTACCACAGAAGGCCTAAAATATATCAACATAGCTGAAACACTAGAAAAAGAACTTAAAACCAACTATATGAAGATGACAGAGGGTCTTAAAGAGGAAATGAATGAATCCATTAAAGAAAATGAGGAAAAAAACATAGGTGAAGAAAATGAGTAAAGGTGGTTAAGACCTGAAAATTTAAATAAAAGCAATAAAGAAAAAAAAAACCTGAAGGAGTCCTAGAGATGAAAATCTAGGAATTTGAACAGAAAGCAGAGGCAAGATTCACCAACAGAATATAAGAGATGGAAGAGAGAATCTCAGGCATTGAGGATACGACAGAAGAAATGGGTACATTCTTGAAGGAAACATTAAATCTAAAACTCAAAATAAGTAAACAAACAAACAAAAAAAAAACAGATCCAAACATCCAGGAAATCTGGGACACTATGAAAAGAAACCCAAAGAATAATAGGAACAGAAGAAGAAGAACCCCAGCTCAACAACCCAGAAAACATTTTTAACAAAATCATAGAAGAAAAATTTCCTAACTTTAAGAAAGACATACCAATAAAGGTACAAGAAGCTTATAGAATATCAAATAGTTTGATCCAGAAAAAAAGTCCCACTGTCGCGTAATAATTAAAACACTAAATATACAGAACAAAGAAAGAATATTAAAAGCTCCAAGCTCCAAGGGAATATTAAAAGACCAAGTAACACATAAAGGCAGGCTTATTAGAATTATACCTGATCTATTAAGAGAGACTCTAAAAGCAAGAAGGGTTGGGACATTTATCTTAAAAACTAGGAGGCCAGTTGCTTAGAAAAGATACTTTCTAACCTGTTCAGGCTGTGCAGTGTGATCCATATACTCAGCTTTGTGAGCTGTCATCCATTCTGGGTTTTTTTTTAAGCTTTTGTTTTTTTTTTCGAGACAGGGTTTCTCTGTGTAGTCCTGGCTGTCCTGGAACTCACTCTGTAGACCAGGCTGGCCTCGAACTCAGAAATCCGCCTGCCTCTGACTCCCAAGTGCTAGGATTAAAGGCGTGCGCCACCACCGCCCTGCTCTGTCATCCATTCTGGAGTGAGCTTTCTTTGAGTCACTTCTTCATGTAAATGTAACCCCTGATCCATACTTCCTAAATCACCTCAATAAAACTCAATACTTTCCCCAAAAGCCTCCTAAGAGACCAAGACTAGTATAGCCACATTTTCAATGACCATAGATGTAGAAAAAAAGATATTTCATGATAAATTTAAACAATATTTTTCCACAAATCTAGCCCTATAGGAGGTACTAGAAGGAAACCTCCATCCCAAGGAGGCTAACTACACCCATGAAAACACAGAAAAAAAAAAATCTCCCCCGAGCAAAAAAAAAAAAAAAGAATAGACACACACACATACACTATCACTACCACCAAAACCATCAACAAAAAAGCAGGAATTAATAATCATTGATCATTGATATTGCTTAATATCAACAGATTCAATTTTCCCAATAAGAAGACACAGGTTAACAGAATGGATGTGAAAACAGTATTCATCCTTCTGCTGTATACAAAAATACACACCTCAACAACAAAGATAGACTTTACCTCAGAGTTAAGGGTTGGATAAGATTTTCTAAGCAAATAGACCCAAGAAGAAAGCTGATATGGTCATTCTAATACTAACAAAATACACTTCTAACCAAAATTAATCAAAAGAGATAGGGAAAGATACTTCATACTCATCAAACGAAAAATCCACCCAGATTTGAGTTTCAGTTCTGAGCATCTATGTTCAAAATGCAAGAGCACCCATATTTGTAAAAGAAACACTACTAAAGCTTAAAGCACTCATTGAACCCCATACACTAATAGTGGGAGACATCAATACTCCATGCTCACCAATGGACAGGTCATCCAGACAAAAACTAAACAGAGAAATAACAGAGCTAACATAACTCAAGTGGACATAACAGATACATATAGCATGTTTCACCTAAACAGAAAAGAATATACCTTCTTCTTAGGACCTCACAATTTTTCTCCAAAATTTACTGAATACTCAGAAATCAAGTCTCAACAAATACAAGAAAATTGAAATAACCAACTCAATCTTTACCAAAGACTAATGCTGGATTTCAACAACAGCAGAAACAACAGAAAGTCCAGAAACTCATATTAGCCACATAACATCACACCTGAAAGTCTTAGAAAAAAAGGGGGCAAACATACCCAAGAGCAGTAGACAGCAGGAAATAATCAAACTCAGGCCTATAATAAATAAAATAGAAGCAAAGAGTACAATACAAAGAATCAATGAAACAAAGAATTAGTACTTTGAGAACACCAACAAGATAAACAAACCCTTATTCAAACTAATTAAAAGACACAGAGAGAATATCTAAATTAACAAAACCAGAAACAGAAAGGAGGACAAATAACAACAGACACCAAGGATATTCAAAGACTTATTAGGTCTTATTTTAAAAACTGGTACTCAAAACAACTGGAAAATCTAATTGAAATGGACAATGTACTCGTTATATACCACTTATCAAAGTTAAATCAAGATAATATAAATAATTTAAATAGACTTATAATCTCAAAGGAAATAAGGGTTATACTATTAAAAGAAAAAGAGAGAGAAAGAAAAGAAAAGCCCAGAGCCAGATGATTTCAGGGCAGAATTCTACCAGACTTTCAAAGAGTAGCTAATTCCTACATTTCTCCAATTATTCTACAAAGTATAAACAGAAGGGACATCGCCAAATTCATTTTATGAGATCACAATCACCTTGATACTAACACTAAGATTCAACAAAAATGTAAAATATCTTGGGGTAACTCTAACCAAATAAATTAAAGACCTATATGACTATAACTTCAAGTTTTTGAAGAAAGAAATTGAAAAAGATATCAGAAGATGGAAAGAGCTCCCATGCTAATGGATCAGAAAGATTAACATAGTAAAAATGGCTCTTTTTACCAAAAGCAATCTACAGATTCAACACAAACTCAATCAAAATTCCAACACCATTCTTTACAGACCTCTAAAGCACAGTACTCAACATCATATGGGAAACCAGAAAACACAGGATAGCTAAAATAATCCTGTATAATAACTGAACTTCTGGGAGTACCACATTTCCTGATTTCAAGCTCTTCTACAGTGCTATAGTAATAAAAATCACATGGTATTGGTCATAAAAATAGACAAGTTGATCAATATAATTGAAGACCCAGATGAAATCCACACACTGAAGATACCTGAATTTTTTATAAATAAACCAGAATCATACAATCGAATAAAGAAACATCTTCAACAAATTGTGCTGATCTAACTGGATGTAGGCAGAATGTAGAAGAATGCAAATAGATCTATCACCTTGCACAAAACTCAAGTGCAGTTGGATCAAAGACTTTAACATAAAACCAGAAATACTGAACCTGGGGAGTAGCCTTGAATACATTGACATGGTAGACAACTTCCTGAACAGAATACCAATGACTTAGGAACTAGGATCGACAGTTAGTAAATGGAACTTCATAAAAATAAAAGGCTTCTGTAAGACAGGACACCTTTAATAAGACAAAGTGGCAGTCTACAGACTCCACATCTACAGAAGCACTTCACAAATTCCACATCTGACAGAAGGCTGATATCCAAAATATATAAAGACCCCAAGAAACTAGATATCAACAAACCAAAGAATCCAATTACAAAATGGAATACAGATCTACACAAAGTTATCAACAGAGGAATATCAAATGACTGAAATACATTTAAAGACATAATCAAAAATTTTAGCCACCAGAGAAATGCAAGTCCAAACAACTCCGAGATTCCATCTTAACCTGTCAGAGTGACTAAGATCAAAAACACAAGAGACAGCTCATGCTGGAGAGGATGTGGGTGAAGGGGAACACTCCTCCGTTGCTGGTTGGAGTGCAAACTTGTATAGCCACCAAGGAAATCAATATGCCAGCTCTACATGAAATTGGAAATCAATCTACCTCAAGATCCATATATACCACACTTGGTAATATACCCAAAGGACTCTCTATCCTACCACAAGGACACTTGCTCAACTATGTTCATTGTGGCCTTTATTCATCCAGAAACTGGAAACAACCTCGATATCCTTCCACCAAAGAATGGATAAAGAAAATGTGGTACATTTACACTGTGGAGTATTACTCAGCTGTTAAAAAAAAATGACATCATAAAGTTTGCAGGCAAATGGATGAAACTAGAAAAAAAAGTCATCTTGAGTGAAGTCACTCAGACCCAAAAGACAACTATGGTATGCATTCACTTGTAAGTAGATATTAGCTGTTAAGTAAATAATAAGAAAACCACAATCATAGATTCAAAGAGGTTAGATAAAGAGGAGGGTTCTGATTGGGGAATATATATGTTTCCCTGGGAAGGGGGGATTGAATATATTTTGTTTGTAGACTTGGAGAAGGTGAGGACAGGAGCAGGAGGGATCAGGCTGGGGGTGAGATGGGAAGGAGGGAGAGAGTGTGGGAAGAGATGGTTGGAATTAGGGGGCATTTGAGAAACAGTGTGAAATGTAGTGTAGCGGAAACTTTATGAAATCTATGAGGATGACCCTAGTGAGACTCCTAGTAATGCAGGACACAGAGCTGCATTACTCTGCAGCTCTTACAGCTAGACAAGGCTCCCAGTGGTGGGAGTGAGTTGCATTCAGTTGAGTTGTTGGCTAAGGGGGTCCAGTGGAGATTCCCAAACAAACTAGTCTAATGCTAGGATAGAGGGTTGCTCTCAGCAAACTGACAGCAGGGTTCCTATATCCAAGAACAATATCTACACAGCTCACTGAATGTGGAGAGGTAGGGCTGGTGCCTCCATGAAGCCTTCATGCCTCTTTGGTGCTAGAAAGTACTCCACAGGCCACTGAAAGCAAAACACCAATACCAACTCAGCCATAAAACCGTTGACCTATCCTATTCCCAAGATGTGCTAGGGCAATGGGTGCCACAGAACTTGTGGGAGAGGCCAACCAATGTCTGACTTAAAGTTGAGGCCTATTCCATAAGAGGGAGCCCAGGCCCAACACTGCTTGAATGGCCAAGAACTGGAGACTAGATAGCCTAGAGTGAAATGAAACATGGCTAGTCTTTAAAAAAAAAAGAGAAATGATTCCTAATGATATTCTTCTGTATGCAGAGTTTGGTGCCTTGTCCAGTCATCATCAGTGAAGCTTCCTCTGGCAGCAGATGGAAGAGATGCAAAGATACACAATTAGACATTACACAGAAAGAGTGTAAATTGGAGGTCTCCATCATGTAGGTCTTTCTCCTTGGAACTCAGGGATCTCCCATAGAAGAGGGGAGAAAAGACTGTAGGAGTCTGAGAGGGAAAGGTGAATACCAGGAGAACATGGCCCACTGAATTAACTAAGCAGAGTACATATGGGCTTATAGAGTCTGAAGAGGCAAGTACAGGCCCTGTATGGATCTGCATCATGTACTCTGTATATGTTGTAGCTGTTAGCTTGGTGTTTTTGTGGGACTCCTAGCTGTGGGAACAGGTATGGTCTTGACTCTTTTGCTTTCTCTTGAAGACTCTTTCCTTCCTGTTGAATTGCTATGCCCAACTTTGGTGGGAGGACTTTTGCTTTGTCTTATTGTGTCTAGTTTTGCCATGTTTGGTTGTTGTCTTTTGGAAGCCTGCTCTTTTCTGACAGGAGATGCAAGGGGAGTGTAGATCTGGAGCAGGGCAGGGACTGAGAGGGTGACTGGGAGGAGTGGAGGAATGTGCTTGGGGTGTATTGTATAAGAGAAGAATCTATTTTCAGTTTTTAAATGTTCACTAGAGGTCTTAGAAGGGGGAAAATCATAAGCATAATGGGCAGTCCAACTTAGTGATTATTCTGATGTTGTTATAACTCTGGATCCGGCCCGGCCTACCAAGAAGCTAATGATGTAGAAAGCGACAGGAGGAGTGGAGAAGCTTTTCTCCACTTTTTTTATTTTTTTAAATCTGCTTGTCTATTGGTGGACCTTCAGGCTGGTTCAATATCTTCGCTTTTTTGAACACTGCAGAAATGAGCATGGATGTACAAGTCTCTTTGTGATGTGCTGTGTTATATTTGGATCAGCCAGAGGATTTATTATTAGGTGTCTGAGGAACCTCCATATTGACTTCCATAGGGCTATGCCAGTTTACGTCCCACAAGCCGTGCTCCTTTTCTCCATATTCTTGATTACATCTGTTGCCTGTTCTCTTGATGATAGCTGGTATGACTGAGTTGAGGCAGAGTTTCACTGTAGTTTTGTTAAGTGTGTGTGTGTGTGTGTGTGTGTGCACGCGTGCGCGAGTGTGTGTGCGTATAGAGTCCAGAAGAGGACTCTAGATCCCCTGGAACTTTAGTTAAAGGCATTTGTAAGCTGTCCGTGTGGGTGCTAGGCTCCTAATGGAGTCCCCTGGAAGAGTAGGGGGTACTCCTAATCTCCACTCAATCTAGTTTTGATTTACATTTCCACAAGGACTTAGGATGTTGAATACTTTTTCAAATATTTATTAGTCATTTCTTCCTTTGAGAACTCTTGGTTTAATTCATTTGCCCATTTTATTGATTGGATGACTTTTCATGGTGTTTTATTTCTTTAGTTTTTATGGATTCTAGGTATTAATCCTTAGTCTGATATATAGTTGGCAACGATTTTCTCCTTTTCTGTAAGCTATGTCTTCACTCTGGTGATTGTTTCCTTTGCAGTGCTGAAGCTTTTTAGTTTCATGTAACACCATTTGTCTATTCTTGGGATTACTTCCTGTACCACTGGAATCCTCTTTAGAAAGTCTTTGGCTGTCTATATCTAGAAGTATTTTGCCTGTGTTTTCCTCTAGTAGGTTTGGAGTCTCAGGTTTTACAGTAAGTTTTTTGATCCATTTTGGGGCAGAGATGTGGCTTTAACTTCATCCTTGTATATATGCATATCTATTTTCCCTAGTTTCATTTATTGCATAGCCTTTAAAGAGGTGTCTACTTTGAAGGCCTTTGTCAAATATTAGGTGACTAGAGCTGTATCTGCTTCGTTCTGTGCTACCTTTTCAGTTCCACTGCTTTGCATGTCTGTTTTTGTGCCAGCACTGTGCTGTTTATGATGACAATTCTCGAAGGTACTTTAAGATAAGAAATTTTGGTGTATTTGGGATTGTCTGAACCGCTTAGAGTTACTTTGGTTGTTTGGAATCTTTTGTGTTTTTTTATAAATTTTAGAGTTTTAAACAATTATTTATTTATTCACTTTACAACCCAATATCAGCTCTGCCTCTCCTCCCATTACCCCCTCACTCAAGTCCTCCCCCCACCATTCCTCCTTCCCCTTCTCTTTTGAGAAGTGTTAGCCCCTCTGTGGATGTCTATCCCTCTCTAAACACCCATACACACGTCAAGTCATTGCAGGACTAGACACATCCTCTCTCACTGAGGTCAGACAGGGCAGTCCATTTAGGGGTGCAGGGTCCACAGGCAGGCAGACAGGCAGGCACCAGGCTCTGGGACAGCCCCTGCTCCAGTTGTTGGAGGTCCTTCAGGAAGACCAAGGTGTTCAGCTGCTACATATGTGCAGTGGGCCTAGGTCCAACCCATTGCTCTTTGGTTGGTGATTCAGTCCCTGGGAATCCCCAAGGGTTCAGGTTAGTGGACTCTATTGGTCTTCCTGTGCAGTCCCTGTCCTCTTCGAGTCCCTCAAACTTTCTCCCAACTCTTCCCTATGACTCCCCTGGCTCCAACTGATGGTTGAGTATGAGTCTTTGTATCTCTTTCCATTGGCTGCTGGCTGGAGCTTCACGGAAGACAGTTATGCTAGGTTCCTGTCTGCAAGCATAGCAGAGTATCATTAATAGTGTTAGGGATTGGTTCTTGCCCGTGGGATGGGTCTCAATTTGGAGCAGTCATTGGCTGGCCATTCCTTCAGTCTCTGCTCTATCTTTGTCCCTGCACATCTTGTATGCAGGACACATTTTGGGGTAGAAGTTTTTGTGGGCTGGTTGCTGTCACTGAGAATCCTGCCTGTTTACAGGAAGTGGGAACTTCAAGATCCATATACCACACTGCTAGGAGTTTCAGCTAAAGGCACCCTCATAGACCCTCTGGGGCCTCCCCACAACCCAGATCTCCAACATGTCCTGGAGATTGCCCCCCATCTTCCTTCTCTGTCCCCTGCCCTCCCTATGTATGATCTCCCACCCCCTTGTCCTGCTCCCTTCCTGATCCCCCCTCTTCAATCCAGTTTCCTCCTTCCATCGACCTCCAATATCTATTTTGTTTCTCCTTCTGAGAAAAATTCAACCATCCTCCCCTTAGCCCTCCTTGTTATTTGGCTCTTTAGGTCTGTGGATTGTAGCATGATTTTCCTATGTTTTATGGCTAATATCCACTTACACATGAGCACATGCCATGCATGTCTTTTTGAGTCTGGGTTGCCTCACTCAGGATGATATTTTCTAGTTTCATCCATTTGTCTGGAAAATTCACGATATCCTTGTTTTTAATGACTGAATAGTATTCCATTATGCACATGAATCACAGTTTCTTTATCCATTCTTCAGCTGAGGAACATCTTGGTCATTTCCAGTTTCTAGATTTTATGAATAAAGATGTGAAGGAACATGCATGATCAAATGTCCTTTTGGGATGGTAGAGCATCTTTTGGGTATATGCCCAGGAGTGGTATAGCTGGGTCTTCAGATAGAACTATACCCAAACTTCTGAGAAACCACCAAATTGGTTTCCAGAGTGGTTGTACAAGTTTGAAGTCCCACTAGCAATGAAGAAGTATTCCCTTTGCTCCACAACTGTGCCAACATGTGCTGTCCTTTGAGTTTTTGACCTTAGTCATTCTGATGGGTATAAGAGGGATTCTCAGAGTTGTTTTGATTTGCATTCCCTGATGATTACAGATGTTGAACATTTCTTTAGATGCTTCTCAACCATTCGAAATTCCTCTGTTGAGAGTTCTCTGTTTAGCTCTGCACCCATTTTTAATTGGGTTATTTGAATTGTTGGAGTCTAACTTCCTGAGTTCTTTATATATTTTGAATACTAGCACTCTGAGAGATGTAGGGTTAGTTAAGATCTTTTACCAATATGTAGGCTATCATTTTTCCTAATGACAGTGTCCTTTGCCTTACAGAAGCTTCTCAGATTCAAGAGGTCCCATTCATTAATTCTTGACCTTAGTGCTTGAGCCATTGGTATTCCATTAAGCTAGTTGTCTTCTGTACTGAAGAGTTTGGGCTACCCCACTTTCTGTTCTATTAGATTTAGTGTATCTGGTTTTACGTTGAGGTCCTTGATCCATTTGGACTTGAGTTTTGTGTAGAGTGAAAAATATGGATCTATTTGCATTCTTCTACATGCAGACATCCAGGTACACCAACCCAATTCATTGAAGATGCTCTCCCTTTTTTATTGTATGGTTTTGACTTCTTTTGCAAAGATCAAGTGTCCATGGGTGTGTGGGTCTATTTCTGGGTCATTGATTTAATTCCACTGATCTACATGCCTGTTTCTATAACAATACCTTGCAGGTTTTAATTACTATTGCTCTGTAGTACAGCTTAAAGTCAAGGACAGTCATACCTCTTGAAGTTCTTTTACTGTTCAAGATCATTTTAGCTACTCTGGGTTTTTGTTGTTGTTGTTGTTTTTGTTTTTCCATATGAATTTGAGAATTGTTATTTCAAGATTTGTAAAGGAATGTGTTGGAGTTTTGTTAGGGATTACATTGAGTCTGTAGACTGTTCTTGGTAAGATGGCCATTTTCACTATGTTAATCCTACCCATTCATGAGCATGGGAGATATTTCCATTTTCTGATATCTTCCTCAATCTCTTTCTTCAGGAACTTGAAGTTCTTGTCATACAGTTCTTTCACTTGCTTGGCTTGAGTTACATCAAGATATTTTATATTATTTGTGGCTATTGTGAAGGGTACTGTCTCCTTAACTTCCTTCTCAGCCTATTTACCACTTGTGTAGAGAAGGGCTTCTGATTTCTTTGATTTAATGTAGCCAGCCACTTTACTAAAGGGGTTTATCATCTGTAGGAGTTCTCTGGTAGAATTTTTGGGGTCACTTATATATACTATCATCTGAAAATAGAGATACTCTAACTTCTTTCTTTTCAATTTGTATCCCCCTGATCTCCTTTGGTTTTCTTATTGCTATAGCCAGAACATCAAATACTACATTGAAGAGATCTGGGGAGAGAGTAGATAGCCTTGTTTTAACCCTGATTTTATTGGAAATGCTTTACATTCCTCCCCATTTAATTTGATTTTGTCTATTGGCTTGCTGTATATTGCTTTTGTTATGTTTAGGTATGCAACTTGTATCCCTGGTCTCTTCAAGACTTTTAACATAAGGAGTGCTGGTTGTTGTCAAATGCTTTTTCGGCATCTAGTGAGATGTCATGTGTTTCATTTCTTTCAGTTTGTTTGTATGGTGGACTATGCTGATGAATTTTTGTACAGTGAACCCCCCCTGCATCCTTGTGATGAAACATACTTGATCATTGTGGATGATATTCTTGCTGTGTTCTTGAATTCAGTTTCTGAGTATCTTATTGAGTATTTTATATCAGTATTCATAAGGGAAATTGATCTAAAATTTTCTTTTTTTGTTAAGTTTTTGTGTGGTATAGGTATCAGGGTAACTGTTGCCTTATAAAATGAGTTTGGCAATATTCTGTCTGTTTCTTTTGTGTAGAATAGTTTGAGGAGTATTGGCATTACTTGTTTTTTGAAAGCCTGATAGAATTCTGCACTAAAACCATCTGGCTCATGTATTGTTGTTGTTGTTGTTGTTGTTAAGATATTTTAATGATTGTTTCTATTTCTTTAATGGTTATAGGACTTTACCTGATCTTGATTTCGCTTTGGTAACTGCTATCTGTCTAGAAAAACCATCTGTTTCATTTAGATTTTCCGATTTTCTAGAAGTTCAGGCTTCTGAAATAAGATCCAATGATTCTTCAAATTTCCTCAGTGTCCTCTGTTATGTCTCCCTTTTCATTTCTGATTTTTTAATTTGGGTACTGTTTCTCTGCCTTTTAGTTAGTTTGGCTAAGGATTTGTCTATCTTATTGACTTTATCCAAGATTTGACTCTTGGTTTTCTTGATTCTTTGTATTGTTTTCTTTGTTTCTAATTGATAGATTTAAGCCCCAAGTTGGATTATTTCCTACCTGTGTTTGCTTCTTTTTTCCCCTAGAGCCTTCAGGTGTACTTTTAATTCATTGGTATGAGAACTCTCCAATTTCTTTATGAGGTAGTATGGTAGTATGAACTTTCCTCTTTATACTGCTTTCATAGTGCCCCATAAATTTGGCTATATTAATATTGCCCTCATTTTCATTGAATTCTAGAAAGCCTTTAATTTCTTTCTTTATTTCTTCCCTGACCCAGAGATCATTGAGTAGAGAGTTGCTCAGTTTCCATGAATTTGTAGGCTTTCTGTTGTTTCTGTTGTTGTTGAAATCCAGCTTTAACTTGTGGTGATCTGATCAGATGAATAGGGTTACTTCAACCTTCTTGTATCTGCCAAGATTTGCTTTGTGACCAATCATATGGTCAATTTTGTAGAAGGTTCTGTGAGGTGCTGAGAATAAGTCAAATTCTTGTGTGTTTGGGTGAAATGTTCTATAGATATCTGTTAGTTCTATTTGAACCAATCTCTGTTGGTTTCATTATTTCTCTGTTTAGTTTCTGTCTTGACCTGTCTATTAGTGAGAGTGAGGTGTTTAGGGTTCCCACTATTAATTGTGATGTGTGATTAATGTATTTGATGTGTGATTCAAGCTTTAATAATTTTTTTTAAAAGATGTGGGTGCCCTTACATTTTAGATATAGATTTTCAGAATTGAGATATCCTCTTGGTGGATTTTGCCCTTGATTAATATGAAATATCCTATCCTGGTTCTTTTGATTGCTTTTGGTCGAAAGTCAATTTTATTAGATATTCGAATGGCTACTTCAGCTTGTTTATTGAGTCCATTTGCTTAGAAAACCTTTTTTCAACCCTTTATACTGATGTAGTTATTACCTTTATGCTGAGATGTGTTTCTTGTATACAGAAGAATGATGGATTCTGTTTACACATCATTTCCACTAGCCTGGATTTTTTACTGGAGAATTGAGTCCATTGATGCTGAGAGATTCTAATGACCAATAATTGTTACTTCCTGTTATTTTGATGTTGGTGGTGATTAAGTGTGTGTGTGTGTGTGTGTGTGTGTGTGTGAGAGAGAGAGAGAGAGAGAGAGAGAGAGAGAGAGAGAGAGAGAGAGAGAGAGAGCTTGCTAGTGTTTCTCTTCCATTCATTTTCTTGAGTCAAGTTAGCCTCATTGGGTTGGAGTTTTCCTTCAAGTACCCTCTGTTAGGCTGGGTTGATGGAAAAGTATTGTTTAAATTTGATTTTGTCATGCACTATCTTAGTTTCTCTATCTATGGTGATTCAAAGTTTTGCTTAGTATAGTAGTCTGGGCTGACTTCTGTGGTCTCTTATGGTCTGCAAGATCTCTGCCCAGGCCCTTCCAGCTTTTAGAGTCTCAGGTGAGAAATCAGGTGTAATCCTAGTAGGTCTAGCTTTATATGTTATTTGGCATCTTTCCCTTGTTGCTTTTAAAATTCTTTGTTCTGTATATTTAGTGTTTTGATTATTATGTGGTGAAAGGATTTTCTTTTGTAGTCCAATCTGATTAGTGTTTTTTGTAAGCTTCTTATACCTTCACAGGCATGCCTTTTTTTGGGGGGGGGGTTAGGGAAATTCTCTTCTATAATTTTGTTGAAGATATTTTTGGGGGGCCTTCAAGCTGAGATTCTTTTCCTTCTTCCATTCCTATTATTCTTAGGTTTGGTCTTTTAATAGTGTCCCAAACTTCCTGGATGTTTTGTGTCATGAACTTTTCAGATTTTGCATTTTCTCTGACTGATATATTGATTTCTATCATATCTTCTACACTTGAGATTCTGTCTTCCATCTCTTGTATTCTGTTAGGGATGTTTACATATGTAGTTCTAGTTCTCTTTCTTAGGGTTTCTATCCCCAGGATTTCCTCAGTTTGTGTTTTCTTTATTCTTTCTAGTTCCCTTTTCAGGACAGATTTATTCATATTCTTAACCTGTTTTATTGTATTTTTTTGTATTTCTTTATATTTATTAGCTTCCTCTTTTAACCTCTATCTGTCTAAATGTATTTTCCTGTATTTCCTTAAGGTATTTATTCATGTGCTCTTTAAAGGCCTCTATCATCTTTATAAGATCAGCTTTGAGATCCTCTTATTGTACTTCAGTTTCTTTAAAATATCTAGGGTTTGTTATAGCAGGATAGCTGGGCTCTGGTGGTGTCATATTGCCCTGAGTCTCATTGATAGTGTTCTTGTGCTGTCCTTTAGGCATCTGGTTTTCCTAGTGGTGGCTGGATCATCCTGATGGCAGCAGGACTTCTCAGGAAGGAGATTGAAGAGAGTTGTGGACCAGACAATGGCACTCAAGTTATGTGAATCTGATGGCTGTTCCTCAGGCAGACCTCACTCTGCAGACGGTGTCCTAGGTAAACCCAACAAGGGTGGCAAATTTTACAGTTTTTATGATTCTGTGAAGAATGTCATTGGAATTTTGATGGACATTCATCAGACTATACATCACCTAAGTAGTATAGCCATTTCTATATTATCATTTCTGCAGACCCAAGTACACAGGGATCTCTTGATTTTCTAGAGTCTTCTTCAGTTTCTTTGATGACTTGAGGTTTTCATTACTGTGATCTTTTACCTTCCTGGATAGGTATATTTCTGGGTATTTTAAAAGTAATTGTTAATGGACTACCCCTACCTCCAGTTCTCTTTCTTTGAAGGCTAACTTTTGGTATTTAGAAAAATCTACTGAATTTTTGTATGTTGACTTTGTATCCTGCTATTTTACTGAAAGTGCTTATTGTGTTTGGGAGTTTTCTGGAGGCATCTTTAGGATCTTGTAAGCACAGGATAATTTCTGTGAAACAGGATTTCTTGACTATTCCCTTTCCTATTTTTTCATTTTAATTTATGTCACTTGTCTTGTTGCTTCAGCAAAAAGTTTAGAGCCCTGTATCAAATGAAAATGGATTGAATTGTCTTGTTCAGGATTCTTTTTAAAAGAGGAAATACTTGTATTTTTTTTTCTATTTGATGGAATGTTGACTATAGGACTGTACTAGAAATTCTTCATTATACTGACCTGTGTTTGTCCTAGCCCTGCTTTCCTTAGGGCTTTTGTCATGAACGGTTGTTGACATTTGTTGAATGCCTTTCTACATTGATTGAAATGACTGTGTAGTTTTTATCTTTAATTTTATTTATGTGCTAAACTATACTCATTGATTTGCTTTTGTTGAACCAACCTTGCAACCTTGGACAGAAACCAACTTTATTATGCTATATAATCTTCATTTGTTCTTGACTGCAGCATGGAAAAATTTTATTGGAAATGTTCTTGTCTGTCTGTCTTTTTAAAAAACAAAACTTGCTATGTCCTTTTCTGGTTTGGTATCAGGGTAATGTCAGCTTCCTAAAAGTTTGTCGACATTCACTCTCTAATTTATGAAACAATTCAAGGAGCCTTATTAGTATTAGGTCTTCTTAAATTTAGTAGAATTTGTCAGTGAATCTGGGCCTGAGCATTTCTTGTTGGGATGCTTTTATTACTTTATCAAACTCTTTGTAACAGACCTCCAAGTTATGCAGAATGATAAGTGGGGTTTGTGTTTGCTGCTAGCCTGCCTGCTGGGAGAATTTCATCAAAGTCTGCAACTAGATTTGAGAATATTGAGCACGATAGTCTTGTCCTATGGTTTGGACTGCAAGTCTTTACCAGGCTCAGCTGGCTTACTTTACAAACTTTTTACTTCTTCTCCTCCCACTGGGAGTCATGTTACTGAAGCTGGTTTGCCTCATCTTTTCCTTGTTACTCTTCTTTTTCTCTATTCATCTCAGGTGCCTTATCAACTAACTTCATGAATTTCTGAAGCACTCCCTTTGTTATTTTTTTCAGAATAGGATCTATTTCTTTAATCCTAACTCTTTCTTTTTAGCCCATCAGATGGAGTCTGTTTTGATTCCATCAACTCACCAGGAAGCACTGGAGGAACCACTAGGTTCTGAGAACATAGATGGGTGGAAGACAGTAGACTGTTCATGTGGGGCAGGAAGGCCATGTTGGGGGCTTTGGCTCCAGGACCTACTGTCAGATCTAACCATCAGCTTATATTTCTCTATGAAGTAGCTTCTGTTAATCAGAATGTACTCAGTTGTTGAGAAATGAAGACTGATCCATGTATATGCAGATCAACCATAATGGAAGTGCATGGAGTGATGGGCGGGGAAGCTATCAGAAAAGCATTCTCCACTCTTTCCTTTTCTATTTCCTTTCCATTTCACTTCCCCTTATTTATCCTCTTCCCCTTTCTTCTCTACCCCTCATCTCAATTTTAAAAAAATATGTAAGATCTCAGTATATAGCCTAGGGTAGCCTTGAAGTTACAAACTACATCATCCTGCCAAGTGCTTTAATTACAGATACTCATCGCTACTGTTCCCACCACAGTTGCTCCTAATGTCTTACCTGCTTGTTCATTTTAATGAAGTCAGCCTCAGTATCTAGGCTCAGCTAAGTGGCAAGTTGTCTTGGATATTTTTTGCTCAGTTGGTTCATTAGATGAAAAGGTCTCAAGTATGTGCCTTGGATAACAAGTTTATCTTCTAACTATAATGCCTTTTTGGAACTGTAATGTCATTTTCTGACTTCCTTCCAGGTGACTGTGCTTATTCATGTGCCTACCAAACACAAGAGTACAGAGTAGATCTTCAAGGCCTGTTTGATATAGCATATAGAGCTAGGAAAGAAAAGTTTGGCTAAAAGGGATGATAGACTGTGTCAGCACATAGAGTCATATAAAATATTAAGCTTTTATGGAATATAGTTTCTTTAGTTTTAGGTGCCACCTATTAGTCAAACTTCTCTAGAATGCAGTTTCTTACAATATGGGCCATGTGAGGGGTCATATTACTTAATGTGGGAGTCATGAAAATTTTAGAAATATTAAAAGGGATCAAAGATTACATGAAAAGTGCTATTGGTCTATTGGTCTTTTGCCTGTTTATTTTAATTTTCATTTATTTTATGTTTCTTTCCTTTTTATTTATTTTTGCTTTGTTGGTTTTGAGAGAGAGACAGGTAGAGAGAGAGAGAGAGAGAGAGAGAGAGAGAACACAGAGTTGGCTGGGTAGTTAGGGAGGTAGGTAGGAGCTGGGAGGAGCTGGGGGAAGAAAAACATAATTAAAACGTTTATGAAAAAAATAACAAAATTTAAAACAAAAACCATTTCACAATTAAATGCATAATAACTCTGAGGAGCTTCTAGAAACATTTTTTTCTGTGTTGGATCATGTGACTCCACTGAAGCCCTTGGCAAACCAGGCAATGCCAATGAACAGTCTGAAACATTTTAGGCCAGAGGGTCTAATATGATATAAGCTAAGATGTTTTTACTGTGCAGTCAAACATTTTTGCTCTTAAATAATGATTTATGAGATTTAAATATTTAACTGAGACTTAATATTTTCCCTACAATTATTCCCCAGGATTGAAGTATAAATAGGTCATTTTTTTGCTATGTATTTTGGTGAAAAGATGTTGTTTACTATTGCTAATGATAAAGACAACATATTGATTGTGATGATTTGTATACGCTTGGCCTAAGGAGTGGCAGTATTAGGAGCTGTGGCCTTAGTGAAGTAGTGTGGCCTTGTTGGAGTAGGTGTGTCATTGTAGGCATAGGCTTTAAGACCCTGGTCCTAGCTGCCTGGAAGTTAGTCTTCTGTAGTAGCCTTCAGATGAAGATGTAGAACTCTCAGCTCCTTCTGTACCATGCCTGCCTAGATGCTTTCATGCTTCTGATTTGATGATAATGGATTGAACTTCTCAACATGTAAGCCAGCCCCAATTAAATGTTATTCTTATAAGAGTTACCTTGGTCATTGTGTCTGTTCACAGCAGTGAAACCCTAACTAAGACATTGATCAATTCTGGATAACACTGAAGATATTCTATGTTCTGTAATATAAAATATTCCTTCAGATATAATTCTTTATGTAAAAATAGACAAATATATATCATAAATATGTAAATTTGCTTTAATCTTTAATACATGGTAATTTTATATGTAATATGTATATTAAAAAGTAAATGTTTTATTTGTGTATTTATTGTACACATCTACATACTAAGAGTCACATAAAAATTTTTGTCAAAATGGAGCCACAAGAGGTAAAGTTTAAGAAACCCTGCTCTAGAAAAAAACAGGACAAAAAGAACATATGCACAGTTATGAAAAGGTTTATTAGATTGACTTATACAGTTGGAAGCTGGGATAACTATTTAATGGCTGTCTGTCTACTGGACAGAGAGAGAATCTAGAAGTACTCAATCCAAGTAGTCAGAAGCCTCAGAGTAAAGACAACTAATGACTCAGCCCCAGGTGCAAGTCTGAAGCTCCTGGAGGGAGGGGTGCTGGTGTGCATTAGAGTTAAAAAGATGGAGAACTAGGACCTAGATAGAGGAAGTATTTTGCTGTGTTTGGATCCTGGGGAATCTCTTGTTACTGATTCATATTCATTCTCCGTCCCCCACGTCCCTCTCTCTCACTGGTCTCCATGAGTTTTGACCAATGTTGTTCCTTTCTTATCTCTTTATCATGATTCTCTGTGGTAACAAGGCCAGAATCCAAAGGCATGTGTTACACCTCTGAAACCATGACTCAAATCACCACCACCACTACCAACAACAACAAACCAAAAATACAAAATAAATAAATAAATAAATCTTCCTTAATATTGTTTTTCTTCCCAGACATCTTGTCGTAACACTGGAAAAACTAAGTAACACAGGGTCTTGAGGAGATGGGATCAGTGACCTAAAACTGGGGCAGTCAAAGGAGATAACGCTTTGCTGGAGGTAGAGGAGGTTGGTGGCTAGAGAACCGAGTGGGCAGTTATCAAAGGAAGACTGAGGGATCACTGGTTGCTACTTTGCAGGGAACATGAGGAAAAGATGGAGGAGTTTGGAAGCATAGGATTTACCCATGTTTCATCATTTCAAAGGGGAAACCAAAGACTACAGAATAGCAGACACCAGAAACTTTTGTCTCTGTATGTCCAAGGTTACATGGAAAGTTCTCCTCAGACAAAAATGAGAGTTGACTGTAGTAGAACAATGTCCTTTCATAAACTCAAAGTGTCCTGCCAATTGTCAAGGTTATTTTGGCTTACCTGGTGACTGCAGGCCTCAATTTATCATGCAGGAACTTTTGTAACAATATTTCCACAAGTATGAGTTGCTGGCTCCTTTGTCAGGTGTGAAGCAGGAATGTTAACATGTAGGCCTAAAGCTTTGTAGAAGAGATAACCTATTAGGACAGTAATCTGTAAAGGTACGGAGAGGATCCTGACAGGACAGTTCAGTACGGTGGAATAGATGTCAAAAATTGATCTGTGGCCTTTCTTTACGTCAGGAAGTGTAAATTTCTCTTAGAGATTTTTGAGGCTGACTGTGCTTGTATTTCCAAAGCTTTATTGGCACCTAATATAAAAACAGCCATCAGGGTCATGCATTTAAAATATGCCATTGACTATTGACATCTGTACTCTGATTGTCAAATGGAAAGCTTATTCCTAACCTTTCACAAACCGGTGGTTGGGCCCCTCCTTACAGAAAGTATCATTCATTCCTCTGATATACTTAGTCTCTGTGTTCAGTATGTGGAGTGGGGTATGGCACAGTTATCTCATTTAATTTGAACACTATCCCTAGCTTAGCCCGAGAGCTCCTGCAGGTCAGGGGTCATGTCTTAAAACTTTCTTTGCCTTCAACCAGAGCAGCCTCTCAGCAAAAGACTATTAGATGGATGAAGAAAATGGCAGGGGTGGGGATCTCCATGATCATGGCATTCCCAACCACAGTTATTTAACTGCTTTTAGACTCCTTCGTTGAGAGACAAAAAGCAACTTCAAGTGAGGCTTAAGTAAAAGGAACCAAAAAACCCATGTGATGCTAGCATCCAGGGCTTCGGGAGAGAGAATCAGCTGGAGCTGGTGAGGCAGGCTGAGGGGATGACTAGGTTGGATGTCTGTGGAGTGGACACTTCCTGAAGCTGAGCCATGCACATCCATGTAGTTCTGTCCTGGAGGAGGAGAATTATCCATGTTGGAAATTAGGCAAGAGAAACTTGCCACATCAGGAAAAATTCTAATGTTGGGAAGTTGATAAAGAATTCACAAGAAACTGCTACCAAAAAAAACAGCCTTTGTGAAGAAGTCTCTGGATGCTGGATGTTGACAGTACCTACTAATGCATGTCACAGAAGCTATGCTCATCTATTCTTAAAAAGAATCTTGTTCCTTCTGGTTGTTTATCTTCTGAGATGTTTTTGAGGAAACCATGGTCTCTTCTGTCCTATGCTGGAGGACTTTGTCTCCAAATATAATAACCTCTGTTGTACTAATATACATTGTTTCATTTATTCCCAAGAGTTTGCCTGCTTCTCAAAAATTCAAATATTAAAACCAGTTAAACCATTTAGTTTGGCAGTATAATATTTCATTTATATGAAAATATAATACATTTACATGTAAATTCAATTAATACTCTGAGTGGTTTATTTGAACTCTAATGAAACCTAATGATTTTGTGAGCAAATCAAATTACAATTGATATGTTTCCTGTTCCATAAGATAATGAGTAATTTTACATTTGTAGAGGGGCTTTTAAAAAATCTTGCAAACCATAAATATAAGGTTTACACAGATTGTTTTCTTATTCCAACTCATTACATTTCTCCAGGTTTGGAGATTTGTCGTCACTAATTGGTGCGAACTCAGAAAGGCTGGCACATGATTTAAGGTATGAGTTGGTGAAAGATGGCGTCAGAAATTCACTGGTTCTGCGGGTCCTCAGGCTTGGAAAGACTAGGGATCTGAAGGAAATCCTGTCACCTAGGTGTTTTCCCTATAAATCTCTCCTTAAAGCCAGATGTGCTCCTGCATCTGGGTGGTAGGTGGTATATGACTATTCCAGCCTCCTCTATTTGGGAGTTCCAAAGCAGGAAGCAATGAGAAAAACTCCATTTTGTGCTCTGGATTTAGCATATGCATCCATTGTGAAGCCTGAGCATACAATTGGCTACTTTGTGTCTACATTTCTTTCCTCCACTCACATGGAATAGTTGCTATTTGCTGTTTTTTTTTCTCAAGTTTACACCCAGTTGTAGAATGTCAAAAGTAAACACATTCCCCAAACAAACTCTCCCCTTTCTGGGTCAAAAGTTAGATGACTTTGGCCCAGCTCCTTCCCATGACACAGGTTCACTTGGTTCCTCTGGGACCTCCGTTCTCCAGCCATTCAGGCAGGCTCTGCCCTTCTCCCTGCCATAGGCTATCAGTGTCCTGTGTGATTTCACTTCTCTGAGCCACTAGCACTAGGTAGACATCACTCTTGCTTATCCCATCGGCCTTCTAACTCTTCTGGATCTTGGTACATGTGCTGTCAGGCCATCCAGCTGGATCCTCAAGGATTGAGTTTGAATTGCTCCTACTGACCCGGTAGATCTTTAGATTACCTACCCAGTTCCTTTAGATCTCCTGCCTCTGACCTCTGGCTAACCACAGTCTATCCAAAGTGGGGCAAGAATTGCAGCAGAAGGCAGGGGAGGAGAGGAAGAATGAGGGGCGTGCTGATAAGGGGTACAGTCCGTGCCTGAGGACACTAGTAGACTCTCAAAAGAAGATTAGGGATAGAATTTGCAGCCCTCAGTATCAGTCCCACGAAAGCAAACAAGGTCTCAACCCTCTTACACCTCAATCTCTCAGGAACAACTGTGCTCACCAGCATGGAAAGAAGAGTGGTCATTTGAGAAAGAAGACAGGCTCAGCTAACAAACTCCTTTGCATGTAAAGTCCCAGTATGGAATCAAAAGTAACACAAAAACCACAACATCAAATCTCTCTCAGATAGTTAATCTCATAGTAATAAAGCTCAACGGAAATCATTAGGAAAATAGTCCGACGAATTTAAAAGTATGATTATACACATGCTCAAAACACTCAGATGCTACCTACATATCTCCAATCGAATAAAAACAAGCAACAAGGAATGGAGGGATGAATACTCTAGTCCATTGGAAGAAGTTCCTTAAGGTAAGGATACTTATTGTTGGCTTCCATTCTCATATCTAAAAACAATATGGATGGTAAGACTACAGGAAGTGTTGGTTTTGGAAATTTTACTTTTCTGTTTTCTTTGAATTGAGCTACTGAGTATTGGAAGGCAAATAATTCACCTTGGACCACTTCATCTCATTTTCTAGAGCATTGTTTGTTTGTTTTTTATCTTCCCCTCTCTTATTAATTCTTTTTGAAAACTTTAATCTTTTCCATTAAAAGATGCACAGAATTCATAGAATCTGCTAAGTCATCATAAAAGAGCCATGCTCACAATTAAATTTTGCTCCAAGACAGAGGTTTCACATCTAAAAATATTTTTATTTTAAAAATAACCCACTATTGTCTTATTTTCCTCAACTAATTTGAGTTTTATATTTGAAAAATAGTTTCTCTTGGAGTGAATTCTGTTAAGTGCACATTGGAAGGGACTAGCCTGAAGTTTTTTCTGGTTTTGGAATGAATGCTACTTTTGGGAAAACATAACCTTTTTTTCTTTCATAGACAAGTTTATCCATTAAAAAATAAATATATTTTTAAGATTTTTTTTAAAAACTGTTTGTGCACACACACGAATCGAGGTGCCTTCTGAGGCTAAAGGGTTTACGGATGTCCCTGGCACTGGAGTCAAATAAAGGTGATGTCAGTGCCACACATGGGTGCTGAGAACTAAGCCGTAGTCATCTGTGAGAGTAGCACATGTTTTTAACTGCTCAGCCTTCTCTTCAATCCTCAAAGATATACTTTTGAAAGATAATAGTACACTACTAGAGAAGATTTGAGTTTGACTGTCAAAACAAGGTCAGGCTACTAAATAGTGAATACATAGGGGTGAAATAATGCCATTTGTTCCTGAAAAAGTATATATTACCTATTCCCTTCAAAATGCCTGCCAGCAGATGGAGGAGGAGCTATAATTTACAGGACAGAAAATATAGAAATAATGAAAACGCCACAGTCAGGGGGAAGAAATGTAAGAAATGTCTTAGAGCCCACCAACACAAACTTTTCTTTCATTGGCAAATCAAGATTTTAGGGTCACAGACATATGTTAAACTTCATGGCCTCCTGGTAGGTACACATGCCCCCTAAACCTTGGATCTATTATGACAGAATGTGGAAATTTTAGAATAAATGTCTAGAAAGCAGCAATGGGTATGGATTACTTCATACTCCAAATGCGGTTAAGGATGCATTAATATTTTGGACCATGTGATACCTACTCAAACTTGGCAGACTTTAGATAGAGGAAAATACCCTAAGCATTGTATGGGGAACCAACAATAGTCAATACACCTGTATGAAGTGAGTAACTTTGCTTTAGCTTTTAATAAAATATTTGAATACCTGAGAGGTTGATAAAATCAGGACAGATTGAAATGAATCTGGGTGCTTGAATTTGGTCTTGTCAGTGATAAAGCAAACTACAGACAAAAAGAAAAAAAAAGAAGCATAAAACAAAACCCCCCAAAACCAAAACAAACAAAAACCAAAAACAGACAGAGAGATAGAACAAAAGAAAGAAAGGAAGGAAGGAAGGAAGGAAGGAAGGAAGGAAGGAAGGAAGGAAGAAAGAAGAGAGTCCTTGCTGTGTTGCTTAATTCCAGAAAAAGTGAAAACCTCTTCAAGTAGTCAGATATTATTATGCCATTTATTATGTTTTTGATTTCTCAGTCAGCCATACTTCTCTCTACTGGAATAATTCCTCACCTTACAGGTTTCAGTGGCAAATAGAGAACATGTTCTATTGTAGAAGTTGTGAAAGTGGACAGTGCCAGATGTGGCTCCCAGAGAGCCAGGGGCAGGTGAATGGCCAGGCAAGTTTAGGCTCAGTGGTAGTGGACAACACAGGGAGGCAGGGATGCAGAGACTAGAATCTGGTATAGGTAATAACAAGGTTAAGGGATTCAGTCACAGAAACCAGCATTTAGAATGTCAACAGTGCATGTGACTGTGCCCTAAATGGCCAGGCCAGTTCTGAACTATGTCTGGGGAGAGCTTTCCTAGTCTGTGATCCACACTTCGGCTGTCGTCTTTCTAGAATAGCCTTTTGCAGTCCCTTTCTGCCTAAATTACTTGTTTCTGCTGTAACTAAGTCTTCCCAGTGATGCAATTCACACTCTATTAAGTCCTCGTTTCATTCCCTGCATGTTTAAGCTCTTACAGGCTGTGGCCTGCTAGTGAAGGCAAAGCTCCTGAGGAGCCATGCAGTGAAGCTTCTTCATTACTCAGCAGTATCACAACTCTGGGAACAGAGTTTATAAGAACAAAAACTTGGACTCCAAGAGCTTCTACAAGCTAGACTTGGTCATCTGTCCCTAATTAAAGAGACAAGCAAGGGTGACCGGCAAAGAGAGATCCATTCAATATGGCCACATGGGGAAGAGTGAAAATAAAGGGGTTCAGGGGCCTCCAAGTTTACCTTTGGTGGGCAGACATGAGCTGTGAGTTTAAATAGAGGCAGATTGGGACAAGGGGCAAGAGCAAGGTGTAATTAAACCGTTAGTGGCTAGCTTGGTTACTATTTTAACTCTTATTCTGCAAGGTCGTCTGAGAAGGTCCTTGTCTGAGAAGGCAAGCTGAGTCTCTGGAAATGACTACTTCTGCAGCTGTGTGTAGCTTTCCCCCCACAGATCATTGCCCTCATCTGGGACATAGTACAACCAGTGCCATTTTACTGTTCTGTAATTCAAGGTGACTCAAGAGAAAAGGTTAAGAGCAATGACATCTTTGTGCCTTCAGCCAAAGCAAAAATAGACAGATAGACCTTGAAGAGATGCTAGGTTCTCATTCTGCCTTTAGTTTCCTTCTGCGTCCAAGTGAAGAGTCAGTGCTTCCAGCAGGAGCTGCTTCTGGTTCTGTTTCATGACAAGGCAGGAGTCATGGGCAACTGCAACCCTGGCCACCGTTCTTAGAATAGCGGATGCCCTGCCTACCCACAGTTTAATTCTGTTTCATTATGCTGCATGTTAATTGTGCTCTAATTGTCATCACTAATGTTTTAGTTGACATACAAAATGAGTTACATTATAACAGTATATAGTAAAGCTACATATAACATGTAACTTTGCTCATGTCAACTCCCTAATACTGTTTCTAGCCCACCTTTTCTTCTTTCTACTAGTCTCCTTTCTCCCAACAAAATAGCCTTCATCTGTTTTCATGCCACAACTATAACAAATATTTACGTATATGATATAATGCTATATGCATATATAGTTAGATCTAGATTCTTTATATGAGAAAAACATGCAATATCTGTGCCCCCTCCCCAGCCACACTGTATTTCTAATGTGAAGATTATCAGTCAAGACCAAAAAGTTACTCTCACTTTCAAGAAAAAGTTACACACCTGGCAATCAGCTAAACCAATTAAGAGCAAGATATATAGTGTTCCAAGATGGCTCCAAACCGAGAGCAGCTTAAATAATCTTCTTGTTATTATGAATCTTCTGTGACACTTGTGTGACATGTCAGCTTTCTTGCTCTTATCCTTTCAGAAGAATCACAGATGTTGCTACTACATGAGGCCACCCAGGTTGGAAACACTTTTATTCTTAACCAAAGAGATAGCAATACTTTTGCTTCCCTGCAAGTCTTCTTCGTGCTTTCCGCTTGTCTGCTCACTGCAGCATACGACCACAGAAACTCATCAGTGGGTAGACCTCCCTTGGTTCTGCATGTCCAGCCACTGTTTCCTTATCTGTAACTTCTGCAGAGGTCATACTGCTATTGCTGAGACACAAGAAGAAGCCATGGTAAATTCATTAATCTCCAACACGACCCTTCCACTGATTCCTGGTGACTAATATAAACCTCCTTTTTTTTTCTCCTAAGCAGCTCCTAAAACGGGTTTGATAAGCTCATAATTTAGGCCGCCTTTCCGAGCACTGCCAGGTCTTCCCTGGGCTAATAATTATCTCCCATAGGTAATTTTTTAGGCTACTGATCATTTGTCTCCCTAATCTCTCTATTTGTTCCTGCAGCTAACAGCAGATTCCCAATACCCTCTGTAATTTTCTAACGAGCAGAATTCCAATTCCCCATTAAGAAATCTTGCTTTAAAGTGTAATTAAAGATCATCTAAGAAAAACAAGGCCAATTTTGAACAACCCATGAGCATTTTCCCCTCTGCCTAGAGGAAGGGTGTTTAAAGGGAATTAAAAATCACTTTAGAAAATTATAAACAGATTTAATGCAACCATTTTGATCAACACTCTTGTTATCGAGTAATATGGCAAAAATTAAGGTAATGGATTTAAAAGGAATAGGCCAAATAAAAATTGTCTGGTATTCAACAGGCATGTCAAACGAACAATTATGAATTCTGTTTATAACTACAGCACTTACTCTTTTGAAAAGGGCAATGAAAGCAAAACTTGGTTTGCGAGATCCTATTAAATTAGCATTGATTTTGTTTTACTGCCAAGCTAAAGAAATATCAACAGTAAGGAGGTTTTTAAAAACCCTACTTAAAGTATGCACACTTACTCAGAGTTAAGCCCACAGTATTTATCTTATTATTCACAATGATCTCCTGGCCCTAAACTTCCCCCCATCCCCATCCCCCCAAAACCCCCACAAAGATATTTGAAATAGAAGTTTGATATATAAGAAATATATATGAGAAAAATAGATAAGAAATATATATAAGAAACTATGGGTACTTGGGAAGCTTAGAAAGCTGTGCTGCAGTAGAGTTGCAAAGGCTGCATCTAAGCCATTGAAGATTGTTTTGAAAGGCTCCTTTAATGCAAACAGTAGCTCATGCCAAAGTTATCATCACAATGGTTTTTATGTTTGTTAGTATTTAAGGAGGACTGGAGGCAAAGAGATACATCATAACCTATATGACATGTATAGGAGAGAATGTTGCGTATTTAGATTAAATAAGCCAATTATAGCTTTCCTGGGTTAAAAAAAATATTTCAAATGAGGAATAAGAATATACAAATCTTGGAATATATGGAGTCCAAATACTGTGGCAAAATTTGGCTCAGTGCTGGAGAAGGAGCTAACACCCATATGGAAGTCCACACGGGGTTAGGGGTGGGGTGGGGTGTGATGGGTAGTGGGAGAGCACATCCATCCGTGTGCTGATGGTGGTGAGGTCTCTGCACAGGCTTTACTGCAAATGTGACAGTTACAGGTTGAACTCTTCTACCTTGCAAGAGCCTGATCTTTTCAGATTATGTGAATTTAAAATTGATTGAAAGAAGGGCAGCTATTAAATTTGTGTCAAAAGGCCTTCCCATAATAGGAATGTACTAGCCATTTTGAAATTTAATCATAATCCTTCAGATCTTCCTAAGCCCCTAGAAACAATTTCTTTTAAAAGGTGTAGTATAATTTTAAATGAATTCTCCATATTCTATCTTTCTCTTATGTATTCATCATAGGATATGTTGGATATCTTGAGAGTTTGGTTTATAAATAAAAACGAGTGAATTAAGGAGTAACAATAAATTATATGGTTAAAATAACCCAGAGCAGTGTTATTCATGGGAGGATTCATTTCCAGAGGCTCTGTGATTCCACAAATACTGGCTTATGGAAATTAGTAACTTGTGTCCCAAATTCTTGCTTGAATACCAGAACTTGCACTTCTGCTGGTGATGCAACAAAAGGGCAGAAGAACTAAATGTTCTTTTTTTTTGTACCTTTATCATGCAGATGTACCATGCTAACCACTTTGCAAGCTGTTAACATATTCAATCTTCACAGAGGCTCAGACATATTTCCATTTCACAGGAGGGGAGGTGTATTCCTAGAAAAGCAGCCTGAGAGTTCTTTTAGTTGGGCCCAAATCTCTAGATTTGCCCATTAGATGGCAAGAGCAGCAGAGAGCCACAAACTTCCAGTATTTGAAAATCTTTCCTCATTAGCAGCAAATGTCATTAGTGTAATAAATGGCCTCTAGAAAATTTTAGCTACATACTGCTTTCAAGGAAGAAAAAAAGCAGGTAGGCGACCACAATGCATATATACCCACTTATTGTTTGTAGAACAGTGTTTGTATTGTTGTCAAGTGATGTATTGTTGTCAAGACCTAATATCTTAAGACACGATATCAACTAAGGACAAGGGCCATGACTTTAAATACTGGATGTAAATCCACATGACAAATAGCCTTCCTGATAATTCTGAGTATTGGGGGCTGAACTTGTCAAAGCATGATTGGATCAAACATTGACTTGACCCTGTGAAACCACTGAAGAGTCCAGCTGGCAGGAAGGCAGGGGTCAGCTCTGCCATCCTCTGGTGAGTGGCTTGTTCTGTTAGTAATAGCTTTAGGCCAATTCCTGTATAAGAATTTTGTTAATGTTCTTTCTGTCCCACAAGCAGATTTCTAAGATATGTTAGTCTAAACAAGATAATGTCCACAAATATATTTGACACATTAAAAAGCCACACATTGTTGCTTAAGACCACGTTAAGACCAACGTGGGGGTTAGAGTCTCCCCCAGCCTTCCATCCATCTCTTCTACAATGTAACAACCACTTCTGTCATGTGACCAACAGTCTGTCTTGGAAGCTTCAGTGAAAACAGATATGCCTACTGGTGGTGTAGATTAATCAGTGAAGCTTGACTTTAATTTTTTTTTTAAATAAACATCCCAGTGCCTGCCCCACCTGGCTCATACCTTGCAATGGAAGCCTCTACCCCAACAAAGATGGCTTGTGTTCAGCTCAGAGCACAAACATTACCTCCAACACAGTGTCTTCCTAACTGATTTTTAACAAACCTTTCAAGAGACATTTTTCTAACTCCTCAGGACACAGGCAGGAGAGAACTTGTTGAGAATCCTAGACTGTACCTCTCACCTTCTCCTGGTCGCTCTCACTCACCTCAAGATGTTAGTGACAATTGAGTGAGCTGAGTAACACTGGACAGATACTAATCTCAAGAGATATGCAGGAAACACAAGTATCACTTGAATTATTACAAAATGCTTGATATTTTAAAATATTTAGTGAACAATTTCCCACAGAAAATTGTTAGCTCATATGTTAGGAAACATACTGCATTTCCATAGGCAAAAGATGGTAATAGTATACCATCAAAGCAATAGAAAAACTTTAATCTGAGCCCCAATATGTTAGCTTTTTAAACATTAATAAAAGACAAATTTAAACAATAATGACATAATTTTTTTCATTTTGACCCAATTTATTCACTTATTTTTAGTTTTACTAGGTCTTTGAGAATTTCATACAATGTATTTTAATTATATTCACCCCCCATTCCTCTTTTCAGATTCACTCCGGCTTCCTCTAACAACCAAGTATTCTTTTTTTTTTTTATTTTTTCACCCATTGAGACCAGTTTGTCCCACTCAGATATTCTTGGATGTGTGGCCTTATCAAGGACTACACTCTTAAAGAAAACTGAACCTTCCTCTCTGTGTAGCTAACAATTTCCAAAGAAGCACAGCTAAGGGTGAGATTTTATGCCCACTCTCCTGTCCTTGCAGGATTTTGCTTGGGTTGAGCTTGCACAGGTCTTGTGTGTGATGAACCAACCACTTCGTATGTATGATCCATTTTCTAAAATGAACTACAGCTACCAACCACACATTTGTCTTTGTTATTATTGGTGGTGGTTGGATTAAATCAATGGTTGGTCTCCAGATTAGCAGGAGCACCAGGCTAATAGCTTGTTAAAGCCTGCTAAAATGCAAATTTGAGCCCCACTCTAGACCTTTTGAACTAGACATTCCAGAACGAATTCCTGTGTACCAATGAGCTCCCCAAGTGATTCTATAACATGTTAAAATTTGAGAATTGCTAGCAGATTGGCCTATTTTCCATAGCAAAATGGTGTGTGATTTTTTTGGCAGTATGAATAAGCGTTATATAACTTCCCTATGATACAAAATCCCTTTTCCCCCTTTGTGTACATTTAATGTTAGAATATAGGAAAGATCGTGCTTGTTAAAATTTTGTTTGATTTGTTTTAACTGTTCAATATTGAAAATACATTATAAACTCAGGACTGTTGTCATTCACAATTTGGGGTATGCAGGAGATTGAGCCCAGTATTTTGTATGCATAAAGTACAAACTCTGCCACTGAATTTTTACTCCAACCCTTCAAGACACATGTGTGATTACATTTGTTCCATAATTCATTAACTTTCAGTGCAATTTGGTGTGGTAAATAAATAAAGTTTATATCTGTTTATTCTCTGCCTTCTCTTCTTGAAAAATATGTATGGTTATTTTGTGGTGGTATTTTGGATGAAGAAACAAAAAGTTCCCACTTTGATCAAAATTGCATTTAAGACTATTTTAATTTTTGCTATTTTAGTTAATTTTTTTTATCATTTTATCTTCAAGTTTTTTCACTTATTTCATCTATCAGTTTTGTCTTCACAGTTTGTCATTGACATTGAATGTTGCTATTTTGTGCATGTGTGTTTGTGTTTGTTTAATTTGGCTAGTTTACTTGGTTCAGGTAGCTATATGTTTGTCTGTTGTTTTGGATTATGCCCCACCTATTATGATAGTCACATCTATAAATACAAATTCATACCTGGCTTCAGATGGCCTGAAGGAAAGAAGCATGGTATCTGATGGAATCACAGTTGTCCCTAGTCTAAAGGAGGACCTGTATAGTCTTCAACTGTGTGTACACTTCCTATCGCGATAACTCCAAACAGTTTAAAATTCACTGATTAAACTCAAATGTACATAATAGCAGGTGACATCAAAACACAAAAGTACACAAAGCTTTGTCACCCACCATAAGCTATCTCCCTCAGTGTGTCCCATCTTCCTTGGAGACATCACTGGTTATTAACTGGCTGTTCTCTCCTGTGCACTTGGTTTCTGGTTTTGGCAGAGACCTTGACCCACTCAAGTAACACGACTTAGAAAAGAGAATATGGGTGATTTCAAGGCTTAGATGACCCATCAACATTAAACCAGACAGATGAAATGTTGTAATCCATTTGCAAAATTTGATGAAAGCAGAAAGGAACATTCTCAGATAATCAAGTATGGACCAATTCCAGACAGCCAGCTGAACTTGATTCTTTCAAAATGATTTATGTTATCCAATTGTGCTCTAAATTTTTTCTCTTACATATTTTTTCTTGATCTACTTTATACACATATATACATATATGATTAATTTGGTGTTTCTGTCCATTTTGATTTGTTACCAAATTATTTGGATTCAATTTTCTCTGATCATGTCTTCTATGAAAAAAATGATGTAATGTTTATTATACTTATTACAATTAATGATAAACTTTTCAGTAAATTAACCAATATAACAAATTATCAAAATGGAATGTTTAATTTGATACAACACGTGAATTTACTTTTATGAGATTTTTACATGCATAGAATTCTCCAAGATTTTGGCCTCTATCTAGGGCAATTTGCTTTCAACAAGAGACTAATTTGAATCCATTTTCCCCCTTTTAGATTATATTCAGGTCAAAATTCTTATGTAAGCCTCATGGGCATTTGTGAGACATGAGAAAAAGAACAAATCTAATCACTTGTTTGTAGGCAAAAGGCTTAGATACATTTTTCTTATTTGATTAGTCTCTTTTGTATAAGAGATAAGTGTTTTTATTTCTCCTTCCAAGAAAAAATTATAAAATCTACTTCTAAACCAACTTTTGGGAGGTCAGATATACAGTTCTAAATGGAATGGAATGCCTTCATCAATTGCAAATGTCTCCTAATTCCCCCGTCATGCCACAAGACATGCAGTCCTCAGCTGGGGATAGATTATAAGGGTTAACATATCTTTTTAAGTTAATCAAGACTCAATTTGAGCTAACTCAATTCTTTACCCCCAATTTAATGCTTCCATTTTTTACCACTGACCTGAAAACATTTGATTTCATAGATGTCAATGTAGACAAAGAGTAGGCTTGCATTGCTATGGATAACTTCTCAGCTGTTAAACTGTTTGACACATACCCATGTTTTAACACTCAAAGCTTTATGTTTTATGCAATTTTGATATCTTATTAATGTCACAATAGAACGATTTTATTTATTTTCTTAGCATATTATATGTTTTGAATTTCAGTTACTTTTTCTATAATTTCTTTTGAACTTTAAAAACCTCACCTTTGTAAGTCTTCTAAAAAAGCTTATGCTCTTTAACAAAACTATACAGCTATCCATTTCTTGGTCTAGTCCATGATGGAGAAATAATTTATAGTGCTAAAAATATGTGAGTTTGAAAACACTTAATTGAAGTTGAATTAATTCAAAATCAACAAGTACCACATAAATTGATTACTCTGCATGGGATAAAAAAAAAACATATATTTTAAAGAAAACAAAATGTCTCTTGTTTTAGGAACAGAGAGAACCACTTAAGTCCAGCCCAGCAGACCACTTCCCCTTTGTTCTTTACCAGAAAAATTAGACAAACTGAGAGATCAGTGCTCAGTGAAGAGTGCCTGGGATTGCACTGAAAGGAAGCAGAGCCACAGTGCTCACTGGATAAAATAAATTGAAACCCCGAAGTGGTCCAACTCAGAATGGAGGGAGTTCAAGATCAAATAATCATCACAACCTGGAGACTTGTTTCAGGGTTTTGCTTCTTTATCTAAACAAGATTCATTAGGTTGCCCTTTCTTAAGTAAGTTAGAATTAAGTTCTCAATTTAACTTGGAAAATAGTACCTAGTACAAACATCATTTCTATGTACAAACATCTTTATTTACTGCCTCTTCCTCTTCAGAGAAAAGTCCATTCTGCAGGATTCCAGTATATAATGTAACAGAAATTCACTGAACAGACCTTCCTCACTCTGTGGGCAGCTGCCGGTTCTAATCACTGACCGTTAAGCCTGCATTTAATCACTAATGCAGCAAAGCATTGCTAATGACACAGAGGTATGACAAGATAAGACTAGTCACATAATGAATGACTTCACAAAGGCAAAGTGGCAAAAGTAATTATAGAATCACATGGACTGTTGGCCTCGAATTGCCATGGACAGCCCATTTCATGTTCAGCTAAAACAGCTCAGAGATAACCTTCTGTTCTGTAGAGGCGAAGGTTGAATCACACGTGTACTTCAGCTAACACATGCTTCTGTCTCTAGAACTAATTGTCCTACAGCCAATGTCTTTAGACTCATTTCCAAGAGCACTTAAACACTTCTCCACATTAACTTCTGACTACACCATGAAACCATGTGGCTATTAGGGTAATTAGTTTAAAAATATTTTAATAATCTTGTATCAGGTTACCAACTTTCTGTGTGTGTTCATAAAACTTCCCAGGAAGTCTTAACTTCTGCACGATAAATAACAAGCGTGATTACAAGAACCTAGTGAACTGGAGTACGCTTGACTACAACCGAGGAAAAGATACTTAGCTGAACAATGATGCTGATAAAAATGGGTATAAATGGTTTTAAATTAATGTTACTTTAAAAATTGTGTGAACTGATGAATAAAATGATATGGAAACATTGATCAATGCCCAAAGGACAGCTTTTCTCTCTGTGTGTGTAACAGCACCAGTTGCTCCACCATGACACTGAGCTACCAAGCTTACCAACCAAATGGATACTGTCATTTCCACCCAGATGGATACTTTTCTCCACGGCCTGTTAATAGACAGTGTGGGGGCGATGATAAAGCTGGGAATGTAGGCACATATATCAACACACTTAGTGATGAGAGAGGGAGAAAAATTGAAATAACCACAAATTCTAAATAGACGTACTGGTCTGATAATCTTCATAGCAAATGCAACACTTCAAAGTATCCCTAAACGGTAACCATTTGCTTGAGTTCTGGGTCCAAAATAGCATCGCTCTAATCTTATCAGTTTGAGCCTGAGAAGAAAACCAAACTCAGAGACATGCTTGCTCTTACAGTACATGAGATGCCAGCCATGGTTCAGGGTTGAGAAACAGTAAATGCCTTTTTTTTTTTTGATAAGCAGAAATTAATAGTAGATACAAACAGGACATAATATAATCTGGACAAAAATTTTATAAAAGAAAGGAAAATGCTGGAAAGGAAGGCAGTGGAGGAGACAGTGCTGGATGTCCCATGAAATCCTGAGACAGGAAAGTGAATGTGCATGGAGCATAGTCATTCTACAGTAAATAATATTCCCCACATAATTCTGCTTTACGCTTTTGTCAGGAAGAAGGCATACTCATTTCTAATTTTACATCATGTAGCTAGAAAACCAAAGGCAATTTTAGAGCCAAGGTTTCAAATGGACGAAACCTTGTAATGTGTATGCATTAGAGATACTTTACTACTCCTTTAGCTTTTGCAAATTGTATTGACTAACTTTTATTATGTGTGGCTGTACACGTGCATCTGTGCGCTGCTTGCATGCAGTGCTGCCTAGGCCAGTAGAGGGCGTCAGATTCTCCGGCACTGGAGTTATGGCTAAGTAACTGGGCTCTCTAGAAGGGCAGCCTGTGCTCGTAACTGCTAAGCCATCTCTCCAGCCTCTATCAGACTATTAAATTTCCACAACACACCAAACTCCAATTTGGTGAACCAATGAGATTCTATTGGAATTATTTACAGGAGCATCGGTACAAGGTTATGTGTAAGAACAGGGGCAACTCAAGTGCAGCTCCATGATGGAAAAGCTCACTCTAACTCTGTGTCTCTGGAGCTCTCTGGCAGGCAGCTCATGGTCTGCGAATCTCGGCTCTGCAGCCTAGCAGGGCAGTCTTCTCCTCCACAGTTCTTTACTGCTGCTATAACTTGGCAGAGCGGCCCTTGTGGGTCTTGTAAGTGTTAGCTTTCTCAGGCTAGTGGAGTTTGTTTACTCTCTCAGTCTCGTGAGGCTCCTGGAGGAAATGTTTCGGTTCAGAGGAACTTGCCCTACATCAATCAGTTGCTCAAGGAGCAGGGTATAGTTATCATTAATGTAGTTATTGACTAAAACTGTCTTTGCGTTTTCCTATCGTAAAAGACATATCGATACCAACTAAATATTCTCTTACATCCTATTTGAAAACGTACAAGCTATTTATTTTTCATCATTTTGATTATTATTGAGGAGTTCCTGGCATATTTCAATGCCATTGCTTCAGTGAAAGAGTTAACTGGAATGTGGGGAAAGCCATGTGTTAGCCTAGCATGACATAATGAAGAGAAAATTCTGCTCTCGGGTGTTCTTCACACATAGAAGAAACTAAATTTTATGTGGATTTTGTAAAGTTTCTACACAGAGAAAGGAAGTGGGAGTTTTTGAGATTAAAGCGCTATTTGTGGACACGGGGAATATATTTGAATTAATATTGATGATTTTGTTAAATAGAAAATATCTACCAAGTTTTTCATCATTTAAAGGTTAAGATGCATTGTTGTGATCCTTCTAGCATTTCTAACTGGGTAGCAAACACTATAAATATACATTTAATCTCAAGCTTCACTTTAATTAGAAAAAAAAATCAGCTAAAACACAAATGCTTTTATGTATAGGAATATACACATACATGCACGCACACACACATTTCAAAGAGCTCCATAGTAAAAAAAATTTTAAAACCTGATTATAAGATAATTGGCAATATGAATAGTTGGAAGTTAACAATAGCTTTGCCTGAACACGAAACACTTAAACATTAATGATGGTAGAAAGCTAATTAGTAAAATTTAATTGGACGTATGCAAAATGGTGTAATGAGAAGAGTTCAAGCATATTTAATTTTTAATACAAACTCAAACTCTGAAGTAAAAAAAAGCAACTAAAGCCAATCATGTAAATCACTGTAAAATGGGTGAGTGACATCTTTCAAAGGCTACTGTATTAACCCTCAGAATAAGTTGATGTTGCAAATTAAATACAGAAATAAATGCTCTCATGGACATTACATGCAATTATTTAAACTGCTTGAGGATAAAAAATGGAAATGGAATAGCAGACAAAATGATATGGAAAAATGATCCTGCAGAATACAGTGTGAAAATGAATTGAATTTTATTATATGCAGATAAGCAGCCCCAGAAGGCCAGAGAAACCTAGAGAGCAGCAGAGTTAAAAGGAGATCTTCAGGGATAGTGCTAATGTCACTGAACCTGATAGCATAGCAAAGTGATACATGAGTCAAAAAGGGCACTGCCATTCAGAGCATATATGTTACAGAGAAGCTAATCCTTCCTATCCATACACACGATATGGAAACCACACCCAGAGCACAATGCTCACTAAATAGAATGCCCTTCTGATCACTGGAGAAACCTTAAATCCTAATGCCCAAAGCCTAGAGTTTGAAAATCGCCTCTGAAACATAGCAAGGTCCTGCCTCCAACAAACAACAGAAATGATCAAAACTGACGATGGAAATGACCACGGTTGAAATGACCAATGTGTCCTGGGCTCACATTCATCCTGCTGGGTGTTGAGTAAGTGGAATTGTTTACAACTTAGTTCACCAGAAGGCCAAACAGCTGGATGTTTTTTTCTAAAAGTTCATTGGTGATAAGGCTTGGGAAAGAGCTCTGTCAGTAAAATGATTGTCCCTCAAGCAAGAGGTTCTGAGTTTAGATCCTCAGCCTTGGGAGAAAGTGGGTGGAGACAGCACCTGAGGTTTTCCAGGCAGTTGATCTAATAAATTGTTGATGTTCAGGTTCAGTTAGTGTCTTAGGGTTTTACTGCTGTGAACAGATACCATGATCAAGGCAACTCTTATAAAGACAACATTTAGTTGGGGCTGGCTTACAGGTTCAGAGGTTCAGACAAGGTGGGGGAACGTGGCAACATCTGGGCAGGCATAGTGCAGAAGGAGCTGAGAGTCCTACATCCTCATCTGAAGGCTACTTGTAGAAGACTGGCTTCCAGGCAGCTAGAATGAGGATCTTAAAGCCCATACCCACAGTGACACACCTACTCCAACAAGGCCACATCTACTCCAACAGAACCACACCTTCTAATAGTGCCACTCCGTGGGCTGAGCATATACAGAGCATAACAGTGAGATACATTGTCTCAATAGAAGGAGTATGATAGGAGTAAACCTTATATGTTAACCTCTGGACTACACACACACACACACACACACACACACACACAGAGGAAACATCTAGAAACAACATAAACTCAAATATAATAAATGATGCTAAAGTAATATGGAAGGGACAACTTAAGGAATTTGCTTACGGATGCATATCTTGTAGAATGATATTTCCTATACTTTTGTTTCCATCCTCTTTAGAACACAGGAAATGGGAAACCAGTATTTATTTGATAAAGGCATGGCATGCTGGTGCTGGAGAGATGGCTCAGCACTGGCTACTCTTGCAGAGGACCTAGATTAAGACCCTAGCACTCACAGCGTGGTTCACAACTGTCTGCTAACTGCAGTCCTTTGGAATCTGGTACCCTCTTCTGGTCTCCATAGGTACCAGGTATCCAAACAATGCACATACATATGCAAGTCCTTGTACACATACAATACTCTTTAAAGGAAGATATGAAGTGCTATCAACAACTTTTCCTGCTTGTGTACAGGTTTGTAACAAGAACATTTGTGAGAGCAAGACAGATTTTTGTGGCTGGATTGAGTATCTACTCTAAAAATACTGTATAGGAAAGCTGTCTGTAACCAGGGCATAGCTTAGAGAGGAAGTGCAAGAGACCTCAGTCAGGTAGATGTCCATTGTGGCTCCCACAGGTATGGGGCAGCACTAAGAATACTACTGAATGGGTCTGAATAGTGTTCTCCTGTTTTATATCACAAGCATTCCTGGGATGGAGTGACTATTTACTTCATAGCTAAAAATATTCTGGCTTTCTGGACCCTGAATCAAACATAGGCCCTGAGTGAAGATTTGTGGCTTCTATGACCATGGCTTTTAAACAAAGAACTGATCCTCTTGGGTTTCCAGTATCTGCCTTCTTTTCTCCTCCTGATTGGGAAAACTCATATCAGGGAAAGACACATAGGCTAGCTCACCATATTTGCCTAGACCCCCTACATACACACACACACACACACACACACACACACACACACACACACACCAATATGCTGAGATCAAACAAAGCATGTAAAGGAAGGTTGCTTTTTTTTAAGTAGGAAATTGTTGACATCTTTTAGAAATATATTTGTTTCTAAAAGGTTTTAGTGTTCATGTGTGACTGAGGTCATAATAGTTTTGAAAGATTTATTTTCTGAATGTCTCAGAAATTGGATACCTAATTTTTCAAGTGGTACTGCCTTAAAATGACTGTAGTTGACAGTTTGAGCATGAGACACGTTGCTCAGAGCTGCCGCGACATAGTCCTTTCATGCTACTGTAAAGGAAAGCAAAACTGTTCCCAAAGATCCGCTAGCTCTGTCCATGTGAAAACTCCACAAATCCTGAGCTCTGATTCACTTGGTCTGTGCTGTACACTTAAACAGTCTCAGAGTAGCAAAATACTGGATTGGTTGTAGTCCTGCGATATGGAATACATGTTTTTTGTTTTTGAGATCCACTAACAGCTAGTTAAGGTCTACAACTGCACATCATCATGTTCAAAGTAGCTACCACGTACTTCTTTAGTTTCATCAACTCAGTAAGTTTCTGGATGAACACTTTCAGACTGACCTCAGCTTGATGGAGTTTGGAATTTTGGTGAGTCGCCCCCCAATTCTGCATCCATCGCTCTGTGGGATCAGCATGTGTTTATTTGTCTCCTCCCTTCTTAAAAATGTTTCCAATCGAAATACGGCAGCTCTGTGAGGCTGTGAGAGCCTTCCATGCTTAAATGGTTGTGACAGAAAGGAAAACAAGATACTGTGTTTACCATTGGTGATTTCCAAATTGTTGTGTCTTCCAGATGGCGTGCGGAGGTTAAATTACTACAATAAATGCCATTTGAAAATGGCTCTTTTGGGTTTCCAAAGGCATCGAATTTAAAATACTAGTTTCATGGAATTTCAATATAACCCACACTTTTGGGTTGGGAGGGGCATCACAAAGGGTTTTCATGTATTGTTATCTTGAAACCCTGCAATGTTAACTGACCACCAGCGTTGTTGTCTGGAGATATAATATGTTCCAGCTGTCCTGTTGCTACCTCCTCATTTCTCTTAGATGAGCCACCACTTGCTTTTCAGTTTAACTGAACAGTCAAATCAGTGTTGACTATGTTGCTGGAGTACACTTAGTTTATGTCACAGAGTTCCCATATCAATTAGAAACCAAAGTCTGTTCTTCAAAGTAATTGCCATCAAGGCCTTGAGAAGAATGCTAGCCACTAGCAAACTGCAGAGGAGTAAAAATCCTTTTGGAAGTTCCCTGCATTCTTGATTAGACAAGCTAAGTCACTCCTTTATTATCAATGCAGAAATGGAACACTAGCAAATACTGTTGACTGCATGCTATATGGGATAGGCTAGATACAACAGCCCAACAAACTCCTACATGTCTATGATAATTTCAACATGTGACCACAAGGGCAGACCTCGCCATACTTCATATTGGTTGTTAAATATATCATCTTAAGGCTTTCACAGATTTAATAAAACCTCCATCAGATCATGGTGCCGTTGCGGCCCCAAACAATCAAGCTTTAAGGACTTGTGAGGCCTCACCTGGATTTGCACAGCCTTGGAGCCAGATGGAGTTTTTATTAAATCTGATCTCACACTTTGGAAATACCTGAGGAGTCAAGTGAATGAGCAACTGGAGCCCCTACACGGTGGGCATATCCAATCGGCCAGCCTCACGGGCATCCCTCAGTGCTGCCTGCCTGTTGAATGGTGCAATGTTTACATAGCATTCTTACAGAAGGATTCATTTAGCATTAACTTAATTGAATAAACACAAAGTTGCATAGTTTATGGATCAAAATAGTTTTTTCCTGCTTGGGCTGCAGTCTAGCGTTTCATTTCTTCTTAGGGGAATATGGTAAAGACTCCATATTGTTATAATCAGAATTTTATCTTTGAGTCAGTCCAGTACATTTCCATGGCAGGATTTTATGATAAGCCGTATGCATACTTACTAGTAGAGGCAACCTTTTCTTCGAGGCAACAGCTATATGTGTGTGCATATGTGTAATTTATTTTGCTTAACTTTTTTTTTCTAACAGAAATGGCTAAGTCCAATAGAAAAATAATTTCACTGTGGCAATTACACTAAGATCTTGTTAATGTTCCCAAGAAAAGAAAACAATGCAGTGGTTTAGAATTTGTTAATCAGACGGGTTAAGTAAAGAAGTATATGCTGGAAAGCTGCAGCAGCTGGTTTAGGGTTCTGGAAAGTTAGCCATCGCGGTGCTTCACCATTTAAAACCACCAGGATTCCCTGCTGCCTGGTGATATTAAGCTTGAGCTTCTTTGTGTGCATTTCTAGAGATTGTGTAGTCTGGCTCCATCCTAACTGCCCAGCCTGATTAACCCTGCTCATTACTACATGTCCCCTAGTCAGGACCAATGAGCAGTGATAATCACTCCCCGTGGGCTCCGCATACGGCCTCACACCTCATTTGCTGGGAGCGTGATGGTCTTTGCACCTGCTGTTTTCTCTATATTGAATACCCAATATTTTGTGCCTGCCAGTTTAAATTTCAGCTGTTTTAAAAGGTACTGTGGAAGATACAGCAACCCCTGAGAAGCAAACTGTCATTGTTTGATCCTCCAATGAGCTTCTACTTGTGTAGTGGGGTTGATAAGCCCCTCTCCTCACAGATGTATCTATGCCCTGATCTCCAGAATGAATTTTCTCCCCTTCTTTTCCTTTTAAAGCCTGTATTTTCATTTTGTACTGTGATTTTCACATTATAATTGTTGTTTCAAGGCAGGGTCTCACTATGTAGCTCTGGCTACCCAGGAACTCACTATGTAGATCAGGCTGGCCTGAAATCACAGAGATTTCATGCTCACCTCTCTCTCTCTCTCTCTCTCTCTCTCTCTCTCTCTCTCTCTCTCTCCTCTCTCTCTCTCTCCTCCACACACATGTCCTGACCTCAGTTTCCTCTCTCTCATTTCCTAATAGTCCCTCTCCCCCTACCCCCTCCACTCCTTTTCTCTTCAAACAAGGGCTAGCCTCAATGGATATCAACCAGCCATGCCATATCAAGTTGCAGTAAGGCTGGACACCTCATCTTCTATTAAGGCTAGACAAGGCAACTCAGTAAAGGGAAAGGGTTCCAAAGGCAGGCAACAGAGTCAGAGATGGACCCAACTCCCATTGTTAGTCCCACAAGAAGATTAAGCTATACAACTGTTACATACGTGCACAGAACCTAGGTCAGTCCCATACAGGCTCCCTATTTGGCAGTTCAGTCTCTGTGAGCCCCTATGAGCCCAGGGTAGTTGATTCCATGAGGATTTTTGTGCTGTCCTTGACTTCTCTGGCTCCTAGAGTCCTTTTCCCTCTTCAGCAGGCTTCCCCCAAGCACTGCCTAACGTTTTCTTGTGGGTCTCTATATCTGTTTCCATTAGTTGCTGGGTGAAACTTCTCTGCTGACAATTGGGATTGGGTTAAGTAAGTGTAGCAGAATGTGATTAGGAACCATTTCATTTACTTTTTTTCTCCCCCCTCCACTTGCTAGTTGTGTTTGGCTCTATCCTAAGTCTCTGGGCTATCTATTGTCTGAGTCCTGGTCTTCTATGCAGTGTCATGGACTCCCTTCCTTGACATGGATCTCAAGTTAAACTAGTCATTGAGTGGTCACTCCCACAATTTCTGTGCCACTTTTTTTTTTTATGGAATCTCAGAGTCATTTTGATTTGCATTTTTCTGATAGCTAAGGATTTTGAACTGTCCTTAAGTGCTTCTTGGTCATTACAGAGTCCTCTGTTGAGAATCCTCTGGTTAATTCTGTACCCCATTTTTAATTGGAGTTTTTGGTTTGTTGATGTCTAGTTTCTTGAATTCTTTACATATTTTGGATACTAGCCCTCTGTCAGACCTGGAGTCCTCTTTGTCCTATTGAAGGTGTCCTTTACCTTACAGAAGCTTTTTAGTTTCACTAGGTCCCATTTATTAATTGTTGATTTATTGTTGATTGCTTTTTGCCTGCGTGGTTGGTGTTCTGTTCAGGGAGCTGTCTCCTGTACCAATGAGTTCAAGGTTATCCCCCACTTTCTCTTCTATTAGATTTAATGTATCCGTTTTTATGTTGAGGTATTTGATCCAGTTGGACTTGAGTTTTATGTAGGATGATAGATGTGAATCTATTTGTATTACTCTACATGTAGACATCCAGTTAGACCAGCACCATTTGTTGAATATGCTTTCTTTTTTTTTCATTGTATGATTCTGGCTTCTTTATCAAAATTCAAGTATCCATCAGTGTGTGGATTTATGCCTGAGTTGTCAATTTGATTTCACTGGTCAACCTTTTTTTTTTTTTTATGCCAGTACCATGCAGTTTTGATTACTATTGCTTTGCAGTACAGCTTGAAATCAGGGATGGTGATACTTCCAGAAGTTCTTGTATTGTCTAGGATTGTTTTAGCTATTTTGTGGGGTTTGTTGTTGTTGTTGTTGTTGTTGTTGTTGTTGTTGTTGTTTTCATATGAAGTTGAATACTGTTCTTTCAAGGTCTGTAAAGAATTGTGTTAGAGTTTTGATGGAAATTGTGTTGAATCTGTAGATTGCTTTTTGGTAAGATGACCATTTTTACTATGTTAATCCTATCTATCCATGAGCATTGGAGATAATTCCATCTTCTGAGATCTTCTCCAATTTCATTCTTTAAAGACTTAAAAGTTCTTATCATACAGGTATTTCTCTTGCTCGGTTAGTTACACCAAGATATTTTACATTACTTGTGGCTATGATGAACAGAGCTGTTTCCCTAATTTCTTTTTCAGTCCATTTATTGTTTGTGTACTGGAGGGCTAGTGCTTTTTTTTTTTAAGTTAATCCAGCCACTTCACTACATGTGTTTATCAGTTGTAGGAGTTCCCTGGAAGAATTTGGGGGGTCAGTTATGTGTCCACATATTATATCAGCTGCAAATAGAGATACTTTGACCTCTTCCTTTCCAATTTGTATCCCTTTGATCTCCTTTAGTTTTCTTATTGCTGTAGCTAGAACTGCAAGAAGTATACTGATAGATATGGAGAGAGTGGACAGCTTCCTCTACTTGTCCCTTATTTTAGTAGAATTGTTTTGTGTTTCTCTCCTTTTAATTTGATATTGTCTATTGGCTTGCTGTATATTGCCTTTATTATGTTTAGGTTGAACCATCTCTGGATGAAGCCTACTAGATCATGTTGGATGATATTTTTGATGTGCCCTTGGATTCAGTTTGGAAGTACTATATTGAAATTTTCTTTTCTCTTAGTTGGGTAAAGGTCTTTACAGGTGGGATTAAATTTATAATTTTGAGATATTATCCTGGATGATGTGGTGTAAATCTATAGATTCAACACAATTTCCATCAAAACTCTTACACAATTCTTTGCATGTGTTGAAAGAACAATACTCAACTTCATATAAAAACAAAAAACCTAGAATAGTTGAAACAATCACCATATCTCCTTTAGAGAAAAGGTAAAGAAACAATTGATATATATGTTTTTTTTTTAAATAGATCGTACAGTGACCTTGTAAGCATACAGTGGAGTGGTGCAGTCACAAATCAAAGAATCCTGAAGCCTCCAGAAGCTGAAAGAGGGAAGGAATCAATTCTCCCCAGAGCCTACAACCCTGCTGATGACTTAATTTTGGACTTCTGGCCTCCAGAATTAAGAGAAAACCCATTTATGTTGCACTAAGCCAATAACTTTGTGGTATTTTGTTCCATCCACCACAGGAAATTAATACTCAGTGAGTACATACTCTATTGGAACAGCTAAGCACTAAGTGGTTCCCTAATACTTCAAGTATGACTCTTTTCCCAAATCAGTTATAAATCCCAAGTAGACTCTTAGAGTTGACTGACAAAGATATGGTCATAGATTTGTTACTGAACTCTTTGGTTCATTTTTGTTGGAGAGTATATCTCACGTAGCCCAGACTGGCTTTGAACTTGCAACGTAGCAGAAAATGGTATTGGATCTCCTATCTTTCTGCCTCACCTCTCCAGTGCTAGGATTAAAAGGAGTGTGCTACCTTAATACTTGCATGTAATTAAGATGGGATAGAAGCAAAAAGGAGGAGGGTTGATGGGATAGGGGTTTTCTAGGGAGGGGAAATGGGGAAAGGGGATGGCATCTGAAATGTAAATAAATAAAATATCCAATTTAAATAAAAGAAGTGTGCTACTACACCTGGTTTAGGCAATGCTGAGGATGAACCCAGAACCTTGTGCATGGTGGTCAGGTGTTCTATAACCAAGCCATCTGTTCAACTCTTTTGAAATAGTTTAGCAGTTATTTTTGTAAGAGCTATTATTGTGAGAGTCAAAATTTCCATTGTATTTGAGTGACCTCCTGATATTGATGCTCATATTTTAGGTAAGTAGTTGACTTGAATAAGACAGTGGTGCTATTAAACTTATTTGTTATTACACTGACCATTACAATAAACACAAAAATAGAGAGAACAGCAAGCATAGTCCTTTGCCATCCCTTCACTCTTGTCCTCCTGTTCTTTCTCTTCTTCTTCTTCGTCTTCTCCTGTATTTTACCTACATGGAGTGGTGTTGGAAGGGTGTTGATGTTTTTGGTATTGGTGATGGGTTTGTGGTGGTGGTGTTGATGGTGTTGGTAGTGGTGGTGGTGTGGTGGTGTGGTGGTGTTGTGGTGGTGGTTATGTTAGTCGTGTTGTTGGTGGTAGTGGTGAATATTCCCAGGGTTGCTGATAGGCCTACAACCATTTTTCTGTGGTGCAGACTGTCAGCATTACGGCTGGCTTCTGCTCACATTTTTTCCTTTCCAGAGTAAAGGGACCAGAGGGCTTGTGCAGTTGGCAGCATCATATCTTGGCTTAGCATGTTGAGCCAATGCAACTCCAAGAGGGTTAGCAGAATTAGCAGGCACAGGAAGTACACAAGAGAAGTACTTACAAAGCCAATATTGCTGTTTCTCCTGATGTTTTTATATTCAGAGACAAACTCAGTATTCTCTTTTGACTGGAGGGGGACTGAAGTGCAGCACTCTAACCTAATAACCATCTTGTAAACCTTCAAAATGACTCATTTATTAGAAAGCTGGATATCCCAATAGTAGGTCCTTCATGACCAAGGCCTTTGACCCTAATTACACTTGACCATTAACTGTAACTATTCTGTAGTCACAACTGACATTACCTGGGGGAGTCATAGGCTGGTTGTATCCAGTTCAAAAATGTAGACCCTACTCTGAGGGGCATAAATATTTCGAACATTAGTTAGCAAAATTCATTGACGATTCATATGTAGGATGTCTGAACTAGTCTCTGGATGTACAGATGAACATATGGCACCAAATTAATCTACAACTACATTTTATAGTTGTTACATAGTAACCCATGGGATATTCTAAGGGGGACTTGAATAGTAGTATTCAGCGCTCTAGTATTCATCAATGCATGCCTTCCTGCTTGTCTCTATGAGAAGAAAAATTTAGATACTACAGAACTGATCAAGTCTGTTTACTTTGATAATAATATTATTCCTAACAGGTAAACATGGACACCTGTGCAGGTCCCAGGGCTGGCTTAGCTTGCCTTATGAGAAACAAATCACATAAGCACAATTCTTTTCCTAAAGTGGTTTACCAATGCTGCCAGTGTGTGCAGTCAGTTCTAGGCAGGCCCTAACTCACTGTGGCACCCCTTCAAATTTCTGATAGAGCAAAGAAAGCCCTTGTCAGGGAGTTCCTTAGCTGTAAGAGGATTAGTGAAGAGCCACTTAACTAATTGAATTACTTAGATTACTTAAAAGTAGTAAAGGTAAAACAGGCACTAAAAACTCAATTTAGTTTTCAAAAAGCAATAGTTTATGACAACTGAGCTGGTTTCCTGAGTGTCCATCTGCTCCCCCACCCCGAAAATGCTCTAAATAGGGTTCCTTTTGGATAAACTATGGATCTAAATCTTTCCCTCTGTAAGATGATCAGATAAAGTACAAGCTTACTAATTCTACCACTAATGACTCTATTTAGTTTAAACAAATTTAGAACAACTGTAGACATTCTGTAGCATTCAGTGGCCTATCAGTGGCCTTTGATTCATATGAGAAAACTGTCAATTGGGGAGAGGTGACAGTCTCACCTTGCTCTGGCCCTTTCAAGTTTCTCTGTAACATTTGTGAACATACCATATTTAAATCACAGAAGGAAATGAGAATTCCATCTGTGGGTACGATGAGAAAGGACTTCCTCCTTTCCCATGTATTTCTGGCATTTTTCTGTGGGTCTTGGTGAGCTGAGTGCTGTCTGCCAAAGCGCCAAGTACTTTACATTCTGCTGGCCCTAGAATGCCACTTAGACCCAATGTTGCTTAGGATTCAGGGATGATTTCATAGAGGAGGTGACACTTGAAGCGTGGCTTAGTCAGACAGATAAGTGATCAGAGGACACTCTGACAGAAGGGACCGTACACTATTTATACAAAGGTGGGGCACCGTAAGTGTTGCCTTAGGGCCCATCAGAGCCCCAAGATGGAAAAATCTCACTTTGAATCTTTAGTTCCACACGCAACAGTGTGACAGACAGTTGCTTTAAAGTCCAGAGTTATTTTTTTTTCCTTTTTAGCTTCTGCTTTAATTTTATCTTGCCTTCTTTTCTTTGTGTGGTCCCTGAGTTTGGTTCCTTTTTCCTTCAGACAAGCTCCTTCCCTCTGTCTTGTCTTAAAGACCACAGATACAGGGATGTTTGTAGGATTTTGTCCCACGTCTTTCAAAAATCAGCCTGCAACCAACTGGACTTTCTTCTGGAATAGTTTGCAGGCAATCCCCAAGCTCCTGACCCAGACCTTATCCTCTGGACTGGTAGCAAAGGGCCAGATTGCTGAAACCCTTGCTTGTTCAGTGTAGGCTTTAGAGTCTTCCCACAGCAGTGGAGAGCAACTGGATAACATTAAGTAGTGGCGTGACAAAAATCAATATCCATTTTTGAAAGATGACCTTGAGGGTCTGATGGGAAATGAATGAGGTGGAGGGGACAGTCAGAATGCTGTGCCAATCCTCAGCTAAGAACCGGGAAACAGATAATAGCAAAGAGGGTGGGGAAAGGAAAGAGACTGGAGAACATTTCAAATGCAGTATTAACTTGGATTTAAATGTGGAGCAACGGAAAAGATGGGGAGCTGAGGGGACTTCGAAGGTGATGGGGTGAGATTCCTTGCCATCAGGGTGCTAGAAGGGTGATCAGGTTCAGTAAAGCCTTTAGTCCTCTGTGATATGCCTTGAACTTGTGATTCCCATGATGCTCTCTGGTGTGCAGTCCAGGAGGCTGCTGGAGAGAGAGTACGAGGAGAATGAGTGAAAATGTTTGTTTGTCATCATCTAGAGAGTTGCAGGAGACTTTTGAGACCTTACCGCTACAGTCACTAAGACTGAGTAGAGACGTGAGAAGATGACTATTATGCTGCCAGAGCCTAGTTCATGATTACAGTGGTAAAAACTGTGTTTCTGAAAAAAGGAAGGTGGAAAAGGGAAGTATAGAGCTTAACAGATTTGGTAAGATGGTAAACATTTTTTAGTTTTAATTATTCATATCATGTTTCTTCCCAAAAAGAATGAGCAGTGTTTTGGTTGCTTTTTTTTTAAAATTAGTTATAATGATAGGCTTCTAATGTTATAATGCTGTTGCTTAATCCATTAAAAACCAGGAGGGTTGTTGGGGCATGGGTATTAAAAAATTCATTCGTGATGATTTGTGAATATAGGTAAGATAGATTACATTAAATGCTATTAGTTTTTCACTATTCTTTTAAAAAGTGATGTTTTCATCATTAGCTTTTAATAGTTTCACCCAAATATTTGTACATGGATTTTCCAAGCCTTTGAAGATCACAGTGAGCAGGAGAATCTTTAGAAAACTCAGAATGTGAATGAAGTACAAATAGTAAACTCTAGGATGAAATTTGCTTGGGCTATGAGATCTATTTATTGAGCATTGTCTATATGCCTGACACTGTCAATGATGTATAAAAAGAATAAAATGTGATCTCCATCTTTAGAGATGTTACAAGATGGTGTAGCAATTAGGAGTAAAAAGACTTTACTCCTTTTTCTGGGATGGGTGAGCGCATGAGACCTTACACGGAGCTGAAACAGCACACACTGAGCTGAAAACTGGGGGCTTGTCCAATGGTATGGTTTCCGCAACAAGTTTTGAACTCCACCAAGAAGTTCAGTGAAGGGTTGGGAACGGATGAAATAGGATGGGAGGTGCCTGCCACAGAGAAAACATTAGAGTTGAACTCTCAGAACTAGGAAAATATAACACATCTAGGCAACACCAGCGCCCATGTGGAGGTCAGCGGAACTTGTGACGTTTGTTCTGTGTTTCCATGTTTATGTGGGCTCTAAGGTTAGAACTCAGATCTCTGGGTTTTTGTGCTGTAAGCAGCTTTGCCCATTGAGCCACCTTACCAATCTTTACCCTTACAATTCTGAGAGTTGTCTTGGCCACCAACTTGGAGTCAATGTTTCTTTCTCTTTTCTGAAATGAGAGGTCATTTTATCTCCATGTGAGTATTAGGAAAGACTGTCTCATTCTGGATGAAACTTCGTTACTTGTGCAAGTCACAAGCCAAGACCTGTACTGTGACCCTCATGAAAACCTGGCTTTTTCAAGGGAAAGATACATTTGTGTAATAGTTTTCTCACTGCTGCAGTGTTTCTGGATAACTGAAAACCAGTAATGCCATTTCCAGGT
>NW_021604597.1:15081240-15125331 GCF_004785775.1 Grammomys surdaster | reverse complement strand
TCTCTCTCTCTCTCTCTCTCTCTCTCTCTCTCTCTCTCTCTCTCTCTCTCTCTCTTTCTCTCTCTCTCTCTCTCTCATCCCAGATGAAATGAAATGAAGCAGTTAATGACAAGTGGGATGGGAAAGGCATCTGGCAGCTTTGCAAGGTACTGGCTGCCCTCTGCTCGTGAGCGAGACACCTTGCTTTCATTTTGCTCAGCTCTTCAAAGCAAAATGGCAATAGCATTAGCAGATCAGGCCTGGGGCCTTCCGGAGACTCTGTCCTGAAACTTGGTGTTTCCTTGCAGTTGGACTCATTTGTGCTAAGTGCCTTGATCTGTTCATATATCAGAAGAGGAATTTGGGGATTTGGATGACACTAACTCCCAGGCTGCAGAGGTTTATGGGGTTAGATTGTATGTGAAGGAGAATCAGCCATTTCTTGAAGCTGGAGGGAGAGGTTAGGGAGCCAGGTCTCATTAGGGAGAAGGTGCTTTACATTCTCAAGGCAGACCTTTACCAGGGCACTTTGTCCTTTTGCCTGAGGGAAGATGAGTTTTCTAAATGACTTAACTAACTTCTTTTTTGGCATACTCTGGCCTTTGGTTCACTTCCAGGTACCAGAAAGAATGTAAATATGGAATGAATCAACTTTTTCCACATTTTTCTCTAGCAGTTCTTTTATGAAGACCAGATTTTCCATAGAGGAAATTAAAAAATACATAAAACCGGGAGGCCGTCGTGTTGTTGAGAACGGTCTCATTTTCCACGTCACTTTGTGACTGGCAGCGCACACTGTATTCAAATGGCATTAGTACAGAGTGCGGAGTTTGTTTCAATTAGCTTCCTTTTTGCTCAAGAAGAGGAATTACCATAAATCCCTGGAATGACAGTTGACTCACGGAGGGGCTGGTGTCATTGCATTAGGAAATTTTTTAGAGCTTAAAAAAATATAACTATACCTAGTTATAAAGATGATTAAGCTCTGATCTAATGCATTTGATATGGGCCTCTGGCCTAAGTGAGTAGCAAGAGAAGGGCAGTGATAGAATTCATTCCAAACGATAGACAACTTCTCCTTTCACAGTAAATGTGGGCAGAACAATTTCTTTTCCATTTTAAAGCATCTCTCTTCATAAAACACAAGAATTTTCATAAGCGTCCCACTGGGATTTTTTTTCCCCATTTGGATTCTATTCTTTCAAATGATTTGAACTATTCTAGAGCATCAGTAAACATCTGAAAATTCGATAGTTTGGTAAAGACAATTGATAAGGACAGCTTTAAAAAAAAAAGAAGAAGATGAAGAAAAGGAAAAAAACTAAATGTTTTTTTAGCCAGAACGTTACACAAAGTGGTATCTGGACTGCCATCTAAATGGAAACAGACACACAGAGATGCTGTAAATACGAGTCCAGACCGTCACTCCTTAGCGCTCTTCTGCTCTGCATCTTCAGATGGCTCCGCGAGCTACAGATCTTGTGAAGTGCAGTCTGTTTGGTATGCTGAAGGCAAGTTCGAGTTGCTTGCCTTTCTGCTGTGACACTACAAGCCTAACCTTTATTGTCGGGGTCTCTGCTGGATTTTCTAACGGCAGATGACTGGGAATGCATGGAAATAGCACGCGTTTCTCCAGCTTCCTTTATTTTTCCCTCAGGAGGAGCAGCTGTCAGGTCAGCCCCCCATTGCAGAGCTTGAAGCCATCAAGAACAGGGATATATTTGCTTCATTCTAAGGGCAGGTTTTCTGCCGACTCGGAAGATCACATAAATACCTTCAGGCCAGCGTGTCTAAGTCATCAGTGAGTGACCTCTTGACAAGCTGAAACCACAAAATGGGACTTATGGAGCCTGTGAAGCGGGCTGCCCAGCTCCAGGTTCAGCTAAAGCAATCAACAGGCAGGGAAAAGCTCATTCATGTTCACATATTTTTCTATATAGTTGGAAACTAATTCCAGAGAGTAATAGTAGCATAAAAATGCATCCATATAACTTTTATAACCCGGTTACTTCAAGTGCTTTGCAAATAAAATCTGGAATCTGATAGAATTGGTTTCATAGCCTGAGTCCTTATTAATTATAGTTGGATGGTATTGGAAAGGAGAGACTGGAGCTCACTCAGTAGGCCAGGCCTGCTAACCAGGGAGCCCCAGAGATCCATCTGTCTTTCTCTCCAGTGTTGGAATTGCATATGCTCTTCATTCCTAGCGTTTTGCATGAGCACTAGGGGTCAGCTTCAGGTCCTGATGCCTATGGAACAAGCACTTTACTGATTGGGCTGTCTCCAGAGTCCCATTTGCGGTTTGTAAGAGTGTTGATCCTCTCCTGATTTTTTCTCAATTACAAACTCTTACATTTACTTACTGTTGGACCGTCCACTTTGCATTTACTTCTTGAACGAATCTGATGAAATTGGTCTTCGTATTATTGCCCTCCTGATGAGACTAAAGCCGATGGGGTACGGTACCTTGCCAAATGTCAAGCTAATATAGGTCAGGATGGTTTGAGTTGTCTTCCAGAAATTTACATGTTGGAAAATAAATTCAAAAAATTCGTATGGAAATGGTATTTGGAGATGGGACTTTTGTGAAGTAATCAGGATTAGATGAAGTCATGAGAGTGGAGCCCTCCCATCACAGAATTAGTGACTTTATAGGAAGAGGCAATGAATGTGTAAAATCTATGGTAAAGCTCATCAAGGCATATACACTCTGGGCCTGGCTAATTTTACTGTGGGATGGTTTTGTTGTTGATGATTTTGGGTGCTTTTTTTTTTCAATAAGTTCTTCCTAGGAAGGTTAATTATAAAATCTAAAAAGAGAAAGAGACCTGAGTTGGCAGGCTTGCTTTCTCTCCTCAAGCGATGCCCTCCTATGTCAGGATGTAGCACAAGGCCTTCCTCGGAGGCTAGACAGATGCTGGGATGAACACGTAGACTTTTAGCCTCCAGATTTAAGAGCCAAACACATCTTTTCTTTTCTTTTTTTTTTTTTTTTGTAAATTATCTCATCTGGGTAATTTAGTTTGAGCAACAGAAAATGGACTAAGACATAAGAAATAGTCTGCCTGTGCAGCCTCAGTCTATGTTCTTCACTGAGGATAGCATGAAGAATCTGTGAGTTGCCAGGAGCTCGACTGATTGCACCTTTCTATCAAAGAGCTGACAGACTGTAAAACTGTATTTTCTAAGTAGTACCTTATACTTTAAGGTTTGGAGCCTTTACTCATTTATCCAAAAGACAGTTAATAAAAGCTTCTGTGGGTTGAATATCCTGCTAGGTGGTAGGGATGTAGTTGTGACAAACTGAGTCTTTCCCCTTAAGAACCTTCCTGTCAGTCCCCTACCTTCTGTGCTTTGGGATGAGAGCCCAGAGGACAGGGATCTAGCCCTGACCAGGAGACTCCCAGCCAAGGCCACAGAGGAGGTGATGACTCAGTCAGAGTTTAGGGGACAACTGGGAATCTACCACCTATTTAAGGTAGAAAAGTGCATTTCAACTGATAGAGGACTCAAAACCGCCTACTTGCTGGCATCTTGACCTTAACCCAGAGATACTCATGGCAGATCCATGGAGCTGTAAAGATAATACCTCTGTATGTTTCATGGCACAAAATCTATATCAACTATAGTAAACTGATGCAAGTCAAAGATTGTTTGAAATTTCTGGTATGATGAGATTTATTGTTTTCCTGACCCTTCCTGTGCTGTCAGGGAGAGCTTACACACCGAGAAGCAAAGCTGAAGGGAAAGTTCTGAAGTCAGAGATACCATTGCCAAGGCACCAATGGAAGGTCAGTCTACTCCCAGCTAGGTGACGTGGGCTGGCTGCTTGCTTTTAAAAGCACTAGAGGAACAAATGTCTTAGAGGTAGAGAAAAAGAAGTAGTTTGGAGCACTTTCATACTTTGAAATAGTGGGAAATAGGTGCAGACTGGTTGAAGGAGAGAATGTTGTTCTGAAGGATGAGTGAGAAAATGTTGATGGTAGGATCGAAAAGTGCCATTGCTTCTGGTGGCACTGGGGAAGGATTCTGGTGATGGTAGTTGTGGTGGTAGAAATGACAGAGACATTTTTCAGTTGTGGTTCCCTCTTACCCATATTTTGGGCAAGGTGGTGCACAGAAGCTAACTATGACAAAGGAGATGGATGGATATGAGATATCTCTAATCTCTTTTTTGTGCCATAGGGCACAAAGAAAGAGAATCTCCTTTTATCAGAATTAACTTCACAAATTAACAGGCACACATACCCTACAAAACCTCCCCATTCCATTCAGAAATGTGTCCTTCAAAGATCACAACTAAATCAAGTCAAGGATATTGTCTTAAGACTACCAGCTCTGGAAGAGAAATAGCACAGCATTAACAACACACACCCATCTGTGAAGAAGAGAGTTTGGCTCCTTCCCTGCAGGTGGGACAGGGTATTGCAGGGCAGGAATTAGGAGAGGAGGGGCATAGTAGATGGGTGGGAGGCAGCGCCATCTGGAGGACAGAAGAGTGTATTGCTGGAACTTTGTGAGGGAAATGGTTTCTCAGCTCCCCCAAGCACATGGGGTTCCTAAGGAGAATGTCTTGGTCTGGGTCATGGAGGACTATATGGTATTTCTTTTTATTTTTGGTGTACTTACACTTTGAAGTATGTGTTTATATGAGCCTCTTTAGAGGAAAAGATGAGAAAACACAGGAGAGCTAGAGCAATGCTAACCCTCCTGGGTTTAGAAAATGTTCTGGCCACTTAGTGCAACAGAGAGAACCAGTGCTATCTTATGAAAGTCAATATAGGGAGATGAGAAGACACAGGACTTGATCCAAAACTTCCAGAGAACTGGGAAACCTCTATGGGAGGGATACCCTAAAGAAGAATGTGCGGCTTGCTAGGGTTAGAGTCTGTTCAATATCAAAGGAAACGTTTCTCATCTTTTAAAAAAATGTATAAAGAGAGCCTGTAATCCCCAGTGCCTTAAATTTATGCTTTCCAAATGTGGACATGTATTCCTCCATGTGCTTGATATCTTTTTAATGGACTACAAATATTTGAAATGTGTAAATATCTTGGGAGGATGAGCATTTTAAGTGGGGGGTGGGGGGGGGGGGGTGGAACTACATTGGGGGTTAGGGTTAGGATGTCACTGAGATAGATGAGAGGTCCCAGAAGTCCAAATTGCTGTGCTAGTCTACACTCTTACAACTGATAAAATGGAAATGTTCTCGGATTTGAACTCTCAAAAGTCAGCAAAACAGAAATAGGAAGTACTCATTGTGTGCTGTCTTTGAATGTTGTCTGTCTGGAGAGAGGAGAGAAGAACCATATCATTCTTCTCTCTGTGAAGACCTACCTCCTGAAAAAAGTGGGGTCAAGTGTATTTTGGCTATGCCCCCAGTGATTCTGATATATTATTCTGAGCTTTCATCCCAATCCTTCCCTGAGGAGCATCAGTGAATTTAATGCCACATACTGACATGGTCAGAAAAGACTGCTCATTCCAAATACAAGTGATGTGCTCCCAGTCAAATAATTCAGGGTTCCCTTTGTGGTTTGTTTAATGGACTTTCTTTTTCAGACACATCTCCACTGAGTGGTCTTTGTTCTTCCACATCTCCACTGAGTGGTCTTTGTTCTTCCAGCACAGAACGGGAAGACAGTTCATTGTGCCACATTTTGGTCATGGTATAATGATATGTTAATATTGGGAGCCACTTACAATGAAAGTGTTTAGTAAATGCCAACTTACCTCCTTGTCATATCATCAGCTGACAGTGAGTTGGTTATCTCTCTTCATAATGCACATTTAGGTTTTAATCCATTTATATGCATATCAGAAAATTAAGGACCAGAATGTAGGTACCAGAGTCTTAGCTGTCAGTATATTGTGTGTGTGTGGGGGGGGAGGGGTTGGTCATCAGGTCCCCTTGGTGAAGGACAAGATGGCATAGTGGTGAGAACTGCTTCCCCGAGCCTGTCTGACCAGGTTTGAATCCAGGCCCTACTGGCCTTCCAAGTGCCGAATCCTGGTGAGTCTCTTCACTATTTTGTGCCTTGACTTCCTCACTTCTCTGTGGAGAGAATGGGCATCTTTGTTCTGAGGACTGTGTGAGTGATATGTATAAAGTATGTAAAGGCTTTGACCCTGGCTACTGTTACCATTCCCAGTCAGCCACACATAACACATTTAAAGCAATGTTCAATAAATGTTAGTATAGTAGCCATCATTATGTGTTCTGTCAAATAGAGCCAGATAGCTCTTATGAAGAGTGCTTTCCCTCCCATAGGTGATCAAGGCTTGATTCCCAGCACCAAGTGACACCTAGTAACCATTTATAACCTCATTTCTATAGGATCAGACATGTGCTCTGGCCTCTGCAGGCACTAAGCACATAAGTGATGATCAAACAGGTATGCCATGAAACGGATCAGACAGATATGGCAGACAAGCAGGCACATGAAAATAAATTAATGAAACTTTAAAGAAAAACTGATAAAACTAGATTCCAATTTTTGGAAATTAATTCATAAATCTTCCTGGTCTGGAACTAGGTATTATCAGCAGTAACTACAACAAGCAACATCAATCTGTAGAAGATGATGGCTAATTTATAGTACTCAGAGACGTTAACATACCTTCTGGTATGTTAACCAGTCAGGTTTCTGTTTCTTAAATACTATGACTCACATTTTGGAAACTGCTGGCCCAAGGACATAGTCTGTCCATAGACACTTTTTGTTTAGTCAAAATATAATTAGAAATAAGTGCATTGGTTTCTAATGTTTAAAATTGGGGCTATTTCTTGGGGATTCTAGACTTTCTGAGTCTCAAATAGGTCTCTATGACATAGGACTGCTTATATCAGATCAACAGTTTGCTTTTCATTTTCCACAGACCCCACAACTCCCTATTATATGGTAGCTCTGCTTTACTCAATAGTATTGTTGCTCAATCTATGTATGTGTTTGAATTTCAATTTCTATTGTATTCTGATGTAAAAAAAAGGTACTGTGATATAGAATAGGAAGTATAAATAATCAGGAAACTGATGTTGTTAGTCTAGACTTGACTCAGCCTACAGATTTTTTATTTACCTTGGGCTGTCATTGGTGTCTCCAAATACAACAAATGCCTGTATCTCATGCATGCCACCTTGATACCTGGTACTGGCAATTACTACTAAATATTGTTCATCATAGATTGGGAATCATGAAGAAGTTGCACCAACAATAGTAATCTAGGCTACCACAGTTACACAGAAACATTTAAGTCATTGCAATATAATAAATCTAGGAAAAAATAGCTTTCTTGAGTAAGCAAGAATAAAACAAAGATATTGGAAACTGACGTAGGCCCATCTTTCAAAATCAGACATTTGAGAAATTGGGCATAGTTAGGATTTGAATCTAAAATGTCCCCATAGACTCATGTTTTGGATATTTTGGTCTCTAACAGGTGACACTACTTTGGGGACCATGAATCTTTTTAAAAGGTGAATCCTAGTTGGCAGATGTAGTTCAGTGGTCCTCTTTGGTGTCAGTCCCACACTTTGCTTCCTGATTTACCATGATGTGAAGTGCCTCTGTCACAGACTTCTATTACCATGAATACCACCATGCCTTCCTCATCACCACGGATGGAAATCCTCTAGATCTGTGAGCCGAAATAAATATTTCTCCTCATAAGTTGCTTCTATCATAGTGTCAGAGTGATGCAAAAATAATTAATATAAAAATTGATGGCAGAGAAGTGAAATTACTTCTTACTAAACCTGGTCACGTACTCTAAAACCTTTGGAATGAATTGGCAGGAGGAATTTGGAGGAATTTGGAAGAATACTGGCTAGACGAGCATTAGGATGCTATATGCAGAGTTTTACTGGGTTACTCTGGTGGGAATTCAGAAGACCAGAAAGCCAATAGAAGGGCAAATATTAAGGTCTGTACTCAAGTTTCAAGTGGGGACTCTAGGAAGAGTAGTGACTAGTCCTGTTACAGTCTGGCAAAGACTCTGGCTGTATTTTTGTTTGTGTTTTGAAATTTTGAGTGAGGCAGAATAAAAAGTACAATGGGCCAGGTAATTCAGCAGAAGAAATTTAAAGACAACATGGCCAGTAGATTGTGGCATGGCTACTGCTAGCTCCGCTTAAACAGGTTTACAGTGAGAACCAGAAGCAAAAGACTGAAGCAGAAACATGTGAAAAGTCGTAGTTTGGCCAGAAAAGGAGTATGTAAAGTCACAGACAACACAACGTATAGAGTTGCTATAGTTAATCAAGAAATTAGCACAGCTTTAAAAAAAAAGGAAGCCACACAGTTTGTACTGGGACAATATCAAAGGTGCCCATGGGTGTGATTCCAACGGTCAAAGGCTCTAGGACTTGTACTCACTTGAAAGGCTTTCCTTTAAAAAGAGAGTGTCTTAATTGAGTCTTTATGGCATGTCACTGGAGAATTAAGCAGGCTGGTAAGTGTTTCCCTAAATTCACTCCACTCTGGACACTCAGGGACTGCTGCAGCCTTGTCCAAGGTGCCTACTTCTCAAGACAGCAGAAGAACTTAGAACCATCTGTGCTGTGGTGGTTTTGCAAGGATAAAGAATGCAAGAGATCTGGAGGTCATAGAGACTTGCTTACATTTATATTTTCAAAGGAAAGTCTGAGAGGGCAGATAAAGTGTAGCAGGGTCCTAGTCTCTGCAGAGAGCCCCTGAATGGGCTATGTATGAAGCTGTGCTTATGAATCCCAAGTTATAGTGAGGCCCCCAGGATGTTGGAGATGACAGCAACATGGGAAATCTTCTGAGGAAAAGTGTAGGCTCTGTGCCAACTTGACCCAAGAAAGGGGCCACACAGTGGGACAACAGGCTGCCCTAACACAGTGGGACTTAAATAATGACATGAGTACCTTAGATGCCAGACAACGAACTATAGGATATAATGTTTGCCCTGCTTGGCTTTATCCCTGCTTGGCTTTCTCCCTGCTTGGCTCTAGTCTTCCCTGATGCTCTCCCACTCCTCTCTTTTGAAGTGGGGCTGTTTACTGGTGTCTCTGTAATTTGGAAGTATGCGACTTGGTTTTTATTTTTCAGGAACTCACAGGTAAGAGTTTGTCTTGAGTCTCAGAAGAGACTTTTGACTTTGAACCTTTGAATAATGTTGAAACAGTTAACACTCCGGGGACCCTTGAAATTGGACTAGATGCATTTTGCATTATAAGATGGCCATGAGCCTTTAGGGTCTAGGGGAAGATGCTGGTTTGAATCTGAAATGTCTCTCACACACTTGTGTTTGAATGCTTGTTTCCCAGAAGGTACTGTTATTTCGAGAGACGTGGAGATTTTAAAATAGAATATTTAGGAATGGTTGCCAGATTATACTATTAAGGGGTCGTTTTGGAAGGTCGTACCTAGTCCCCGGTTCCAGTCCTGTTCTCTGGTTGCTGGTCCTCCATGTTATGATAATCCTGTGGCACAGGCTTCTGCTGCTATCCCATTAGGCCTGCCACACCTCCCCTACCCCCATGGGGGAAGCCATGAGCCAAAATAAATATTTTCTCTCATAACTTGTTTCTGTCATATATTTTGTCACAGTTAAGCAAAAGTAACTAACACAGGCATTAAATTTCCCCATTTGGATTAGGAGAAATGAGTCTGAGGATCCACATAGCTAGATTTCTATACATATAAGGATTGGAGAATTATTTCAATCTTACATACTGTTGTTTTGACTCCCACAAGATTTTCATCCTGGGTATGGTACCTTCTTGTGAAGCAAAGCATGAGATTAAAAAAAAAGTTGTTTGTTATTCAGAAGTTCCAGTGCTCTGAAGATATCTTATATGTTCGTAAGTCAGGGGTATGTGTCAAGTGTGCCTAGGTAAGAGATGTGCCTTCTAGAAGCAGGAAATGGCCCATTGATGTCAGAATGAAAAGGCTTCCTTGTTTCCCTGAACAATAGAAGATGCAGGAACTCCATATTTGCTCAAGGCTTCTAGAGAGCAACTTGTCAGTGTGTACAGCTCACCAGGGCAATGCACATTGCAAATGGCAAGGCACGCTTCCTTATCAGCAGAGTGGTATGCTAATGCAACTGTCACATTAAATATTTGCTGCTGTGGCTCAGTTAATGACTGTCATAAAAGCATGGCAATAGCTAGCATTTTAAGTGTTTGTGGTACGCAATGTACTTCTTGCTATTGTAAATAGGCCACACATTTAGAACTAATTACATGCAAGCTATGATAGCAGGTTTATATTTTACAACTATCTGAGCTGTGATCAGCACTTATAATCACAAAGCAAAGAAAAAAAATAAGCAGTGACAGTGGCACCTCTGTGTTGGGAACCGTCTTGTTTTGACATGTTATAAAGAATGGAGTGTTGTTCATAGAAATGAAGGCACTTTGTCAGAAGCAGACAACAGAACAAAATGGCCTCCATTAGGCTTTTATACCATGTTTACACTCATGTATATTTTTTCTTCTATAACTGTATCCATCCCACTAAACATACCAAATGCTATATTTTCTTTGAGCATTTGTGTGAATATGTGAATAAAGAAAAAATTGCTATCTTTTTTTTAGCTTTAGAAACACATTTTTAATTGCTTTTGGCTGAAGTACAGTTACAAACTGTTTATCACATGTACCAGATTATGGCACACATGTGTATAAAATATATATAAAATATGTATATAAAATAGCATACAGTCTATAAAAGAAATAGATCATTTCAATCCCTTCAAGCTCAACAATGAGTCTTACTTGTGTAATAGTATTGAGAATTTTTCAAAGCTGCAGCCCATGTCTAAGATGAAAAAATCAGAGATTTCCGAAAAGATTTTATAGACCCAAGAGACTTATTCTGTAATCAATTAGTAGAGTTCACAAACAGAGATAGTGAAAGGAAAAAAACCACAAATTCCCTAAACTACAGCAAATTTTTGTATATATACCAAGTATATATATTTTTGTACATATGCCAACTGTCTTCTTCTCTTCTCTCCTCTCCTCTCCTCTCCTCTCCTCTCCTCTCTTCTCTTTTCTCCTCTTCTCTCATCTTCTCTTCTCTCATTTTCTCTTTTCTTTCTCCTCTCTAAAAAGAAAGGCAGTCAGGGCTTATTTTGGAGCTGAAGAAAGAATAGTAAGAACTATAAGTAGAGACCTTAGCCAGGTGTGGTGGAAACACCTTTGAGTTCAAGGCCAGACTGTTCTATACAGAGAGAGTTCCAAGACAGCCAGCACTACACAGAGAAACCCTGTCTCAAAAAACCAAACCAACAAACCACCACCACCACCACCATGAGCAACAACAACAAAAATGAAAGAGAGAATAAGAGAGAGAGACAGAGAGACAGAGACAAAGACAGAGACAGAGACATATAGACAGAGACAGACTCACTTAGACGCAATAAAGAAATGATTCCCAGGGAATCATTTAAGAGTAGTCTGGCAGATGCCAATACAAAATGGGCTTGTGGCAAGAATTTCTGAGGAGCTCCTTTTGGTGTTACCTAGTAGTTGTTTGTGTCAAAATCTAGCTGAATACCTCCTTCCCAGCCACCAGGTGTCAGAATCTCATTGATGTGGACAATACGTGCAAGCTTTACAGTTTCTATCAGAAGCACATGGCCACAAAAGTATTTGCTGATGCTTTGGGTGAAAAAATGGAAGGGCATGTGGTCTTACCAGTAGGGAGAAGGACAAATAAGGCTTTCCACAAAGCAGGATAGGTGTTTTGACCCACATCTTAGTGCACAAGCTGTTGACTAAAGGCATTCTTATTATAGACCAAGAGAAATGAGGGAGAAGAAACACAAGTCTATTTGAGGATGCATTGTGGATGCCAACTAAGGTGTTCTCAACATGGCTATTTCAAACAGGAGAGAAGGATATTCCAGAATTCACAGATATTATTGTATCACAGAAGTTGAGGCTCAAAAGAGCTAGCAGGATCTGAAAGCTTTTCAATCTCTTTAAAAGAAGTTACTGTCTACCAATATGTTGTCAGAAATCCCTTAAACTTAGAAGATAAGAAACCCATAACCAAAGAACCCAAGATCTAACATCCTGTTACTCTACCTGTCCTGTAACTCAAATTCTGACTTAGAAGAACCAATACACTAAGAAAAACAAGAAGACTGATGAATATGTTCAACTTTCAGCCAAGAGGATGAAGGAAGCCAAAGAAAAACACCAGAAGCAGGTTGCCAAGAGACAAAGCCTGTCCCCCCTGAGTACTTCTACTCTTAAGTCTGAATCCATTAAAAAGTAAGTCTTCAAAACTAACAAATAAGCCTGGCAGTGGTGGCACACACCTTCAATCCCAGTACTCAGGAGGCAGAGGCAGAAGGATCTCTGTGAGTTTGAGGCCAGCTCGCTCTCCAGAGTGAGTTCCAGGACCCTTGAGGCTTTACAAAGAGAAACCCAGTCTCAGAAAAAAAAAAGAAAAGAAAAAAGAAACAAAGAAATGACCAGACCTTAATAGGGTCCTATTACTGAAAACAATGCTTACTTACTTCATTGAACTCAAGAAAATAGAGCTGGTGCCTACCTAGAAGTTTCACCCCTACTTTAAAAAAAAAATGTTCATGGTGTTAGAAGGTATTCCATACACTACCAGAGGAGAAAGCTAATCATCAATATCCCCCAGGGACAATGCCTGTAACCTACAAAAGTGACCTGCCTGAAAGATATATTGGTACAATAATAGCACAAATGTTATGGCAGTAACCAGCCACTTCTGATTGGATTTAATGCCCACACCATGAGATGGAACCCATGCCTGACATTTCTCTGGTTCCCAAGCGTCTGAGACTAGATAGGTCATGGGCCTAGGGGGAAAACCCATTACTATTACTCTGCTAAAGGAACATTGCAATAAAATGACTTCTAATGACATATTGCTATACCGGTAGATCAGGCCCTTGCTCATCCTTCATCAGAAAAGCTTCTTGCAATAGACGAGAACTAACACAGAGACCCATGACTGGATAATACACAGAGAGTAGGAGACTTTGAAGCACTCAATCTTAAATAGCATGTTTTTATAAAAGCCCTCCCTTCAAGGCTCAGAGATCTATGTGGAAGAGGAAGCTGAGGGATTGTAAGAGCCAGAAAAGTGTCTTCCAGGGCGGATGCACATAGAAACTCATGGAGACTGGCAGTGTGCACAAGACCTATATAGGTTCAAGCCAGACAGGGTCCCAGTACTGAGACAGACAAGACTGAGACAGACTCCTAACTCTAACCAAGAAACTATTTGTAATTAATACCATTGGAAAAGGAAAAATCAATTTGCTGCAGTGGAGTCTCACTGGGTATATATAACCACACTTCAGGGTATGTCCCATGTCCATCAGTAAGTTGGCTAACACAAAACAATCTCAATGATATTTTTGTAGAATTTTGTCTTGTTTTGGGTGAGGATTTTTTGTTTGTTTTTTGTTTTATTTTGTTTTTGTCTTACTGATCTCTTGTTTATTTATTTTTGATTCCTTTTGTGAGTGTGTGTATACTTTGTTTGGTTTGGTTTAAAGAGAGAGGAAAAGAGGGGGTGGGGAGAAGAAAGAGGGGGAGGAGACTCTAAAACTGGGTGGATAGTGGGGTGGAAGAAGATCTAGGAGGAACTGGGGGAGGAGAGTATATGATCAAAATATACTGTATTTTTTCCCAAAGAAAGAGAGTAAAACTGAAAAAAAAAACCATTGAAAATAAAGCAAATCTCTGAGAAAATATCTACTTATTTTCAGAAAGTTTCTCAGAGCTCTGGATGGCGGGGACTCTTCTGAGCACACAGGAAGGAACTTGCTGTCTGAAGCATGGTGCTTGGGTTTAGCCAAGAGTAAGACAGAGGAGGCAGATGTGGTAAGGCAGTAACTCTCCATCTCCTCCTCTCCTGACCAGTTCCCTGGTGCTGGGAAGCACTCTTTCCACCCCAGTACAGCCTGCATAGTTGACAGCACTGGACTCTTCTTTGGGTCAGGTAGATGGGTACCAGACCCAGATACTGGAATATTAAACTGAAGAAAAATATGTTGGTTAGTTCAGGAGCCAAACATAAGGCTTTGAGACAAGGTTGCTTCCCACATCATGTAGGATGGTCAGAAAAACCAGGAAACTCACACACTATTGGCAGACACACACACACACACACACACACACACACACATATATATATTCCATGTTCCTTCCTGTTTCACTCTTGCCTCACTGCTGACTGTAGACAACAAGAGCTAACTACAGATGCTCAATACCTCTTCATTCCTTGACCCTTTCTATGCCCCCATTTCTTGTTTCTCTTTAAACCTTTTGTTCTACTTACCCTTTGAAACTTTTATTAATTCTTTGAAATTTTCAAAGAGTATATTTTGATCAGATCCATGCTACCACTCCCAATGCATCCTAGACCCACCCTCACCTTTCTAGGCATCCAACTTTTCTTTCAAACAAACCAACACCCTGGTCATCAATTTGGGTTACCCAGCTACTCCTGGGTGAGAGGCCTGCCCTCAAGTGTGGTTGACCTACCTGGGGGTCACATCATTAAATAAAGTGATTCTCCTTCTCCACGAAACTATCAAAAGCCAATGGTGTTCTTTCCTCTTTTCTTTTCACATTTTTGATTTCTCTTATTAATATCTGGAACCTTGTCTCCTTGGCTTTTTAGTTTTGTTTGTTTTCTTCTGCTTTTTTGCTGCATTTGATTCATATTTTCTCTCCTCTTTCTTCTTCCTTCCTTCCTTCCTTCCTTCCTTCCTTCCCTCCCTCCTTTCTTCCTTCCTTCTCTCTCTCTTTTTTATAGCTCATGGGGGGCAGTATACAAGTGATTACAGTGGGGACTTCTCTTTTAAAATGATCTTTCAATTACAAACATAAAATTACTCTACAGTTTAGCATAATTTTTAAGATTCCCAAGAGTGAGGTAAGGCAATGCTTTCCAATCTGTGAAAACTTTATATGACATAGAAAACCTTCTGCCCCAATTCTTTCTGAAAAATAGAGTTCAGCTACTCTGTGCACTAGTCTCTGGCTCAGGATGATTCTGAATGTTATGTATACTCAAAAAGGAAACAAAAAATCATGGGACCTAGAGTGTATGTTCCTGCTTGGCTTACTTTACGTACGTTGAAGACTGTATCCTGTATTAGTTGTTGTTCTCATAAGATAAAATAGCTGAGAAAAATAACTTAAGGGAGGAAGAATTTACTTTCGCTCACAGTTGACGAGAATACAGTTTATCATAGCAAGGTGTCTCTGGCATGTGGCAGCTGTTTGCTACACAGTGTTGATCAGCGATAATTGTCTAGAACTATACCTAGGGTCCAAGCCTGTCATGGAGGCCCCTAAACTTTCCACAAACTTCCCAAACAGCACCTATCAGCTGGGGGCCAACTAGTTATACAAATGACCCCTTGACAGATATTTCACCTTCAGAGCATAATGTAGCCTTTATAAACCATTGGTTCTCAACCCATGTGTTACAACCCCATGGGGAGGGTCACCTAAGACCATCAGAAAACACATTTACATTACAATTCATAACAGTAGCAAAATTACAGTTATGAAGTAGAAACAAAAATCATTTTATGATTGGGGGAGTCACCACAAGTTTACTAATGGGTCAAAGCATTAGGAAGGTTGAGAACCATTGCTTTAAACCTTCTTTTTAAGCAAGAGTATCTCCACCTGTGGTTCTCTGGGCGCTACTCTCATCCCTGACTTGAGTTTTGATAGACTTGAGCCCATTATTTTCCCCTTCTCCTTTCTGATCCTTTTCCCATCAAGGGGATTCTCCCCATTTCTTCTGTGCCTCCCTGCTGGCCTTCTCTTTGTATTCCCCAGTGCTACCTCCTCTGTGGTGCCTTCTGAAATCCTTAGTTGGAATGATGCCCTTCCCTATGCTCACAGGAGCGCTTCCTTTAACAAAAACAATCTTCCTGAAATTTAAAAGAAATGTTCTTTTTTGTCTTTGTTCTTCCCCGGGTTGAGAGACTTGCATATTGCATGCTGCCTTGACTTTTGGTTAAGAGTGTACCTCAGGAGAGTGCTGAGAGGGACCCCACCTCATCTTCACAGTTCTTCCTTAGTAATGAACACAGCATGGTCACCAACAGTCACTTATCAATAATGGTTGGCCTATTTTCACTGCGCATTACCATTCACAAGTTCAGTCATATTTCACAATCTTTTCTAGACTTATTTTACAAAGAGTATTGAGAGTTTGTTCTTTATTCTCCCTGGAAGAGGTGATCCTTTTTTTTTTCTGTCTCATAGGAAAAGCCAGGTACTCACTATGAACCCATCACTGAACCATGAGTCCTTGGCCTCCAAAGCCTCTTTCCTCAAACTTTATTCTGAGATTTCTTACAGGAGAAGAACACGTATGGGTGTACTTTGTGCTTTCTTACTACCTACTGATAGGCTGGCTTGGCACATCATGGCTCAGCGCCTTTTCTGGTGTAGCAACATCTACTAGCACCTGTGCCCCAGACTCTAGGGCCTTGTGACCTGCGTTCTTGGGAAGAGACAGCACCATAGTCATTTGCTTAGAAAGATCACAGCCTTTGTGAGGATACACCCCACCCCCCACCTTCAGTCTGCTTTGGGGCAAGCACCTGCTTTGATCTGTGTGCAGGCCTGGTAGGTCATGGCCTACATTAATTCATGCATAACAATATGACTTTCCTTTTCGTTCAGAGAAATGCATAATCACTTCAAGGCTCTCCTAATGCTGAATTCTTAAAAATCCAATTGAATCTTATTTTCATATGTCTGCTGGGCAATCACTGAATAGCGCCAAAATAAGAAGATAGCAAAAAACGGTTCCTTTAATAACTGAAGACAACTGCTGTTTGAAGACGAGCTCTTGTCAGACAAAATGATTTTAGGGAGAGGTAACCCAACTTGTAGCAGGCAGAAAAGTGTCAACAAATTCTGCATCAGAATCCAGGTGTGCTGGGCACACAAAATCACCAGGCTATGAATACAGCCCATTGTATGGAAATGCCATGTAACCTGGAGAAAGATAAAAGTGAGGGAAGACATGGATATAAAAATGCACTTTTCAAACAGCAACATGCTTTGTGACTGTGGCTTGGTATTATAGCTTCCCTTGTGGCTCCCTTCCCCATGGTTAGACATTACTAGAGGCCCCTTGACTCCCGCCAGCCTCTGTTTTAATGATCTTTAAGCCGTATTCCTAAAGGCAGGACGCGGTACTTGGCAGGAAAAGAGCTTAATAATTTGTTTGTGGTAAAATGCTATCCTAATTAGTGGATCTCATTAATTTCAATAAGGCTAGAGCTAGCTTCCCTTCCCCACAGTAAGTCAGTCAGCATGTCCTGCTGACTTTCCTGGGGGATCTGTCTCTTACTGCTTGCTTTGTCCCCTCAAATACTATCAAATTTGTGACCTCTCAGGTCACACCTGAGCAAAAGCTGCTCAAGGCCATCTGCAATTCACCTTTCCTGGTAGCCACAGGGGTCTTTCTGTTACCACTATCCCTAATGCTAGGCCCCCTGGTAAACGCTTCATCCTGCCTTGTTGGATCCACCCTCACTCATTCTCAACCTCATGTGCTATGACAGTCTCCCACACAAACCTTAGGTCTTAGATGGTCAGAGATTCAAAGCTCCTTTCTGTCTCAGCCTTGGTCTTTTCTGTTCTTTCTGCCTGGAATACATATTCCTTAATCCCCATGTGGCCAGTGCTTACCTGCCAAGTCTTAGTCTCACTGTTTCTTCCCCGTGGAGACAGTCCGCAAACATTCCAGCCACAGTATCTGCCTACTTCGCCCAGCTTTGCTGGCTTCTTTAAGTTGTTCAAAACCCACTCTTACTCATGTGACTGTTTATTATGTATCCTTTTCTGAGAGAAAAAAAACAATCTTCCATGTCAAAAGAAAGAGACAAAAGTACTGTGTTACAAAGAGTGCAGATTTTTTTGGGAGAGAGATAATGAATATGAGGACAGGTCAAGGGAGTGTGATGTAGGTCAGAGTAAGCAGATCCATGTAGGAACTGAAAACCTAGTGACTTCATCAAGCTGGCTTGTCCCAAGACAGCATCAAGGACACTGGCCATGTTTTGAGTGTTGAAGATATGGTTCCGCTTTTTAAACTGAGTATCACACTTTATTTATATCATTATATAATTGACTATGATTGTAAAATTATTTCAACTGGATACCAAGAACGTTGGTATATATGACAGGGAAAATGTTATAATTATATGATTTTTTAGATACTTATTTGTGTGTTTTGACTCTAGGCTGAATCTATTTTCCATGTTACCAAGGATATAAACATTGTGTAGTTTAACATAAAAGTTGTTAGGATATTCCTAAGGTGAAGAAGTATTAATATATATTGCAATCCATTTTTACTCTCCATTTCATTAAAATAGATGAATTAAAATGATATCAGTTACAGCAAAATCAAACAAACAAGCAAACAAACAAACAAACAAAAAACTCCATGTTCTATGTATGGCTAAGTCCATATTGTTCCGTGCTGGTCTTGGGAGCTAGCAACAGGCTTATACACAACACTCACATTTATTTTCTGAATGAATAAGAGCTAACCAAAGGCAATAATCACTGACCTAGGAGAAGAAAAGGTAATTTGGTTTATGTTAGCTTTCTAAAACAATTAGTAAAATTCAGTTCTGTGAAGAGATGAGGTCAAAATGACTGTTTTAACTGATTCTGTTATAGAAACATGATTCATTGATAAGAAAAGAATAGTAGCTACAATAGAATTATAACATTTTTTGATATTGCTTGGTTGCATTTGCCAGAGCAGTTTGGAATCTTGTATCCTCATTCAAAGTTTACTGAAGCAAAAAAATTACATAGTGTTGCTTTATGTTTTGTTTCCTCTTAGAAAACCTTTATTTACAGTGTAAATCCCAATGCTTGGTCTGGAATGAGTAAAGCTGTGATTTTATTATCTTAAAATTTATTTTGTTTGTTTTATTGTTTGCAGTGCTGGGGATTGAACTCAGAGTCTGATGGATGCTAGGCAAGTGCTCTACCACCAAGCCACATGTCCATCCCTCTCTTAATAAGGTTTTTCATTCGTTCCAGTGTGTATTACTTTACGGTAGAGTATGTTTATTTATGTGTTTTGTATGCCTTATGTGCCTGACTTTGTGGGAGCCAGACAGGTAATTTCCTCCCGAGGGAAAGGCTGTCTAGCAATTTCTTTTCTGTAGTAATTTAGGATGAACATGCTGGGCATGTCCTGTTACCATGTAGTTCTGAGGAAACCAGGAAGTGATGGAAGCTTGAAGTTGTTAGAAGCAATGCTTCTTGTCTTACAGGAGAATAAGCTCAAGACCTCATGGAGAAGAGGTGAACTGGGCTAAAGATCTCTGGGATGTGTTTCGCTGTCTAGGTGGGAGGATAGGATAGCCGTCCTCTCCACGTAGATACCAGCTCTGGGCCCTTTATAGTGGTTTCTAATCACAGTTAAAGAAAGAAGAAGGAGCATGTGAGGTCTGGGATAGCACAGAAAAAAACACTGAACTAAATCTAACTTGATTCTGTTGAGCTATAAAATTCAGAGACAATTGGACCTAATTTTCCTTAAAATTAACATCAGTTAAAAAAAAAGAGCAAGAGAAAGAAAGAAAGAAGGAAGGAAGGAAAGAAAGGAAGGAAGGAAGGAAGGAAGGAAGGAAGGAAGGAAGGAAGAAAGGAAGGAAGGAGGATTAAGCAAAATAAATCATTCCTAGACAAAAGTTGTAAACTTAGACTTGTTCTGGCTTCATCTAATTTTTACATCCTTGGTTGACAGAGATATAAACTCAAGAGTGTTGGCAGGAGCTGAAGGCTGGAAGATTGTTACAGAATGGGAATTCTGAAATTTGGAGATGTTTAAAGAGAAGAATTCTTCCTGACAGTTTTAATTTCTGCTGAGTCTTGAAATGTACCACCCATGTAATAATCACCAGCCATGGAACTTCACATCTGGAAGGACCCTAGGGATTCTCTCTAGTCCACATCTTTCTAATGCTGTAGAAACAGAATCATTAGGTGACAGACCTTGCTCAAACTTTAGGCTTAAGACTGGGACAGCCAGGATCTGAGTTCATTTCATCTCGTGAACATGCCTCCTACTGAACAGGTCCATCTACAATTCCCCAAGAATATCTGATGTCTTGAAGGAGTAGTTTCTACTCTAAGTACTGGATTTTGATGAACAGACCATGTAAGAGATAGTTACAACCACAGTCCTGTTGTTTTCTTCTGAGAGTTTCAACGATGAAACGAATTCAGAAACAATGGGCCTTGAGGATAGTTGTATAAAAATGTAATGCAGGGGCTGGAGAGGTGGCCCAGTGGTTAGGAGTACAGACACAAGTTTGACTCCTAGTGCACTTTGAGGGAATGGAGACTTACAACTGCCAGCAACTTCAGTTCCAGGAGATCCAGCACCATTGTCTGGCCTCTGCAGGGACATGTGGCATACACACACAAACACACACACACACACACACACACACACACACCATTCTAACTGGACTGTTGGCTGAGGCTGAGACCCAGAATCCCAGATACCAAGAAAGCTAAGGCAGTTGGACAGCAAGTTCAAGAGTTCAAGGCCAGTTTGGGCCACTGGTGAAACATGCTTCCAAACACAAAGTAGGCAGAAAGCATGCCTAGTACATCCAAGACCCCAACTCAATACCCAAAACCAAACGGAACAGCAACATCAACAAGCAAAGATGTAAGGAGCTGAAACTGAGCACTTGACGTCTGGAATTCTTCTTTCCCGAAGCTGGCGTTTTAGTGGACAGTGCCAATAGCACCTGCAGGGTTTTGAGCCCTGTCTCTCCACACTGCCTGATGGGAAGCAGTCTATATCCTAAAAGCAGGATGTAGCAAATTGAGTAAATCATCATCATCCTTGTGATAAACAGAATCCTTCTGTTTCAACTTCAGTTAACCAAGAGCCACGTCACACAGAGGACATAAAATCATAGAGCCAAAGTCTTTGAGGCACCTGTTTCTCCTTTCCCTAAAATATACAGAGGTACATCTGTAGGTTGCCATGATGAGTTGCCTCCTTTCTACTCCACAACCTCCACTTACATAGGAAGTGTCTAGACAGGAGCATGTTCATACATGATTTGGGGGTTGGGGTGGTTGAAAGCTATAAGCTGGGAACTAAACCCAGGGCTTTGTACATGTTCAGTAAGACATCTACCACGAAGCCAAATCCTCGGGTATTATAACTGAAAATTTCAAAGGTTCTGAGTGGGGAGTAAATGCAGCAGAGAGGAATTGGGAAGTGTTTCCTGAGCAGTGATTGTCTCCCTGGGTCCTTTGAAAATATTGTGATGTTCCCTTGCCGAGGAAAAAGTGCTTTAACTGTTAAAAGTAAATGATGATTTTTTTCCTTCACCTACCCCAGCATGCACACAAATAGAAATAAGAATATGCTTAGTGGGTATACTCTTCTCTTTTGAGAAATCAATAAGAAAAGTAAGTAGAAAATGGACTAACAGAACTATTTAGATGCACCTAGCTCCAGAATGTTCTTAGCTCCTTTGGGGCCTAAGCCTAGCAAAAAGAAAAATATTTGAATTCTCTCTGGGGTAACCATGAAAATTACATTTTATTAATTAATTTTATAGTTCAATCAATAAAAGCAAAGTATAATTAGATTTCCTCTTGAAAGATATCAATATACACTGATAGTAAGGCAGCAGAGTAACACATTTGATTCGCATCAGAAACTTCTCTTGTGCGCTGTCTTACATCTGCATCTTGACAACTTCGCTGGTTGAATTTTTCAGTGACAGGTGGGGACTCAGTATTTTTCACAATGTTCTGGTGACGGTGGAAACTCCAATTTGAGAGAATGTGCTGAGTACACTTTGCTAATACCATCAGTAACTGAGAGTGTTTGACTGAAATGGAGAACCAGAGGAATTAGGATCTTTGATGATTATGTTTCTATTTCCTTATGTTGCGTTAAAAAGAGAAGGAGTAAAGTTATTTAGGAGTCGGGTGTAGGGTTGGTTAGGACTAGAGAACTTCCTTTCCTCTAGCATGGAAACTAGTTGTTAGCATAGTTATTCTTTCTGCATTTAGAGCTTCAGTTGTCATAGATTCATTATCAAGGAGAAAAGATTAAAACAGAAAATACATCTTAGATGTAGGCACTGAGAGACCTAGGCTGAAGAGAAGGGAGGGGTACTTTCAACACCAAAGTCATGTTCTTGATGTTGCCCCCCACCACACACACACTCCTGCATGGCCTCCCCTTTCCCTCATGAAGATCTTTTCTGGGCCTGCTTGGTGGTGCTTCATTAGAAATGAGATAATGCCCTCACATCATGTTGGAACTCTGCTGTAGCATGAGTGTTTATCTGTTTCTTTGTTTCTGGTTGTTTTATTATTTGTTTCAAAAATTTCCAGGGAGAGTAGAAAAAAATTTGTCACAACCAACAGAAATGCTGGAGGCATAGTGTTTGAAGCTAATTCTCTGGGTTTAGTCTCTAGGGAGAAAGTATGCTCTTAGCTCTATATGGTCAACATAAGCAGAGGTTTTTTTTTTTTTTCCTTTCAATGATGTTATGGCAATAGCTGTATTGTTGTTTGAAATGTAAAAAGTTAGTAGATATATCTTGAATGCCTCTTGAAATGGCAAGGCTGCAGGTCAGCTAAACAGAGAACTGAGATTTCATTCAGCATCTATAAATACAGCATCTTTCACAGGACTGCCAGCACCCCAGCCAGTGTGTACATTTGTACATTGGAAAAGTTACCAGTGCTGATGTCCAGGTGGGCAGAAGTGATGGACTAACATGTTTCTGAGGTAGGAACCAAATCTGCTATGGCTGTCTACCAAACTCAATTTAGTAGCATAGCCATACCTAAGAAGTTCATAAGAGAGTGCCACAAGCTGCCACACTCCGGTCTGCTTATTTATTTCCTTTAACTTCTGAATTGGATGAGTATAATGTGCTAAATGGTGTTTTAGAGAACTTAATGACTATGCTTTCCAAACATATCACTTGCTTTTTCAATATATTAATTCATTAATTCTTTGAAAATTTCATGCAAAGTAGGTTGATCACATTCATCCCTTTGTCTCCTCAAGGATCTACCCCACCTCATACTTCTTCCAAAATAACCCATGACCACTAATCTGTGCTGTCCATATGCTCCTGAGTGTGAGGCCTCTTCCCTAGAAGCCATCAGCTGACCACAGCTTCTCAGTTAGAAATCAAAGCTCATGAACTCCTCCTCTATCCAAGCTAGAATATTGACTGGCTTGATCCTGTTTTAGCAAGCATATCTGTTGTGAGTTAAAGATTGAAGTAGTCCTGTCCTGTCCTGTCCTGTCCTGCCCTGCCCTGCCCTGCCCTGCCCTGCCCTGCCCTGCCCTGCCCTGCCCTGCCCTGCCTTGTCCTGTTCTGTCCTATCCTGTCCTGCCCAGGAGAGTGTTCAACTGAGCAATCCACTGATGTTGTCTGTCCTTTGGCCAGTTGAGTGTCTCTACCTTAGCCACCATCCATAGGCATAGCAGTTGTGTGACTTGAAGTTTCAGCAAAGAATATATCTGAAGCATTTTTTTTTAATTAACCATAAGAAAACCCACATGGCTACATACGATTTCTACTCACCGATTCACTGGTTTCTTTCTTTTTCTTCTACTTAAATTTTCTCCTTGAGGTAATGGCATATAGCTTCATTGAGGCATAGTGTGTGGCATTCTGTTAGACTAGAAGCTCTCCACTGAGAACACTGGTTCTTACGGGTCACGTGAATGACTGGCACCTAGCACTGTGCTTCATACATAGACAGTCCTCAAAAATTCTTAGTTTTAAACATGGGTTCTGCCAAACCCAGGTCTTCATGCTTGAATAACAAACACACTTCCTCACTGAACCATCTCACCAGCCTTCCCTTTGAGTTCATGGGGTTTGATGGCAAAGCGTGGAGAGCAGATTCCTTTGAATGAGTATGTAGGCAGAATCACTTCATCTTGTCTTTTGGGATATACCTTAATAAATAACTTCACCTCAAATGATCCTTCTTTGAAGAGGCTTCTCTTGATTTTAAAAAAGAATAATCAAGCTGTTTTATCTCTTTTATAGAGACTGGTTAGCCCAACTCTCTAACTATGCTTATCATATTAATTTATTTGTAGTTTATTTAGTTGAATTTGTCTCGTTCGACACAAAGCTCTATTGAATCTGAAGCCAACATCTGTTCTGTTCTTCATTCTAGAAGACTTTCTAGTGCATAGTGGTGTTTAATAAATAGTAGGTGTTTATAAATAAATAGATGGTTGGTTGAGTGACTGTCACAAACTCTCATGCACATTTGCACTTACACACATTGCTGTGTGTTGGCTCCCTGTTTTCTTAAACAATACAGAGCGATGGAGGATTTCTTGGAGAATGGTCACAAGCATCCCTTGCCTCAGCCAATTGCTAGAGATGAATAGCTACAAAGTGTACTGAGTTGGATTATGTTATAGGGTAATGAGGCTAGGGATGAAAAACTTCTCTATCTCAGGATGTCATAATATGCCCTGTATGCAATTCTGGCTCTAATAAACTTATCTTGGGCAAGCTCTACAACCTTTTTGAACCTCTTTTCTTAATATGCAAATCTGGGACATAAATAGTACTTAACTTATGTGGTTATTTAGGAGATTAAACAGATAATGTATGTAAAATACATAGGTTGGTGCTTGATATAGAATAAGGAAGAATAAGTACTCAATACAAGTTATTATTAATAATAACATTTGAAGTCCATCAGTGGGCTAATAGTGAACTGGAACCCAATTGGATTATAATTAAGTATATTAAACAATGCCTTGCTCAACCCCAGTGAAAGGAATTAGTGCTTTGCTTTTAATGGCTATAAAATTCTACTGAGCTAAATAATGGAATCAGTATGAATTCCCCACAGTCACAGCTGGATTTATTAAGATCTGGAAGCATATAGCAAAAGACACACTGTCATTGTAGATTAACATATCTCCACACCCCAAGTTGTATATTATTTAATAGGATGCTAGATGGCTTTTTAGAATTTCTTTGACAAGAAGAAAATTTGAGCACACGAAATAAGTGTTTAAAAGAAATCTGTATCTATAACCTTAGCTGTGATCTAAGCAGTATCCTATGATAAAATAATTATGTAAATACCTTTTTGTCTTTCTGTCAAAAGTACATTTCAAATGTATTGCTTTTTCCTAATTAGAAAATGAATATAATCTTTGAATGTAATATTTTAAAATGTTTAGCCTTATTGACGTGATACAATTACATACATAAATATATATACACCAATTTAGATAATTTGCAGTGACATGTAAGACCTAAATTACAGGAACCAGAAACCTAATTATTTCAAATTGAATAATCTTGCTAACCAGTGTCACTCGTTCCAAGGGAACAAAGGCAGTAGCGTTTTAAAATGTCTTACTTGTATTATTAATTCTGTTATAATTCCCCTCAATTATATCAGAGTTCTTCTGTATCACAAGGACTGAAAAAGCAAGAATTTATTTCTTCATCAAATGTAAGAAAATGCAAACACTGCCTAACCCTTGACTGTCCACTTAATACGGGATCAGTGGAATCTCTCACTTCATAACAACCAACCTACAATTTTCTCATTCATTCTTTATTTGGCAGAGAGGGAACTGACTGTTTAGAAAAAAACCCTACATTTCAGCCCCTGTGATAGATGTGAGAGGTATATTATAGAATAGCTTTTGCCTCTGTTACTCATGCCCTCGTGTTTAGGCAGGAGAACGGCTTTGGCTGCCTACTCTATCTCTCCTGTTATCATCTCTTTGCTAGTTGGGGGCTTGCAATAAGTGTGCTGAAGAGGAGGGTTTGGGCACTGGAGTGCTGGTATCTAGATTCTGAGTGATGTTGTGGACACCAGCTCACCATGCTCTTCCTTCTCATCTTTAGAACACTAACTGAGGAGGTCATCTGCATCTTCAAGGACACCTGAGATGATACAAAGGTTTCCTTTGTCAGAGCTGTATCTGCTGTTATGTTATGCTCTATTCTTTTAAAAAGTGCTATGAACTCAAAATATAGTTAAGATTGACTGTTCAATACTTCATATTTACAGTGGGAAGACTTTCTTGATTGAACTTATGTCTTCATTGGAATTAATGCAAAAGAAATACTTCAATGGTTAAATATTCTTAACATTTTAATTAATTAATTAAGCTTGCAGAGTAAAGTGTTTCCTTATGGCATTTCCATACTTGGGGTTGGTTTACTCCCTACCCCAGCTTCTTCTTGTCACCTGCCCATATCACTGTGCCCCAGTCCCAACACTCCCACTTCCATTTACATATCTTGTGTTCAGCTGTCCCCCATCCCTCTCTTAAAGTCTCCTTTTCCAAATCTCTCTCATGGGCTTCTACCTAGTTTTCTTGCCTCCTCTGCTCTCCAAACACTCATCCTCACCAAAACAGACATTTAACCATCAGAAAATAGGATCCACCTATGAGAGATGGTATGTAGTATTTATCTTTCTGAGCCTGGATTACCTAACCAATGAATTATTACCTATTAATATCCATCAACTTCCTTGAGAACTTCATTTTTCTCATGGTTGAATGGAATGCCATTGTGTACTGCATCTTCACTGTCTGGTCATCAAATGGATGGGCATCTGAGTGGATTTTATTTCCTTGTAGCAATAAACGTAGATGTGCAAGGATCTCTGTGGTGGGAGGTAGAGTCCTTTGGGTAGATACCAAGCATGTTAGATCTGGGACATATGGCAGTTCTATTTAGATTTTTGAGAATGCTTCACATTGTTTTTTGTAGTGGACCTATCAGTCCAAACTCCCACCAACAGTGAATGGGGCTCCCCTCTCAGAAATCCTCTCCAGCATTCCTTGTCATTCGTTTTCTTGATCATAGCCATTTAACAGTGAAGGATGGACTCTCAAAGCAGTTTCAATCGGCTTTTCTCTGATGGCTAAAATAATAAAATATATTTATTGGCCATTTGTTTTTCTTCTTTTGAGAAAATATGCTTAGTTCATTGGTCCATTTATTGATTGGGCAATTTTGATTTTTTTAGTATATATTTTTTTACAATTATTTATACATTTTAGTTGCTAACTCCTATCTGAAGTGTAACAGGCAAAATTTTTTTTCTCCCATTCTAAAGGCTGTCTACTTTGTTGATAATATTTGGCTGTGCAAAAGCTTTTGGATTTTGTATGATTATATTTATTGTATTCTAAAACACTTTAATATTTGGCAGTTTAATGATTGCCTTCCCTTCTTGCATCATCATCTCCCATAGTTCTTCATTAGCATATTCATGTAAACAAAGAAATGCTCTTTTGAGATTTCTCAGTTTCTCCTCTCCCCAGTCCTGCAAATTCCATAAGAAGACTAGCTTGAGTTTGGTCATCCTTTCTTTCCCATCCCCAATGTATGAAGCTTACTAATAACCTTACCTGGCCAAAGCCACTGTGTAATTTCCCATTCTTATCTTATTTCCCCAATCAGTAACAGTCACTGAGCACATTCTTCTAAAAATGATCTTTCTCTGACTTCTGCCAGTTACTGATTTCCCTCCCACAAGCCTGCTTTGTCTCATGTTTGTGTCTGGGTCCTCCTTCCGTGTAAGCACTCTGTACACAGGAGGGCCCAAAGCAAAGTGAACTCTCTCAGTCTTCTAGCTCTATGGCGTTCTTGCCTGCCCTGATACACAGACATTGCGATGGATCTCAGGTGAGTATATCCAGTTCAAAACTAGATTTAGTTGTCCAGATTCATGTCAGTTATTTGTGGAGCAGCCAACCCAATAAGATATGCATATATGCATAGGTAAATTGATTGTTTTCAGGAATTGGGTTACAATGATTATAGATGCTAGTTAGTAACCAAAGTCTGCCAAGTAAGCTGCCTCAGTGCAGACAAGAGCAGGTGCTACAATGCTTCTTTCTTCTCTTTCAGGGAACATGATATTGGTGGCACCCCAGCACCTGTAATCACAACTACAGAGGATCTCCTCTTTTCTGGTCTCCCTGGGTGTCACAGCTCATAGACACATACTTATACATGTTCCTAGACATAAACAATTAAAGAATCTGTTAAAAAGTGGGAATTAAAAAAAAAACAAAAGAAGAGTGAATTAAAAGCCAAATGAACTTGAGACACAGCCAGTGTACTATATGTCAAGTTTAGACAAGTGTTAAGAGTTGTGAACGTGCATGTACACTGCCACTACTCAGCTTTAAGATATCTTACATGTCCCCTATGCCTTTGAAACTGACAACTGACTCCTGAACCCAAGATCTCATCCATTCTGCTTCCCCTTTACTCCTGGCCCTACTTATGAGACCTTTATGGACTTCTCAGATGAATTTTCTGGTGACTCATCTCAATGTGCCCAAAGTACCCATTAACTCTGCTTTTCCAACAATCCCGGCTTCGGGCCACTCATCATAGCTTTCCCTTACTCTTATTCATGAGATGAATATTGTCATCATCCAAAAGGACTTCTCTCAAATGATCCATTTTTATATCAGTCAGGAATTTTAAACACATGTGAGAATCAAACACCAGGCTTTTAGGGGAAGATCTAATTCTTTATTCTTTTTCTTATATCCAGTGATTGTAGCTGTCATCACAATTATTTTAAAAGCATCTGGGATTTAGTGCTTTAAATGAACTCACTCTGCCGCATTCAGACGTAGCATTCCAAATGGCACTTGTTCAGTGTTCTGCATTCTCCTCCCTACTCCCTGACCACCCAAAAAGAATGCTCAGTTATAAGAAAAGTCCTTGCAAGTTCACATCATGTTTCAGCCTTGCTCAAAGAAAGAACTTTTTTTTTTCATCCTGCCTCCCACATGTTCTCTTGCTTTCTCAATAGGGTAAGAATCCTCCATAGGACTGGTAACTTTTGTCATTGGTGTCTCTGTTCTAGGCATGGCTTCCGATCTTTATTGCCTTTAGGGCAGTGATGCTCTTGTTGGCCCTATTGTGGTAAGGGCATGATCACGTGTGTCTCCTGCTTCTGGATTTGGGAGATGTCAACTTGACCTCAAACCCAGGCCATACTTATGGATGTAAGATTAGAATGTTTGCAGGTGTCACTGGTGCTTCTAAAGTCACAGTGAGTAAGGCCACGTGTCTTGATTTTCATGTGGCTATCAGTCTTTGGAATTGAACTCAGTAAGAACCCACTGAGGAAGACAAGCTGAAAATCCCCCACATAATAACAGAGACAACATAGGATCAAAAGTAGTTATTGACACATGAGGTGTCTATGCTGCCCTAACCAATTGCCACAGATTTAGTGGCTTTAAACAACACCTATGTGTTGTCTCAGCGTCCCCAAAGCAGAAGTTCTGGCCCAGTGTGGCCTAGCTGGCTCTTTCCTTAGACTCTCACAAGGCTGAAATCAAGGTGTTGGCAGCGCTGAGTTGCTTTATGGAGGCCATGAGGATAAATGTGCTTGTAATCTCACTCAACATGTGGGCAGAATTCATAGGTTCAGGACTGAGGCCCTTTCCCTGGCTTGTTGCCACGTTTGGGCTGTTCTCGGCTTCTCCAGCCCAGCTTCATGGCTTTTGTCACATGGCTCCTTCTTCCATCTTCAAAGCCAATAGGAATAAGTCAAAGTGTCACACTTTGAGTCTGTCCTCTCTGCTGCTTTATAGTTTGTCTGCAGAATCTTTTGTTTGAAGGCTCCAGTAATTAAGTAGGGCTTGCCTGGATGATCCAGGCTAAGCTACATATTTTCAGTTCAGCTCATTAGGAACTGTAACCCCACCTGCAAAGTCTCCGCCCAGCAGGCTAGGTCTGGCAAAATTCTCACTTTTGCCCTAAATGTGTAGGCATCAAATGTGTAGGCATTTTACTTGGTAAGACTGCTTCTCTGCAGTGCCAGCCACCCTCTAGCTCTCTCCAGCTGTGTTATGCTTGGCAAGCTATGTGCTTCTCTGAGTCTCAGTTTCTTTACGTACATGACTCTGACGTTTCTCCAAGGACCCAATAGAAATGAGTTGCAAACACGCTTTGAATACTGCAAACCCAAACACTAGTGTTTACTATATACTTCATCTTGTAAAGTTTTCTAAACTAGTGGTGTACAGTGCTGAGTTTTAAGTCTCAGAGGAAGTTCACTCATTACTAAGTGACCATAAGCATACCATTTAGTTTCTCAGACCTTTTCTCGTTTGTGAATTAATGTGTTTGACAAAATGGCTTGCAGTGTCCCATTCAGTTCAAACATTCTACGCTTCTATTTTATGTTCTTTCTTCAAAAGTGTACTAAGAATCAGTTTCAAGAAGCAATCTATTTATAGTCAGCTCTTCACACAACGACTGTAAAATGCCGAAGACAGGCTCATAACATGGGGGCTGGAAATCTCTTCAAGGATAACCTGAAATATCTCTGTAAATCTCGGTAGTTTTGTAGTCCTTCATCATTATAATCAAGCTTTTCTTCCACTCCCTATTCCAAGATATCCAACTATTCAACAGTTTCAGTTTTGAAATTCACATGAATCAACCAGACATGATTGATTCAGAAAAACATGAAATGTGTTATATTAATAAAAAGTTGTGTTTGAATCAGTTCTGTTCAAAAAGAAAACATGAATGTAAAATATGATTCAAAATTTGTAAACTTAATAGCTATAATTTTTGAGGTTTGTATGTTAAGAAACAATTGTGAAATTTTGCATTTTCCTCCTACCCAGCAACTTTGTTCTTATTTCAAATAAATCATGAAGAATAAACTGAACATATTCAGTTATTGCATCAGGAGTCACTAAAGAATAGATTTCATTTTTTTCCTTCTCTTTTCTTCTTAGATCTAGAATAATGGTTATTTTTTTTATATAAATTGTAGTTTTGGACATTCAAAAAGGAAACACTTTCCTCAAACTCCTTTTGAGAGATTGCTAACCCTTGTTTTCGTTACAGCACTGATGAAGGAATTACAAAGATAAGATGAGGAAGCTTGGGTCCTCTCAGATTTGACTAGTGCCTCGGAGAAGCCAGCTCGCTGTGAGTCCCAGGGGAGGGCAGAGTAGGGGAGGAGGTTGACAGGCCTAGGTGAGAGTGGTCACAAGTCTCTGACACATTTGAGTTAGTGCTTCTTAAAGCGGGAAACATGAGTTATTTTGACCATGCCGTGGTGGTCAGCCAGCCTTCACTTAGATCGTTTTCTTTGCCATGGTAATCTCATAAACTATTGAAGCTGGCTGGAAGTGAAGTTTCACAAGATGAATGTGGCATACAGTATGTTTAACTCTAATTGTTTGCATGTGTGTGATGTTTTCAGCCTCATGGCTCTGGCTTAAGGGTGAGTGGAAGTGTCAGATGGGCTGGAGCATAGAGCAAGGCGCGTGCGCGTACACACACACACACACACACACACACACACACACACACACGCTAACTTACAATTTCTTAGCCCAAACTTGGCAGATTTAACTTGGAGATCCTAACATAGTAGAGACAGTTGTTAGACAGGAAAGAAGGGTTCTACTTAAAAGGAGAGGAAAAGAGTTACATGTTAAGTGGGAAAATTACAGCATTCAGTAAACGAGGAAAATGTGAGAGGTGAGAGATGTACTGGATATTTATTATTCATTCACTCATTTACACAACAAGCTGAGTACCACACTTGTGTGCAAGAAGACTACTAGTTGCCAGTAACAGTGACTAAAATGGGAATCTCTCTGCCCTGCAGGAGTTTAGTCTAAGCATAGGAGATCGTCATTGGGCCTGCCTCACTGTGCTTCCTCAGCCACAGACTCAGTCTATGGGTCTGAGAATACATTTCAGTTCTCCCGATTTGAAGGACTTAGCAACACATAACAACTCACGGCTAATTCTGCTAGACAGGCTTATTTATGTAAGGGAAGGAATAATTATAGGGTTATACATGTGTTAAGTAAATGTGCTGGTCAGGATTGTCACTGCTTTTGACAACTGGGAGAAACAGTTTAACGAATGGGGGAGAGGTAGATTTTAGCTCCTTGTTTCAGAAGTTTTGTCACATCGTGGTGGGGGAGGGTGTGATGGATTGGAGCAGCTCATAGATGGGTAGGAGGCAAGAAGCAAAAGCCGCTGGTCTGTAGCAATAAGCTCCTCCCCCTACTTTATCCCGCACCTCCCCCCACAGATGGCAGCACCCACATTTGTGCAGTCTTTACCCCATCATTACTTTTCATATGTGATTTTTCTCTGGAAATTTCTTCGAAGATACACCCAAAAGTGTGCTTCATTATCCCCAAGTCGAGTGGTCCATCGAGATTAACCATCACATGGGAGGTGGGATGTTTATGTAAGGTACAAGACATTTAGTCCTCTATATGAGTGACAGAAAGAGGCATAAACTGAGAGAGCCGACTCTAGGGACTTAGTTTTGTGCCCTCCAAATCCTGTCCTTCAGACACTGCTATAGACATCACCGGGTACTGCCCTCTGGGAGCAATGCTGACTCCTCGCTCCTTCTTTCTGTTTTGGATCTCGGCTCTACATCTTGCTGAAACCTTGTAGGCAACAAAAAGTGACTAACAAACATCTCCAGCCTGAACCGCCATTGGCAGGTACATGTTTAACAACTACTAAAATGCCACTGGACTTAACTGAGTTAGTAATGGACTAAGTGAAGGACTAGGCAAAGGGCAGAGTTTAGGTATCAGTGTTTGTTTGGTCTACTCTAAAGTATACAAGCCTACTTAGGGATGGCTCTTATGTAGCCACGGGTGACTTGGAAAAAGGTAGGGGCATGTGGCAAAAGATTCTTATACATATGAAAAATTCCTACGTTTGTGATGCTTTTGGGTAGGAACTGGGAGAGCTTGGGATCAAATTCTGATTTGACTTTTTAAAAGCTTATTTATTATTATTCTAAATCTGAGTAAGGATACTTCCAAAAGAAGCTCTTTTGTCAGATCCCTCTACATCAAAAATATGACATTGTAAAATCAATTTCTGGATGAAACATAGCTCTGCTTGACACCATTACCTTCCTCTTTCTGTCACCGTGTTTGCCTTTTTCCTTCCCAAGAAGCATTCAACAGAGCAAAACACCTGTCACCACATCACGGGGCATCCCAGGATGGTGTCAAAGGAAGGTGGATCAAAGAATCTTCAGGACATTCTGCTGGTGGTTCATTTAGAGATCGGTTAGGAGAGGAAGATTTTGCTTGTTTCTATTTCTAATAAGTGTTTATTTTATTTAATACTGGTGTAAGCAGGCATGCACATGCCACAGCATGTGTGTGAAGGCCACAGGGAAATCTCAGGAGTCTGGTCTCTCATTCCAGCCCTGCCCTGGGGACTCAGCTCAGGTTACTGGCTTCTCTGACAAGCATTTTTACCTGCTGAGCCATCTCTCTTGTCTAGTTTTATTTACTTATTTTTTGAGGTTTTATTTTTTTAATGAAAAGGTACAATATTGAAATTTGAGATAACGTTTATCTCTATAACTGTGTTTGTCTATGGATATATGCTGACTTTTATATTCTTAAAGGCATTTGAAATACTATCTGGATTCTGTTTTGCCATCCCTGTGATACTTCATACACATGTTCTTACCTGGTCTTTATAGTGCCTGTATCTCCTTCCCAAGAGGAAGAAAAAGCTCCTTGTGCCTGCCTCTTGCTATGCTAGCTACTTCCACACAGATGAAATAGGTGATGGCTATAATATTCATTTCAATGGTGTGTTAAGTAAGCTTATACATGGACATGCAATTTCACTCAATGTAGCAGAAGTAAGTATTATTTACAATATTCATGATTTTTCAAGTGAGAATCACTTCACTTTTCAATGAAGGAACTCAGAACTCAAAGGCAGGCTGAGTCAGTCTCTGTGCTTCATGTTCTTGCCTGCTCCTCTTCCTGTCGATCCAAGGTCAGGCATTTCTCTCCCTGAGTACCCTAAAACCTTTGTGTGCAGAAACAAGTCGCTCCTAGTCTTGTCTAAGGAGACTCTGGTCTGCTTGGGCAGTCTCATCAGTCACTGGGATTCTCCCTCCCTGGGGAGGTGGGTAGATACTTTATTTACACTGCTCCCTGGGATACTCCCTCCCTGGGGAGGGGGGTAGATACTTTATTTACACTGCTCCCTGGGCTCCAAAAGTCCATGGAAGAGATGGACAAGGTGCCACTGGATGCATACTCCTCAAAGGTGACATTCCTCTGCTCTCCATGACCCAACGCAGCACCCCCATCTCATTTCTGATATTGCCAGAGCACAGAGAAGACAGCTGTCCAGCCACTTCTTTGTGTCCATCTGCCAGTTTCTTTGGCTTTAAAAGTGAGAGTTTTTGTCCCTCCACTTCACAGTCATATGTGCCCCTCCCCCAAACTTTGAATTGTTGGCTTATGTCATAATGGAAGGCGAGGGGCATAGAGGAAAAATCAATGCCAGCCTCTGGTTATCATTTTAACAAAATAGAATTGGCTTCTGTCAATACCTGCTATTCTCAGGCTAACTTATGGTGCTAAAAGACATCAAATTAGAGAAAGTACATTACAAAGTCTGTTTTATGAATGACACTTTGGGGATTCTAATGTTTTGAAAACATATTTGATCTCTTATTTCTTATCTCATCTACTAAAATTAGGGTTAGCCAAGTAGATGAAGTGATGTGGATTAAAAACGAGTAGCGTTTCAAAGCCCAGACAAGAAAAGCCATTTTGCAATAATTATGACTATCTTCCACAAACTCTTGCCAGTGTTGTCAACTCTAGTCTTTGCTGAACGTTTCAACATGGCACCCAAGGGGAGCCTTCAAACCTGACAGCCATTTCCTATTTGTCAGGAACAAGAAGGAGGAGTTTTAAAGAAAATGAGGTCTTCCCCTTTCAGATGTAGAAATAAAGGGGTGGCGGGGAGACACAGCCGAGAATAGGCAATACGAGGCCCTAATGGGTCACGACAGCTCCGATATAGAAGTTTTCGCTCCTCTGTAGGGGCAGCCTCATTACCTGCTCCTGCTTGTGTTTTGCTGCAGCATCCATGAGTGATGAGGCCACCCTTATCTCAGAAAAACAAGGGATGCACTCTTCACTGCTGTGACTCGTTCTTTTGGGATAAATACTCATAGCACAGATTTTATTTCACAACAACAACAACACACACACACACACACTAGAGAGAGCTATGAATCCTTAAGTGACACAAATGTGTCACCATCTGTGTATTAAAAGACCCCCTTACACATGCACAACTGTAGCACTTGAATGGTTTTCTCTGTCAATATGATATTGACACTGATTTAGTTCCATATGCCAAAACCTTTTAGAAATGACACCAGTGTATTTTTAAAAGGAGCGAGTGACATCCTTTGTCTGTGAAGTATAAAGCAAACAAAATCCTCAGCCATCAAGTTCAGTGTACAAGATCACCTTTGTCCCCTGGGCCCATGGCCTCCCAAAGCTGACTATGGCGCATTCTCAGGTCAGCTCTTGTCTAAAGCAGGGCTCCTGGTGGGAAGCCTGTGACACCAGAGTGCACGAATCTTAGCTCTGCTTAATCAGACAGTCATTCTATATTGCACTGTCTCTTTTTCGGTCTTAAATTATTTATTAAAAGATCCAGTGCCTGTTAGGGCAACCTCATCAGGATGGAAAACATGGATTCAGTGACTTGTGCATAAAATCTGCAACTCAAATGCAAATGGTGGGCAAACTTCAAACGGTAATGGAGGAGGAAGGAAAGCATGCAAAAGTGCGGTGTTCGCCTCTCTGATTTCGTTCAGAAGGAGCTTGTAAATATTTTCGTATTATTTCCCAAATGTTTTCCTTTTCTCTTTTAAAGGTTTTGTTTTACAAACCCACAGCGTGGCTTTCTTCATAAAAGCACAGGGAGCCTCACTTAGGGCTAGTCTTGCTTCTTCTTTAGGAGGTTCAGTCGGGGTGTTTGGGAGGTGAAGGGCTAGCTGCTCTTTTTTTTTGCTTTGATGGATTCCTCCCCTCATAAACCATAGCTCGGCTCATAATTATAATGCAAAACAGCATCCCTCCAGCCTGCTTGGTGCATTTAAAATCTGAAGTTCCTTGAAGTTCTAAGGATTTTTAAATATTGATATTCATTAATTGTATGGCTTTTTGTGACATAAATGCACATTACACACTTTTATGTGCTGGAAACAACTAAAAATGCCATGTCACAAATGTTTACATGGCTGTTATGGAAAACAGTTCCATGCTAATATATGCTTGCTTCTTAAATTCTGTTAGCAGTTGTAAGACAGTCAGATACCACCCGTGGGATCTGGTGCCCTCATGAAACACAATTACAATGAGAATATCTCATTATCTCATTGGCTTTAGCTTACTGCTCTGTTACCATGGTTTCAAATACACAGAGGAGTCTGAAACTAAGAGTGCTGCTAACAAAGAACATATCCTTGTACAATGACATCAGATCATGTTAGACAGAATAGACTTAATTAAATACCCCCTGATGGAGGCCAAAATACAGAAGTTGGGTCTACTTTTTTAAAAGGAAACCAGCCATTTTAAAACATTGTGCTTAATTTAGCTGGGGATTTTTTTAAATTCCTTTTTAATAGCAACTACAACTCTAAATTCAGATCCCATTAATATTCTTTGGTAGTGACAAGGAGTTAAGGGGATGGAAGAGAAAAAGACAACTGTCAGAAGAAAACGATGTCAGATGTGGTTCCTTTCGAGGGTCCAGCCACCAAGCCAGCCAGGCCACAGAACAAGTAATGTTCATTTCCGAGGGCTCAAACTGCTGGACCGTCCCTCAGAAAATGCCCTCAGATATTCTAGCATGGATTCCCACCTTCTCGAGTGTGGTCGGGCTCTGCTGAACACAGTACTTCAGCCCCTGTTCTAATGTACTCGGTGCTTAATTTCATAAAAACTAGAATTCTATTACTTTGGTGATGGAATACTATCTTGTTAGACAAGAAACCATAACTCCGGAGCCTTGGGCTTGCAGCCTCTGTGTTGCTTACCATGCTCTGATTGATTTCCAGCCCCTGACTTGCTACTTTTCATTGAGGAAAGACTCCTGGATCCAGCCAAGTTGGCTTTTGTTTAAAAAGACCTTTAAAATACACTTCGGTGGTGGCAAATCGTTTAGGCTTCAGAGCTATCCTGGTGGATAAACATTTTCTCTCAAAGACCTAAAATGGTGGCTTGCAGTTTTCCGAAATGTTGTAAAATTAATTCCCCTATAAAAGAAGTCTCCCTTGTCAATGTGAAGCTTGCCACCCCCACGCCACACAAGCACACTGGAATTATAGCTGTAAAAAAAAATTTAAATCACTTATAGGCTCCAGAGACTATCAAGTGACATAATGTGACGATAATGACATCCCTGGTGGTGTTAATTGATTTTGTCCTGGTAGAGAGGGTAATTTGGTTTCTGCAGCAATGCGTGATCATGGACTAAACTGACTGGCCTGCCTAGGTAGTATTACCATTAATGAACAGAAAACACACTTTCCACCTTAAATATTGGTAATTACAGGGAAGGGAAGATGGAACGCCAGAGGTTCTTAATCATGGAACGAGAGTTAGTTCTAAGTTGTTTGCATTCACCAGGGAAGCCAGGGAAGTATGTTGAAGGACTGTGAGTTAGCAATTCAGAGACTCGCTCCATAAAATCCAGCTGCTTTCCTGCTACCTCAGAAAGATCTGTAAATAAGTCAAATGATTTGTAAAGTGTTCTTCAACAGAAAAAAAAATCTCACTTGGCAGCTGCATGTGCCGTGTGATTAAAAGTGATACATCATCTGTCAAGCTGCTTTCCTTTATTGCTCTACATTCCTTTCTTTACGGTTTCTAATTGGTGTGATTTTGAAAATATTTTAAGCGAAAAATACACTCTTTCTAAATTGAGCGAAGATATTCAGATACTTCTCTGATTTTTCAGAGACGTTGCATAGACTTGGAAGTCATTCAAGCTCACACAAATAATTGTGATTATGCAAATAAAAACATTGTGCAGTTAAAGGTACCTCCGTTTAGTTGGCGAGCTCAGTTGACTTTTCACCCACTGAGTTTCACTGTCTATCACGCCCTATCCATCCTTCCAGAGGTAGAGATCCTGTTTGTAGGTGTCAGCTCTGCCTGAGCATAGCCAACATCCCTTCTGATCAGTGGGGAGCTGTGCAGGTCTCACTGTGAAGTGTTTTGTATATCATGCCTGCAACCTACCATCTCAATATCTTATGAATCTGAGCCTTTATCTCTGTTGACACATTTCTGCCTCAGGTCGGGTTTTATTATCTATAATTTGAACTCCAGTTATCATTTCTTATTTCTTTTTTAATAATAGAATTCCATCCAGCCTTTTTTATTCCAGTTTCTTCCTATTCCAGTTTATGCTCTACACTGTTCACAATGACTCTTTTAAAAAGTTTCTAATGGTTTGTGTTTATTCAGAAAGCTGAGAAAAGTTATGTTTTGTTGTTATTGTTGTTTGTGTTTATTTGAGCTATTTTTTGAGAAAAATTAGAAGTAAGCCAGAAGTGGTGGCATACTTCTAGAATTTCAGAAGCTGAGGCAGGAGGATTACAGGTTTGAGGATACCTTCTGCCAGTTGTGAGTTAGGTTTTTGGCAAGAGTCTACAAGGTAGACTCTTCTGGGAAGACGGGATATCAACTGAGGAATTATTTAAGTTAGACTGGCCTGTGGGCAAATGTATGGGCATTTTCTTGATTAATGATTGATGCGGGAAGGCCCGACCCCTGTGGCTGGAGTTACCCCTGGGAGGGATAAGAAAGGTATATCCTGGTCCTTGGAGGTATAAGGAAGTGAGGTAAACTTGAGTCTGAGGGGAAGCATTAAGCAGGAATGCTTGTTTTTATTTCCTGTCTCCAGGTTCCTGCCCTGATTTCCCTCCATGATCCACTATGATGTGGAAGCATAAACCCAAATAAACCCTTTCCTCCTCAAATTGTTTTTGCTAATTATCACAGCAATAGAAATAAAATGAATATAGCAACTTTTAGACCAGCCTTGCTATATAGTAAGACTGTCTCAAAAACCGGAAGTATATTTTATGCACAGAATAATACACATCTCACAGGACTGCACGTGTACTGCTAGGAGACAGGTTTCCTTGAGATGAAGTGTGAAATGGCTTGTTTTGTTTGTTTTTCTGTGCTAGAATCTGAACTGGACCACAAGAGTATGGGATGGAGATGTTTATGTCAGTGAGTTGGTGATAGAGTAGTATTAAATGAAACACATGAGAATAAAGGCAGGAGACGTTGTGAAGAGCTAGGAAGGATTCACTGTTTTACCTTGAAGGTTCATGGATGCTGATATATTCTGAGACAGCAGAAGGATCTTATTCTTCATAGCAATAGCAATAATAGTAGACAAAGTATCAGCATTTATACTGCTTTTCTGAAGTTCTGTTACTGTGGTCTAATGCAGAAAGAGCTAATGTCATACCCTGGAGAAATGGAAAGCACCTGAACTTGGGGAACGTGAATTTTTTTTTAATATAACCAGCAGTGAATGGCCTAAATTTTCCATAAAAAGAGATCTTATTTTTCTTAGATTTATGTATGCTGATCAAGAAGCCTGCCCTTTGTTTAGGAGGTGGGCACTTTTACCTTACAAGGGTGTTCATTATAAAAACATCCTCGTGAGAACAAAACCAAGGAAGCTGGTGCTTCTGGCTTATAAAATATGCAGAAATGTCAAAGACCTATGTCTTCATTGAGTCTTGTCTTGATCCTGTTGAAGGCTCTGAAGCAGTAATAGCCCCTTAGACAAATGGACCAACCTTGTTTCTTTTCTATCTGTGAATCATTTAGTCATTGAATCATGAGAATAGGAAAATATGGCCTCCTCAGAAATATGAAGGAAAGATACTTCCTTGGCTCAAGGTAATTCTTAAAACACTGATCCAGCCTCAAGTAGCCACAACTTCTAGCAGTTGGGGAATGGTATACACCAATGTATACATATAACACTACACTAGCTAGTTATTTCAAAAAGCAGATGTACAAAATGCAGGCATGATGATGAACATATTCAATCCCAGCACTTGGGTGGGAGAGGTAGGCAGATCTCTATGTGTTCAAGGCCAGCCTTGTCTATGTAGTGAGTCACAGGTCAGCTATATCTACACAATAAATCCTTATCTCAGAAATGAAAAACCAAAACTCTCTAGGCAGTGTTGTTTTCTCCTTTGATCCCTTTAATCATAGCACACTTGGGAGGCAGAGACTGATAGATCTCTGTATGACCAAGGCTAGCATGATCTCCATAATGAGTTCCAGGCCAGCCAGGGCTACGAACTAAAACCCTCAAAATATTGATCATGGACTCATAGAAGTCTTCTTCTGTGTCTCTGGTCAGTTATTGTCTACCCATCCAGGATTTCCAAATGATTGCTACAGGGAGGAGAAACATTATCGCCTCTTAAAGCTCAGGAAGTAGACAACATACAAGCTTCAGGAATTTCCTGAAACTGACCATATTCATTAGGCATCTCCCCTCTCAGGCACATATAAGTCATATTAATTTCTTGAGAGACTTGGGATAAACTGAACTGCCTAGAGTAAGCTCCCACCAGACAAGTCGCCTGGGATAGGCTCAGAGCCCCACCCCCTGCCTGGCCCCAGGCTGCGTAGAGAGATGCTCTCCATCCAGCCTGTTAACCTATCTGTAAACTGGACAATGAATGCCAGGTTCTGGCATTTCTGAGCCATCAGCCATACTGAGGTGGTATTTTTATGATATAGTTGTCTTTGAGTCATTTCTGATCCTGTGAGTAACTGCAATCAAACTCTGGTTCACCAAGCTGGATTTAGTGAAATCCTTCCTTTGGTCAGTCATCAGTTTCTTGTCTGGGGTGGGTAGCCTGACAACAATGAGTGTGTGTGTGTGTGTGTGTGTGTTTGGAATGCTGTTATTATTTTAAGTATTATATCAATAAATTGGTTTTCACCTTGAAGATATCTTAAGTCACTTTAAATGAGTGGTTAAATTCACTATAATTGCTAAATATGTATAGTTTTTATTGTCAAGTTGTGAGATAAATTTTTGTTTTGATACTATAAATGACTAGATAACCTGACATAAATCATGAAATCTCTTCAACATTTGGCCTCAGCTTCAGCTTACTTTCAAAAAGCAACTGATGTCACTGTTACGGTAGTCAGCGTCAACACTTCTAAGGAATTCCTGGAATTGGTGATGATTTAATCCTTGGCCCTTACAAAATTCACAGGGTTGATGGTAATTTGTATGATTTTATACATCTTTAATGCTTTTGCGAACACACTGTCTTGATGTACTCTGCAAAGATACTTTATTAAATGCAAGTTTGGGGCCCAATTTCATCATCTTGTATTAATTTAAAAGTCCCTTTATTTAGTAGTAGTAGGACATCATTGTTAACTATACCAGATATGCTGATGATGGAAAAAGAGAATTATTTAAACACATAAACACACACACATACACACACACATTTGTGTATGTTGCTGCTTGTTATATTTTCATTTAATTATGTCTGCTTTGTTTAATTTCGTCTTTTAATGTCACTAAAGAACCTGTTTCCTCAATGACATGGTCCATCATCAATAACCCTAATAAAAATGACGTGTTAACTCACATTTTCAGGGTCAGTGCTGTCATCTAGCAGCAAAGCATGAAACTTGACAGCAGTGGCTTTACTCTCCGAACTCCTGTCCATAGATATTCTTTCAGTGTCTTAACTCACCTGGCTGTCGGATCGTTTTGAAACAGCCTCCCTGTTTTTAAGGGTATATTATATATTCCAAATATTTTTTTGTTGAAAATAGTTTTTTTTCATACAACATATACTGATTATGGTTCTCTCTCCCCTAACCTCTTCCAGATCGTCTGTAGATTCCAGCCCATCCTTTCTTTCTCTTGGGCCTTTGTCTTCCCATTAACCAGCAGTCTTTTAAAGATCACCTTCTTTAAAAAAAAAAACTGCTGGTTAGTGTGTGTGTGTGTGCATGTGTTAAAAAGCTTCTACTGCTGTTTTAGGTTTCTGTATAATACCCCAAATGGCCCTTAGTTTTAGCTGTCCTTCCTTGTGTGTCCTCCTTTATCCCTCTTCTGTCCCTTTTCTTCTTTGATCCTCCTAACCCTTCCATATAAACCCTTCCACATAAACCCTTCCATATAAACATAACTATATATTCTATTTCCCCTTCCAAGAGAGATCCATCCTTCCTCTGCAGTCTTTATAGTTATATGGATGGTAGCCTGCTTATTGAAGAATTAACAGTTAATATTCACATATAAACAAATGCATATGATATTTTTGTTTTGGGGTCTGGCTAAACTCACTCGGTATAATTTTTTCTAGCTCCATCCATATACCTGTAAATTTTATGATTTCATCTTTGTAACAGCTGAGTAACATTCCACACAACACAGTTTCTTTATCCATTAATGCACTGATGGGCACTTAGGCTATTTCCACTTCGCAATATTATGAACAGGGCATCAGTTAATATGGTTAAATAAGCATCTCTATAGTAAGATGAAGAATCTGTTGAGTATATGCCCAAGAATGGTATAGTTGGACATTGATGTAGATTGATTCCTAGATTTCTGAGGACCTATCATAATGATTTCTATAGTGGGTGTCTAAGTGTGAACTCCCCTGAGCAATGGATGAATACTTTCCTTGTACCTTGATAGGAATCTCCTTCTTTAGGTTAGGGGAACTTTCTTTTATGATTTTGTTGAAAATATTTTCTGTGCCTTTGACTTGGGTTTCTTCTCCTTCTTGTATTCATATTATTCATAGATTTTTCCCCCTAGTGTTCCAGATGTTTCATGCTTGGAGTTTTTTAGAGTTAACGTTTCTGTGACTGGGGTGCCCATTTCCTCTATTTTGTCTTCAATTCCTGAAAGTTTTTCTTGTATTCAATGGGCAAGCCTTGCCTCTGAGGTTCCTGTTTGAGTTCTTAAACTTTTCATTTCCAGTTTTTCCTCAGTTTAGGTTTTCTTCATTGATCCAGTTCTAAAAACATTCATATTTTGAACTGTTTTCATTTTATTGTATTTCAATGGTTTTTTTGTTCATTTATTTTCATATATTTCATTAATGGATTTATCCATATCCTTTTAAAGATCCTTGAACATGTTTATAATAGCTATTTTGAAGTTTTCTCACTTCTCAGGGCCTACTATAGTAGAGTTGCTGGACTCTAGTGGAGAAATCTTGTTACTGATTGTGTTTTTATGATGGTGTTAGACATCTGAGTTTGGGATAGTTGTAATTCTAGATACTTGTATCTGGAGGTCAAGGCAAAAAGATTAGAGGTCCAAGACCAGACAATTTAGTGAGAGCATGTCTTTAAATCCTCAGTGTGATAAAGAGAAAGTGAAGTATTCCCCCAGTCTTTACGTTTAGAATTGGATAACTGACTTCTCTCTCCAGGGAAAGACTTTCCCTGGCTGGAGGCTTGAAGCACTCCTTAGTTGCCTATAGCTCTTTGTATAGGGTAGAGGCCTCCTGAGTGTTCCCGTCCACGTTAGTGCCATCAGGCCTGGCTAAAAACATACAAACTTATCTTTTTTTAAAAAATTGATTTTTAACTTGCTCTTACAAAAGTTACTTAATAGACTTTAGGGTTTAAATATTTGAAACGTGTTGAGTGAAACCAAATTTGAAAAGCAGAATATAATCAATAGTTATGTTTCACACAGTTAAAATTCCATGTACTCTGTAGCCTTGTAGTCGAGTCAGTTAGATTGTTCTTTGTATGTATGTATATGGTATATATGTTCATATATGTTTTTGTGTATGAGTGTAGGCATGTACAAACCACAATTCACATGTGGAGGTTAATGAGTAACCTCAGGTGTTGGTCTTCTTACCTCCCACCTCCTCTGAACAAGGCATTTCTCTGTCTCTGCCTCTGCCTATCTCTATCTGTCTCTTTCTGTCTCAATCTCTGTCTGTCTTTCTCTGTCTCTGTCTGTCTCTGTTTGTCTGTCTGTCTCTGTCTCTCTGCATGTCTTTGTCTCTGTCTTTCTCTGTCTCTCTCTGCCTCTGTATCTCTGTCTGTCTCTGTCTCTGTCTGTCTCTCCCTCCCTCCCTCCCTTCCTCCCTCCCTCCCTCCCTCCCTCCCTCCTCCTCCTCCT
>NW_021604597.1:15026677-15081140 GCF_004785775.1 Grammomys surdaster | reverse complement strand
CTAGCTGGCCATTGTGTTCTCAAGAATTCTGCTATCTTCACCTCCCATCACACTGTAGGAGCCCTGGGATTACAGGTTTGTGCCACTACATCTGGCTTTACATGCTTTGAGGGATTTAAACTCAAGTCCTCACACTTGTGTGACAAGCATGTTATCTCCTGAGCTATCCCTTCAGTCCCAACTTTTTTAAAATCCAGGTGTTTGAACTTCTACAAGCACAGTTTTATCAGTTGTGAGCATGGCTGTGAATTTATTTTTCCTTTTAGTTCTTTTTTTGATTTACACATTTTGAAGCAATTTCAATTTACAAAGTGAGATTTGGAGTTGTGATATATTTCTCATTAGCTGACCTTTCGTCATGTAATACTTTCATTGTTAGAAATGCTAATTCCATGCACCTTATGTTAATATAATTACACAGATTAATGTTTGATTGTCACAGTCTTTTTATCCTTTTAATTTATTGTTTTTCTCTGTCCCTACATTTAACATCTGCTATTTGTTATTTTTATACAGCTACATTTTTAATACAGTCTGATACCTTTGTCTACAGTCTGTTGTATTCAGCACACATTCAAGTGATAGATCTCCTGCTTGAGCTGTGTTTAAATATTGTACCTTCCTATCAGTGTAGGCTTTTGATATCTTTGTCAAAAATTAGATGGCCACAATAGCTCTGTTGGTCCTCTGTCCTACCCAGTTCATTTATACCTTGCAAGTACCACACTGTTTTTGTCACTATAGCTCTACAGTGTAGTCAGGTATTATAATGCCTCATTATAATTTTTAGAATTGCTTTGACTATTTGTGGTATTTTGTATTTCTATAAGACGTTTTGAGTTTTTCCCTCGTCTATGAAAAATGCCATTGGATATTTTTCATTTTTTTTTTTAGAGTTTCATACATGAGTACTTTATTTACATCATTTTTACTCTTCCCTATCCCTTTAACTCTTCCCATATCTCTCTAACTTCTTATATTATTGACCCCTTCTTCTTCAATACACACACACACACACACACACACACACACACACGTTCTAGTGAGTCTTATTTAGTGTTGCTTGTGTGTATGTATGTTTAGGTCTGACCATTTGGGATTGAATAAACCATCACTAGCCTTGTCCCTGGAGAAGACTGATTTTACTTCTCTCAGCAGCCATTAATTCCCAGTAGCTCTTCATCTACTGATGGAGCCTTGTGAGATTTGCCCATCCACATTGGCGTGTCTTCTGGTCTTGTAATACAGGTGTTGTTTATGTGAACGCATTATTTAGATTTCATGGTTACCCTGTCATAGATACAGCACACTATCTTGCAGTAGCTGTCCTGATACTCCTACCATTACACTCTTTCTGTTCCCTCTTCTATGAAGTTTATTGGGTCTTAGATGGAGGTGTTGTGATGTCAGTGTGTCAGATGGTGTTGGGCACCATCTGACAACAAATTGTGGAGTTCTGTAATGGTTTCCATCTGCTTCGGAGAGAAGCTTCTTGGATGAAGGGTGAGAGCTACACTTACGCGTTTAGAATGGAGTTAGGAATTATAATGGTTTAGAAAAGTGTCAACTGTAGGGTCTCCTCTAGAGTGTATGACCTCACCAGCCACCATATAGTTTACTGCATTTGAAGTTCTAGGCAGGAATCCTCTTCTAGTAATGGGGCTGAAGTCTAACTAGGTAGCTTTTGGTTACCCCAAAGTATAAGTGCCACCATTCCTCCACTGAGATGTCTTGCTAAGCTGGTCATTGTTATGATTTCTAAGTGTCACAGCTGGGTAGATTGTTGGTTGTTTTTCTCCCATGGAGGCTTGTAGAACATCTTCAGATACCCTGAGAGCATGTCCTCAGAGAGGATTCCAGGTTGGTTCCAGGTTGATTTCTTCAAGTTCTGTATTGGAAGTGTGTGATGTCTTTAGCAATTCATCCTCTTAGATGTTGCCTGTTTAACTTATTTCAGTAAATAGTATTTTTGGTTTTGAGAAGTTTAGAGAACAGTATTAAGCACATATAGTTCTCACATATTCCTTTGCCCACATGTGCACATTTAACACCCGTTATTTTTAGACTTTTGCAATAAATTATCACTAAATAATGATGTATTATCACTAGCCTCCATGGGTCACATAGGCTTGCTTTTTACAGCACTTTGAATGGGTCTGAGCAATGTAATAAGAGGTAGTCCCCATAATAATACCCAACAGAACAACTGCAGTGCTCTAAAATTCCCTGATATTTTATTACTCTCCACCCCCTTTGTCCTCCCATGACAACCATTGATTTTGATGTTTTCTTAGTTTCTCATTTTCCAGAATGCCCTATAATTGGAAACACACATATCCCGCATTTCCAGATCCACCTCTTCCTTCATTGTGTTTAATGTGATTAAGGCTTTGTTGTTGTTTAATGTGATTCATGGCTCACTAGTGAGTGCATCACTTTGTGTTGCTTAGCAACATTCCATTGCATGGATGTGTCACAATTTGGTTTTTCAAGTGCTTATTGAGGGACATCTAGATTACATCCCAGTTTGGACAACTATGTATAAAGCTGTTTAAATATTAGTATGCAGGTTTTTGTATGAACATTGGTTCCCAACTCATTTGAAAATCTATAGTTACTAGATTACGTGACTGTCTTTTCAGCTTTGATAGAAGTTACCATACTGTCTCCCAATGTGGCTGTGACATTTTGCATACTCAGCAGAGATAAGTGAGAGTTCCTGTCTACATACATGCCAGCACTTGTTATTATCAGTGTTTTGTGTTTAATCTACCTGAGTAGATATATGGTATCTCTCTTTATTAATTTATAGTTCCCCAGTGACTTTAGACACTCAGCATCTTTTTCCTGGTCTCTTTTCCTTGTATTGCTCTTCTGTGTATTTACTTTGATGTAGTTTCCAGTTAGATCATTTACCCATTTTGTGGAATTTAAAGAGTACTTTGCATATTTTGAATATTAGTCTCTTATAGGAGCTATATTTTACAATATTGCTTTCTAATTTCTATGTTTACTTTCTTAATAGTATTTTTATAGGGATTTTAATGTATGTGGAAGTATGGCTTTCCAATTTTATGTGTATGTCTGGAACATGCCTGTGATATTCTCTCTCGCTAGCCCAGGCTTTCAACTATAGTATCTCATAGGGGTCGATTTGTAGTTCATTATTTTATACTTAGGTCTGTAATTCTGCTTATCTGCCCAAGAAAGTAGCTAATTTTAAGGAGGAAGAAGGGGAATAGTATGAAGGAGACAGATGCACAAGAAGGGGAGGATCAAGAAAAATAAAGTGTGTTTTAAAATGCCACAATGAAACTACTGTTTATGCTAATTATAAAAAGAAACTCCCTGTACATTCAACTCAAAGATCAACAATAACCTTGAGGATTTCAGATACTGATTTCACTTCTCTGAAGCTTTTTGTTTGTTTGGAATCCGACCTCAAATCCTCAATGGTATCTCTGAAGTCTAATTTTTGTCTGTCTGACCCTTCAGATTGCTGGAAGCATGTGCTGTTCAAAGCATTTTTACCCATGACACTCTGGGTTAGAATTACCTGAGGAAAAAAGGAAAGAATATTGTGTTTGCCTTGATGAGTTCTGTTATGTCTGAAGATTGACTCTCAAATCCTGGTGAGTCAGTAGTTCTCAGATGTGTCCAAACAGAGTTTTAAAACTATTAAGTTGTTTCTATTTGTTCTTGACGAGAGAATTGACCTGCTCTGAGCCTGTCTTCTACACTGGCAAATTTTGGTTTCCAAACAAGTTCAAGATCTGAATGTGGTGGCTCATACCTATAACCTCAGTACTTGGGAGGCTGAGGCATGAAGATTGCCCATAGTGTGAGGCTTGGCTGAGTTACACGTGAGATCACAGTTGACATGGAGCTTGCTTGCCTACAACCCTGTGCAGCTGTCTCTGCATCATATCTGGAATTCCAAACATCAGAGCCTATGATGTTTTCCATCTCGTGGTCTCTGCTGTGTTCTTCTGCTCATTCTCTTCTATAAGCAGCAAAGAATCATCATCCACAATGCTTTCTCTTGCTCCTGTTTTGCTGTTGTTTTTCCATTTGGCAGGCACATTCTTCTGATGGTCCTCCACATTACCCAGTTAGGCATCTATCCATTCCCTCACCAAACATCACTCTTTCCAGGAACATTCCTTAAACTCTTCTCGTAGGCAATTGCAACGCTATTCTCATGTAACATCACTAACTATTTTGCACACTCTAATCACAGTACATGTAACATGGTTCTTGATCAAGCATCTGTCACCCAGTATGCTTTGTGAGCTTTCCTATCACAGTGTATAGCAGAACATGGTTCAATTAACTGTCCAATGGCTGTGCATATAAAATATTAATTCATCTGCTTATTTCACTATAGTTTCCTATCTTGTAAATGTTTTTTCAATTATTTCTTGGGAATAAAGGTTTTTTTCACTTATTCATTTAGCAAACAATTGACCAATCCCAACCATGTCTCAAGTGCTTTCCTAGAAGATGTCATGGTTGTAACAATAAATGTAGAATCTGCAATTGTCCTTAAGCAATGCAAATGTCCTACAATCTACCTCTGCTACACTTTTATTTAAAAAAAAAAAATTCTGAGATGATTGTCATGGGCTTTCAGCCAAAAGGATTTCATGCTTTCTTCTTGTCTTTCTTGTCTTTCTTTCTTGTCTTTCTTTCTTGTCTTTCTTTCTTGTATTTCTTTCTTGTATTTCTTTCTTGTCTTTCTTTCTTTCTTTCTTTCTTTCTTTCTTTCTTTCTTTCTTTTCTCCATACTTTTCTTTCTTCGGGATCCATTAAGGTAAAACCCATTCTCCCCACATTTACACTCTTAACTATAATTGTATTCTATATAAGGTGGACAACCAATAAGCTCACATGCTGACACTTCCAGTCTCAAAGAGAAATTATATTTTAGATAGAACCTATTATCTAAATCACAAAGATTATTTGTTAAGAAATGCAATTATTTCATCTTTATTTTAAGTGACAAGACTGCCAAATCTTTGATATTACCAATTGAAAGGTTGATAGCAATTTTTTCCTTTGATATCACCTAGCTCTTTTTATGTTTAACTTTCTACCCATCAACTTGACATATTGATGTGTGTATGTAAGTATCTCTCTCTCTGTTTCTCTCTCTCTCTCTCTCTCTCTCTCTCTCTCTCTCTCTCTCTCTGTGTGTGTGTGTGTGTGTGTGTGTGTGTACAGGAAGTGCAGTTCTGTGTACAGATGCATAGATCATGAGATCAGAGAAAAGAAAACAATACAGTTTATCTTGAAACAGTGAAGTTTGCACTTCAGCTGTAAGGCAGCTGCAAGCCCTCATTTGGCCACAGGGATACCAAAAGCATGTGCAGGCCAGGGAAATTAACTGTCAATCTTTGTCTAGAATTGGCAAAACAGATAATAGATGGTGGCTTTGGCATATTTAGAATTCATCTAGGGTTTCTTAAACCATCAGCTTTTCTCAGCTTGAAGTTGTTTAGGGATAAGAAGAAAGCACAGAGCCCCAGTGGGATGTTTGTTGAGATGCTCAGAGCTGCTAATGAATGGAGAATGGGACTCACAACAAGGCTCCCCACTGAGGATCAGCAGAATGCAGAGAAGTTGATGCTTTGGAAAGTTAAAATATGAACGAGGCCTGTCACTAGGATAAAACTCAAGACAATACTGCTGTCACCTTTCCTCCTGTGTCAGCTCTGTAGCTGGGACAGAGGGGTCTCTGTCACATATTCACACTGACTCTCAGTTCCTAGGTTTCTCCAGTTCCCAGATCTTCTCATGGCCCCATCGTTCCTTGTCAAACACCTTTTGCCCCAGCCATAGAGTTTCCCAACTCTTCACAAGCACAGCTTGGACGCTTATAGTCACGTGACTTTCACCACAGAGATGGTTGTGTTTCCATCATTCTGAATGTTGCCTGTCACTGAGAATGGATTTGATGTCCTGTTTTTCATGGCCTTTCTGCTTGTCTGGGTCTCTGGGCCCTTTGGAATCACATGGAACTGACCACGAATTGCTACTTTAGAGAAAAATGATTAAACTTATTTTTCGACAATTTTGTACACGTATATAAAATATTTTGATTACTCTCATCCCCGCAATCTCTCTTATCTCCCTGCTTCCCCCAGTGACTCCAGCCAGTCTTTTCTCCTCCCTATAAACCTAGTTCCCACATTTGTATCTGTTTGGTTTTGTACCTAATGAGTTTAATTAGAGCCCTTTGTGTAGCCATGGATTTGGAACTATCTACTGGAACCTTATGGGATCATCAGTGAATACACATTTGATAGCAATAAATGACTCCTCCAGAATCTATGATAAGCCACTGGATCAACAGAAAGGGTGAGGGTCCTGTGGCCCTTCCCCTATCCGTTCCTGATGGTTGACAAGTCCATTCTAGCACCGGCCCAGTGTGTGCAACTGCACATACCATGCAACTGCTGTGAGTTCATGTTTTTAATAGTTGCATCATGCCTAGAAAATAGCATTTCCCAGCCCTTTTCGTTATCTTCTGACTGTTAAATTCTTCCTGTCCCCTCTTTAACTGTATTTCCTGAGCTTCAGAGGAGGTTATATAAACGTCTTGTCATTAAACTGTCACTTAATTCACAGCATCTGGAGCCGTCATGAGTCTCTGCATTCATCACAGTTCACCGCAAAGAGTGGCTTCTCCAATTAAGCCTGAGAGTAGCATTTCCCTATGGGTATTAGCATAAATATTTAGAAAGCAGTTTGACTCCTTGTCAGTTTAGCTAAACTATGGTTGTAAGTTTTCCCAGGGTCCCAGGAATGGGGTTTTGCCATACTTACAGTACCAGGAATGGATTCCTTTCTGCAACATGGGCCTCAAGTCACAGCAAATAGAGTTGGTTGCCCCCCTTACAGTTATACCATTATTACACAACTGGACAGAGTTTGCCTGGTAGGTTGGTATTGTAGTTCATAGAGTTTGCAGCTACATATTCTCTTCCTAGCATCCTGCAAAGCATCTGACATCATGAAAGCTAGTGAGCAGGGAGGAAGCTTCTAGTTCAGTTCATCTTGATTTCTCTATATCTTGCAATCAAAATAGGTGGTGTCTTCAGCAGTAAGGTCTTATCATCTTGTTCTGGTAGGCAAGCAAGAATTGTAAATATTTTTTGAATTTTCTGGGGCCTCATAAAGTGGTATCCCATGTCTGGCACTGGAATTTTTGTTTTATAACTCACAGAATTATTCAGCTTTTCAGAGTATCTCTTCAAACTCTTTTCAAAATTATGTTTTAATTGGATTATGATGTAATACATTTCCACATAGTTTTTCAATAATAGCTTGATTAACTCAGCCCCTTGTCTTCTCCATCTTCCACCTTCTATCCCTGATTAAACTTTTTTCACCCTCTATGCTTTCACATTACCTACATTCTACTGTCACCACTCTCTTAAGATATCTCCCAATTTCATGGCCTCTTTCTAGTTTCCTGGCTTCTATAGGTACTCCAACTTAAACACTTAGAAATTTGAAGGACCCACATATGTGTGAGACTACACAGTGTCCCTTGCCTGGCCTTGGTTTACCTCACTTAATACAAATTTCCTAGTTATATGTGTTTACCTATGTTTTGTATTTTCATATCTTTTTATAGGTAACTAAAATTTCATTATGCATACATATCACATTCTCATTATCTGCTCATCAGCTGATAGACATATAGGCTGATTCCATTTCCTAGTTCTGTGAATACAACAGCAAGAGACATTGAGGAGCAAGTATCTTTATAGTAGGATAAAGAGTGGAATAGCTTATTTGTATGATAGTTCTATTTCTAGCCATTGATTAACTGCCATGCTGATTTCCATAGTGGCTGCACCAGTTTACACCCCAACAGCCACTAAGGCTCCTCTTTCCCAACACCAACAACTTACATGTCTCTGTGGCTTCTCCTTTTGAAGTATAAATTGCATGAATGTCTAGGCACATACATAGAAGGATCTCTCTAACCTATAGAAGCAGAACTTAAGGTTCAGAAGATTAAACCATGGACGGCTATTTCAACAACTGAAAAGAAGGGGTGGAATTCTTGACTTGAGATCAGATCTTGTGATGCTGCATTTTAATTTTTCCCTGCTATATTCTTCCTTACTAAGTGATCATGAAATTAATTTAATAGAACCTCTGGTCTTTATTGTAACAACGATGAAATAACTTCTAAATAATCATTTGTATCTATGAACATGCTGCTGAATGAGTTCATGGAGAAGAGCCTTGGCTCATGGCTTGGAATTTGCAGCTGCCTGAAATCGCTAACTGCATTTGACTCTGAGTCAGTCAAGAGCGTATTTTTGGCTTTGTTTTGCTTGAGCTTTGTGTGAGGGCTGATTAAATGCAACCAATCTCTGCTCTTTCCTGTTCATCTTGTCAAGTAAGAGGCTTTCCTTTCTTCCCCAAGAGGAACATTGGAATCTCATCAAAGCAAATGGTTTAACTTAACACTCATGACAAACCAAAAGGAAAAGGCTGAAGACGATCTGGAGGAAATCCAGAGTCTCTTCCAACAAAAAGAACAGTCAATCTGAGAGTGCAGATGAGAGACAAACCCAGCCCCTTCTGGGTCTATCCACTGAGACAACACAAGGGAAGGGTCTGTCCACTGAGACAACACTTGAGATGTCTTAGAGTCCTGTAATAGAATATGGGAGGGAGTATTTGAAAACTCTATTTCACACCCCAAACTCCTCAAGAGACAGCAGAGTGCCTCTATTTGGTGCAGGGGAACAAGGCCCTGCTTTCTCTGTGCTGTTTTGCTATTGTAAAACTAGAGAGCACTCTCACAGCACCCTGCCTAGGAGCATATTTGAATCCTCTTTTGTTGGAAACTGCTCTTGGAAAACAAGAATGAATCCTCTTTTGATGTTGAACATCTGACTTCTCTAGGATTTAGGTTCTAAGGCAGAATATTATGTCTTCTATTTTCCAATATGAGTTTTGCGGGGCTGATACCACATCATTGAAGACACAGTCAATGAAAAAAAATGTTCTGCAAGGAATTTGGTAACAAAGCAATTTAATTTGCCTCATAGCTTTCTTGCCTTAGGCTTAAATCTGGTTTAGATTCCACAAAGAAATATTTCCCAAGTCTCAGATACAAAATTCCCAGAGAAGTTTTGCCCCATCCCAGTATTGTCAATAGATTATCTCTTTTCTAGCTTGCTAATCATAGGTCTAGTCTAGTCCAGGTGATCTCATCTTGGAATACAGAAGGGCTACAGTGTAGAATGAGAGCCTTGCCCTTCCCTTGTTCATTCAGGACCATCAGGTTTTTGGATGATTTCCAGGGAGTCTTCCTGTGTTCATGAATAATACAAGCAACTACCATGGGTGATAACTGTGCCTTGCTCCCAGGGTGGCACCTAATTTCAGTCATTGTTAATGTCCCTAAGCAGGTTCTCTGGTGTAGCCCCCATGACAACCAATGTCTTTGGGGATCTGCCACTTCGATTTTGCTCTCACTATTTCCACCACCTGTGGGCACCGTGTCTCATGTGACACCTCTGTGTCATTTCAAACTCCACGGCACATAGACATCTAAAACACAAAGTAAATATGTCTATCTGTCTCCTGAGTTACACCCTGTTAGCAGAGCTACAAAGCAATTCCCTGTGCCTATCGCTTTTTGGAGATCTTTTTAAAGACAGTTATTTAAACTATTAATGTGTAGCCCCTGAAAGCAGCTCCCTGGGGTTGAGCTTGGAGCAAATGGCTGTGAGGAGGACCACGAATACTCTTCCTGATACTGCTTTCACTAGCAGCCTTTTCTGAGGTTTTGCCACAAGGCCCTTCTTGCCTGCACCAGTCCTTCTACTACAAGTTACAAGCATATTTAAAAACATCTCAGGATCATCTCTCTGCTATTTTATTAGATTTTTACTGTTGCTGTAACAAATTATCACATATTTGGTGGCTTGAAACAACACAAATTTATTAACTTTCAATGCCAGATGTCACAAACATTGGCAATGGGTTTGCCGATTCGACTTGGGTCTCACAGGGTTGGGTGCCTTCTGGAGACTCCAGAGGGAGCTCATTTTTTCCAGTTCCCAGAGAGATCTTCCTTCTTTGGTTCATGGCCCTCCTTATCATTTAACTATTTGTTTGTCTGTTTATTCATCTGCAGCACTGGAAATTGAGCCCAAGGCCTTACATGCATTAAGCAAGCACACTACCACCATGGTTTTATTTGAAAGAAGATACCATTATATACCTCAGGCTGGACTAGAAGTCACAGTCCTTCTGTCTCAGCTTCCTGGGTGTTGGCATAACAGGCATATGCCACCATTCATGGCTTTATTTTATTAGAGAGGGTTTGGGGTAGGGTAATAGAATACATGTAACATGAAAATGCACAAAAGACAGCTGGAGAGGAAGGGGACAGGATGGAGGTAGGGGAGCAGCAGGGCAGGGAAGAGGCCTGAGAAGAGGATGGACCAAAAGAATGTTGTGAATGCCACAATAAAACCCACTGCAGTGAGTGACCAGGTGGTGTTCCTGCTAGACTTTAATCCCAGCACTCAGGAGGCTGAGGGAGGTGGGTATCTCTGAATGTGAGGCCAGCCTGGCCTACATAGTGAGCTCCAGGACCACCAGGGGTACACATAGAAACCCTGTCTCAAAAGCAAACCAAACCAAACCAAAACCAAAACCGAAACCTAAACCAAAACCAAAACCAAAACAACCAAACAAACCAAAAACCAAAACTAAAACAAACAAACAAACAAACCCACCACACACACACAAAAAAAGAACAAAAACAACATTTATTTTTAAAAAGTTATTTGCAGTATTGAGATAGGACAGAAGGCTTTGTGGCCACTGGACAAACTCATCTATTTTGTTTTCTTTTACTTTACCTTTGGGGAAGTTTGTGAAACAGAGGCCCATGTGACTAGGCTGGCCTACAATATTACATATAACTGAGAATGACCTTGAATTCCTGATCTGTATCTCTCAAATTCTGGGATTACGTTCCTCAGCTACTATGCATACCTGGCTATCATAACTTTAAAAGCCAATCATCCCTGTCCAAATCTTTGAATTCATTCAGAAGAGAGTCTTGCTGTTGGGCGGTTAGCTCGCGCTCAGGCGTGCATGGGTCCTGTTGGGCTGTTGTAGTTCCCACGTGTCTGCAGCCCCAGTGGGCTGGAACCACTGCTCTGGAGAGCAGAAGCGGGATTTTGACTGAGTTCACTCCACATGGCGCCAGGCAGACACTGCGGGGCTCCACTCAGGTGTGGGGAGATCTCAGTCTGAGGTCCCACGGAGGCAGGGCTTTTGAGTGGTGGTCTCCTGGCTGACCCAGGATGCTGGTGGTCTATGTCCTTGGGCTCCCAGATGCCTTGGGAAGTCGCAGAAGAACAGAGACCATGAGGCATATGGGCTGGACTGGCATTCAACGGCACTCGCTTGGCTGAATCAAGGCTGGCTTGCTTAGATTGGCGGCCTCCTCAGCAGAACATAGAGAAGCCCTCAGTGGGGTGATTAAACAATGGATTGGTAGCCTAAGGCCCCCTCCACAGTTCTCCAAGGCGGGCCCCAAAGACACGAGGAAGTCCATCGTTTTAAAGGGTTTATTGTCATGGTGGAAAGTAGATACATCTGGCTGCACCCCCCACCCCCAAACTCAGGGCAGACCTGAGTTAAATAGGGAAAGAGGAGGGTCTAAAAAGGAATGTTTAATTGGCTATGCCCTCTGGCCTTTAGGTAACTCATTAGTATATAGATCTCTTGAGGCTGAGGCCTGTAGTCATACTCTCTACCTGTGGAGGGGCTGGTAGGGGCATTGCCCTATGTGACTGAAAGGCCTGATCAATGGAAGTCTTAGACCTTGTGTCAGGAGCCTGGAGTTTGGGAGCATGGCAAAATGTATGCCATCGCTTGCAGGGTGTCTGGCCATTTATAGCCAGTGCTCTACCAGAAACCAAACTATCCTTTTCACGGTCCCACATCTTGCATTTAGATTAACTGACTTTTGCTCACTTTCCCCTCTTGTAAGGATCCCTGTAGTTTCCATGATCACACGGGGGTAATGCAGAATAACCTCTTCTAGCCAGCCTGGCTGACTGCTTCATTGTGCCTCCACCTTAGCTCCTCTGCCATGCACTGCAGCATTCACAGGTTCTAGAAATTAGGATTGGCTGTGGACAGTTTGCCCAGTTATAGTGTTGAGTTAACAGTTTGCTCCAAGATTGAGATATTCTATCCTATGGGCAAACTCTTTAAACAGGATGGATAACAATGCAAACGAGTTTCAGGAAGTCCCAAAAACTGATCAGATCCACTAGGCTCCTCCTTGGCTCCTTGGCAGAATAAATAATAAAAGTGGAGAATGCCTTTCAGAGGAAAGGAAGCAGAGCTGCAAAGAAAACTCCGAGAGCAAACCAGCCATCTGGAAGAGATTTAGACCAGATTCTCTGGAAAAGCACATTACTCTGTAACCTGTTGAGCCGCCTGTTCAAAACTAGGTAAGTTTTGTCTCACGATGTCTATCTACTGATCACAAATTCATTTTTTTTCAATACAATATTTTTATTGATTATTTGGGAATTTCACTTCATGCACCCTGATCGCATTCAGATCCTAGTCCTTCCGTATTCATCTCCCACCTTTGTGATCTCCCCAAAAAATAAAAAAATAGAATAATCAAACGTCCATTTTGTGTTATCTGTATATTCATTGTAGCATTGTCAAACTCTTGGTATCATGCCCCTTAAATAAAGCTGAGTCCTTGTCCTTCCTCACACCCACTAGAAGCCATCAGTTGTGGAGAGCTACACTTCAACATTCTTATCACACTTTTAAGAGTTTTCATCCATGGCTTCCTGTTCCGGCTGTTACTTTGGGGGAGGGGGTTTAGAGATATAGGTTGTTACAGCAACTTCCCATGTCCCACTTTGCATCTTCAGTCATCAATATCACTGAAAAAGGAGTTTTCTTGCTCTTTATAGTCAGTGGGAGCACAGATCATAGCCTTCCACATGGATTCTGGTGACAGCATAGCCCACAAACACAGTCCCCAGCTGCAGTAGGACCATGGACTCAGACAAGCCCCTTGGAGGCAGCCTGGACCATGGACATTAACATGGCCTCAGGAGGCAGCCAGGGGCTCATCAGGCTCCCATCAATATGGCTACCTGTGGCAACACAACTCATGGAGATCAACATGGCTTCATGCTGCAGCACAGACCATGGGCATCTTCATGGACTTTGGTGGTAATATGGATCAAGGACATCAACACAGATCCTAGCCGCAGTAGAACCTATCAAACCAGACAAGGTCCTGGGTGACAGCAAAGACCTGGATATTACCATGGCCTCAGGTGGCAGTGCAGGCCACTCAGATCAGTAGAGGGCCCCCAGCAGTGGCACACAGACTCATTTTTGAGAGTATAGCTCAGTGATAACTATTCCCAGAGATAATACATTTGCAGGGGGTGGAAGGAGGGCAACAGAAAGGGAACAGGTCTGAGACATGGTGTTTCTTTATTCATTTGCTCTTGTCCCTACAGCAAATAATGTCAGCCACATTCTGGATCCCTGATTCTGGAAATGAGACCCAGGTTTATTACAGCCACACACTGACCTGCTCTTTTTTTTTCCTTGGAAATTTCCATTCTCCAAAGCTCTGACTTAGCACCTCATCAGCTGCTGGAGGTATTCCTCTGATTTTGGCAGATCTTTTCAAGCCTTCCAGAAGAGAAATGATGATCTCATCCAGTTCATAAACGAGATGCCAACAGGTGGGGCAACAGAAAACTACTTCATCTGTTTCAGAATTGTATTCCCTCTGCTGATCTGCATGTTCAGGAGCATAAAACAACCAAACCAAACCAAACCAAACCAAACCAAACCAAACCAAACCAAACTAAACAAAACATAGCATAACAATGAAACAACAACAACAACAACAAAATGCTTGAGAATGCCACATTGATTATTTCGATTGGATCTAACTTTGGCCCCTTATAGACCTTCCTCATGAAATATGTGTGTTACAACAGTGACTTTCTCTCTTCATTTATGTAAGGAGTCATCGGCTGCTAAGTCACCTAGCCTGATCTCAATCCATTCTCACCTCAACACAAGAGACCTTCATGGCACCAAAGAGCCAAGATATTAATAATGGAAAAGGGACAAGTAGACATGGCTGGAACCACAAATTAAAGGAAATCTTCACCATTTCCATCAGGGGTCTGTAGATCTGTGGACAAGATAGCAGCTCTTCTCAGCCCCCAAGTCATCTGTGGATCAGGAAAATAGTTCGGCTACTTGTGCAAAGTCTATCACAACGGTGTGCACTGGTTGTAGCTCCCCTTGTAGATGCAGTGATGCTAACTGCCTTTCCCCCCTTTCCTCGAACCTTCTCTGTGAATGTTCACTTCATTTCTGTATGCATTTGGATATGGTGTGTTGAAGTGTGCATTGTTTTCACAGCTAATGTTTGGTAGTATATGTTCAAGCAAACCAAGCTCCAACCAAATGAATATCAGCAACCTCTCAGATTCAGAGATGGACAGTTCGTTTCTTCTCTGGAAGTGCATAATATTCAAAATAAGGATCTCCTGAGAATACTAGAAATCTTACAAAGCGTCCCATCTTGGCATAATTTTGATCTAATTTATGTGGAAAGTAGGAGAAATTTAACTTAATTTAAGATGGAAATGCAACCCATTACAGTGTCTATACACCCTAGATGAATAATAAGGAGTCGCCAATCTCATGAGGTGCAAACGTATCTCCCAAGTTTGCATTTCTCGTTCCACAAATCCCTTGAGAAGGAGACTCTCAAGAGGAAGCAAGAAGCAGTGCGAGCAGCATGCGGTCCCTGTGCCCCACAGCTAATTCGAGCATCAGTGATAGCCTAAGCAGCATCCCGCTGCCATCCATAATGAAGAGCATACTTATTCCTAATTTGTAGCATTCCTCCCCTTTCTGATTATACAAGATGGGTTCATTCATTATTAATCTGGTTTGTCAGACAGTACAGCCCTCCAAGTGTCAGGCTTCCTTGTCAGGCAGTGAGTTTGTGTTGGAGCAGAGAAATTTTAGAATGCACAGATCATCAAGCTCTTGTCTGCACCCGATTAAAGTTAGGTAGATCAGCTTTAAAACAGCCTTGAAATAATTCAGCAGGAAGCAGCGGGATAGCTTTCTGTATTTCTCCTTATTATTATTCAAAGGAAATTGGATTAAAAAAAAACTTTTCTTTCAAACTGCACCTGATTTGAAAGGGAGCAGGAGAGAGAAAATGAGTCTTCTGTTTATACCAAGCAACCCGCTACCTGAAGGCAGGAGAGGCTGCATAAACTGAAAACATATTGTGAAGGCAGCCAGTGTTTAGGCACGTTTGTGCCCAGCTTCGTGGAACTTACAACTTAATGTTAACTAGATCGTGATATCACACTGTCATCAGAAGGGTGTTGGACTTGGCAAAGGAAGGCTGGAGATTGGAGATTCTCAAGAAAGGGCTTCAAAGGGCATTTGCTTATGAGACATGTGACTGGGCTCCAGTGTGTATCTTGAGAAAAGAAAAAAGAGAATAATGCGTTATTGGGAAAAGACGTGGGTACTGTGCATTTCAAAACAGTCATCACTAAGTGAATGAGTAAGAAACAGACTCTGGCCTAGAACCGTGCCATCTGAATGAACAAGAGAAATGTCTTTCTTTGTAACCAGTTACCTAGCTTCAGAGGGAGTAAGTAAAGTGTTATTGCTGAAATTAAAAAAAAAAATATGTTTAAAGAAAGTGCTAGATGAAAACATCTTGAATTAAATAAAATAAACAATTGTCCATCTAGGTCTAATGAGGCAATCTCTCCTCTCTCTCTCTCTCTCTCTCTCTGCATATGTGTGTGTGTCTCTCTGTGTGTGTCTGTGTGAATCTGTGTGTATAACCTCTAGGGATGGAATTCAGGTTCTCATGCTTATACAATAAGAACTTTGCAAACAGAACTCTTTTCTTGGCTCCAGTTTTTGATAAAGGTCTCTTTTGCCTTTGTTTTCTCCTGGAATCCCCCTTTTTTCCTGAAGTGCAAAAAATCTCGGCTCACTCTGAACCCTAAGATAGAGCTAGCACACATGCACTAATAAGGTCACTCACTCATGGCTGTGACTTTGGATTGGTCTTATCCTGAATAGTGTTTGGACAAAGTAATAAAGCAACAGTGGGTGGGGCAAGAAGTATTATTTTAAAAAAAACCTCATGAGCCAAAAAGTAAAGTGGAAGGAGTAATTCCACATGGTGCCTGAAGCTGCAACAAGGACAGAGAGGACAGATTGCCACCTCTGGGGACAATGCTGAAAGTCTCATTTGCCTACAGGCATACCTGGCACAGGCTGTCAAAACTTTCATCTAGTCAACTGAACCAAAGCAATGAAGCTGGGCCACAGCTATTCGATGCCAACAATTTCTAGTTATGATAACAGAGGGTAATTTTTTCTTACAGATTTGGCAATATCTGAAGATACTTTTTGGTTTTATAACTAGGGAAAAACAACTTTATTGTGAACAGAGAAGAAAAGAGAAATGACTTGGGAAAGAGCTGGACAGCCTTTGCCCACGTTATTGTTGAGCATGTTTTCTCACCTGCAAGATGAGGCTTTCTAACATTTATTTTATATGAACGTTAGTTACAAGTACAGGTAAAGTGCCATGACAGTATTTGGCCTATAGTAGCTCTTCAATAAACCAATATCATCGTTATCATCAGCATTATTGTTGTTAAGGGTGTTTCACTGTCAAGTCAAGGTACTTACAACTCTACAAAGGACTGGACAGATTTCTGACAAGCCCCAAGGCAAGGGATACTGTAATCAGCCTGGCAGGAATGATGATAGTTTAAAGAGATACCTGTGTCCATCCTCTTGGTTATGAGACTATTGAAACAGTGGTTGCCCTAGAGTTGGAATTTCCCTAGGAACTCATGCTGGGAGGAGAAGGCTGAAACTTGGTGCCAGCCTGAGGAGGGGTTTCTCTCCCAAAGGAAAGAGAGTGCAGGTCGTTTTGACACATGTCAGACCACCCTGTGTGAGCAAACTGCAGCCCAGACAATGATGGATCAGTGATGAGTGAGACCACCACATACCTTGGCTAGGATTGTGCTTAGCCCTCTACTTAAAACTATACCTCACACCAAGACTCAAAGACCAGCTCAGAAAAGGCTCTGGATCTCTTTATCCCTCTTTCTAATGTTGCTACATTGAACAAATCTCCATATTTTTTTTATTATTTGTTTGTTTAACTGGCTTTTTTTTTAAGGTGACTAAACCTGGCTGTGACTCTGGCTCTAATGACTCTAGAGACAACACTACTGAAGAAGTAGGTGGTGGTAATGGTGGAAGGGGGAGTTGTGTTGAGCTTAGGATGGCATTGCTGCAAACTTTGGGCTGAATTGAGACTTGGTAGAATTTGCACAAATATGAAAGAACATACTACTAAGGAAAATTAGGAAATAAAGAAATTCAAAACAAAGGTGATGATTCTTATGACCAAAGTCTACGGAAATACTGTCCCATACATTATAAGGTTCCCACATACAATTTTAAATATTGTCGTGGCCACACTAACAAATAATAAGCAAAAAATCTTGACTATAATGATATATTTTACTTAACTTAATCTATTACAAATACTACTTCAAAACACAATCTGTATGAACTTGTTAAAAAGGTAGTTTATTAGGTCTTTAAAATTGGCTGGGTATTTTAAACTCACAGCTCGTCTTCATTTGGACTGGTGACATTACCAGTATGCTATCACTACATGTGGCCAGCAGCTTTCTTGTTACACAACACATAGATGATGTTGTGAAGATGCTGTGGGTGACAAAACCAAATCTTAAATCCATGTGCCAAGCAAGAAGACCGATGATGCACACCTGTTGATGTGGGAGGATAAGTTGATTAATATTTCTCAGTATTTAAACTTGTGCCTTTTACTTGTGGAAGTAAATAACAAAGTAGAGATAGTTAGATCTTGCTCTAGTTTAAGATATTTGAAGGTTGATGTTTCTAATAAAATATGAGATCTTTTTGAGTGCTTAAAAAATGAGTAAAATGTCAGTTACTGGGCAATGTATATTTGGAGAATAGACTTAGGAGGAATTGAGAATGACAATAGGTATTCAGAAAAACTAATGTTCAGAATGAGCACACGCCTTCTGATTTTAAAGAGGAGGACCACACTGATTCTGTATTCCCTGTGATGAAAAGCACTATCTACACCCTAGATTTCATGTATCTTCTGACTAGGGAGTTAGATCATAAGTCCCATGGTACATTAATGTCCTAAGAATCTATGAATCCATGTGATAACCAAGGATGATATTTGAGCATGGATGAGGAACAATATGACCATGAGGGTTCAGCAATATTATATGAATAATAGCTAGCATCAGCCTTACAGCATTTCCATAGTGTGAGAGGGTCTCTGGTCTCGTGTGATCAAGAGGCAGCAGGGTTCATAGCACATCTGGTTTCAGCAAGAAATTTAAAACATATTTAATGGTACTAATGATTAATTTAATATTAATTCAACAGATGCCTACTGAGTATCTACTATATTTAGACACTGAGGATATGATATGAATGATGTCTCTTAAGAAACTAATTATGTAAGTTTGTCTTATGTAATAACTTGGCATAGGAATTAAGGAATAGATCAGGAATAAAACCCTTACTGCCAGGGTCTTAGCCTTGGCAATGGAAAGGAGATTTATTTACTGAAGGAGAAAAAAATGGAGAAAGAGAAAGAGGAGGTCTGAGGGGCTTTAGCTGCTATGCTTTCAGATGATCTGAGATGTGAGTATTGAGGATATCTCTCCGTGGAGAGACTCAGTAGGACCAGGAAGCTCTCAAAAGATAATATGATCTAAAATGAACATCTTAGATGCTATCAGCATGAAATGAGTAATGGAGGATGTGAGTGTGGGTAAGACACCCCGGGGAAGTAGAATTTAGAAGCTATATTTAAATAGTTTAACACACATGCTCTGCGACATGTGTAAGCTTTATCAGTGTGTTTTCAAATGAAAGAATTTGAATTAAAAAGACTACATTACAAGAAGAGGGATAGAGGTTCTTTACGAAAGTCTCTTTCTCATGACTGGCCCATGATGGCACCGGTTGCTGCATGAGACAGTGAGCTGTTCTTAATCTACATAGGTAATCAGGCAAATGATGATGTCTGGGAGAGATATCTATGTATCTGGTAAGGAGCTAACCCAAAGGCATCTAAAGCAGTGATCCTCACATTACACCCTCAGAGTTGGTGTAGGATTGTGGAGCAGGGAGGAGATTTTAAAATGATGTGCTACTGACATTCAAATCTTAGAAACTGGGTCAGTAGTAATGGCATTGTATACTTCTATAAGATGTTCTATGAGTACCTGGGTTCCATTTTGAAAGGTGTATCTGTATTATTTTAGTGCATATCTGTACAAGGGTATATGCATTAGAGTAGAAGCAAAGCTAGAGCAGTGTCAGATCCTCTGGAGCTGGAGTTACATCACCTGTCATAGGTGCTGGGAGCTGAGCTCATGTCCTCCGGAAGAAGAGCAAATGCTCTTAACTCCGGAGACCCTAACTGGATCTTAAACTTGCCCTAAAATATATAAAACAATATCCCATTACTGTGGGGGGATTTAGCAAAATGGCTTAGTAAATGCAAATCCAGGCCATCAGCAAGCACAAGGCTCAGTGGCACAGAGGTCAACAAGCTTTTCCTTAATTGAAGAGAAAGTAAATACACCCGTTCCTTCCAAAAACACTGATGCTTAGCATTTAACTCGGGCCTCATGACTCATTAAGAAAAGGAAATTCAATAAAGTTCAGCAAATATGACTACAGGAGGAGCTGCCTCCGATGAACTGGATGTTTATAGGACTTTGGGTGAAATAGAAATCAATTTCCAAAATAAAATACTAAACATAGGCTGTGATGGTCATTAAAAGCTTGTTTTTATTTTTATCCCTATAGTGACCATCTTTTGTATCTGATACAGCAGTGCTGTTTTGGTTCTTCAGAGTGGCTCTTAAAGAACCCCAGGATGCTTCAGATTTGAATTCCTGGGTAAGAAAGTAAATCATGATGTCTAAGATCCTAGCTATGTTTTTGACTTCCACAAACAAAAATTGATTTTTAGGGGATACATTTTTGGGGGCTGTAGTTTGTGGGAAACGAAGTAGGCACAATACATTGGCAGTAGAAGGGAGACAGAGAGTAATAGAAAACAGAACTAGGGACTGGGGAAGTGCAGACAGTCATCTGGGACCATTTAGGGAAGGGGCAGACAGTTCTGCACACCTCAGTGTTCCCCGGGGCATCCTTGGATTGAAGGACATAATTTGCTTTATAAGATTTCTAATCCAAAAAAGTTTCTAAACATGTATCTAAATAGTGTCTGGCCTAAAGGGCAGAGAAGGTACACTGTGTAGAGTGGATAGGCAGTACTTGGGAGAAAGAAATGTTTGGGGATTAAAAACTAAAAGTCTAGAGAGGAAAAGGAAACACAAATTGTTTGACAGTCATATTTGTGTTCTTTAATGTCATATGGTTCTAACTGCATTGTTTTAAACAACTAGTTCTGGAGAAATTCCGAAGAAAATGAGAAGTCCGAGGAGCACACACTGAGAAGGACACAGCCAGAGTTCAACGATTTCTGCATAAGCAATGAGACAGTCACAAGTTTCATCCTGTCTTTCCCAGTCTTCTCCCTGGAATCGAGGATGACAGCCCCATCCCTTCTTCCTCTAGCCAAGTCTCCTTCCTGCTAAGCAAAATGAGTACCACTGAGGTCATTTTCTTGTTCCCACTGAGCCTAATGCAATCAGGGTAAGAGAGTGCGAACTTGGAAGATGAAGGCTGACAGCTGAAAGCTGAAGGATTCTGTCAAGACAGCAGCCGTGATACCGGCTTACCAAAAAGGAGGTCAGAGGCTAAATATAGAAATAGAACAAGTCTCCAAAAGATGGTTAATGAAGCAATGGCTAGGACCTGGAACCATGCCAATAGTCCTATTTGCGACATGGACTCAGGTATTGTTTTAAAATGACACTTATTGGCACATCCACTATTTGGATACTTTTGCGTATATTATATCCTCTCCAGTTAGCTTTTTAAATATTTAAATAGTTTAATCGGGGTCATTATAACTCACCGCATTAAACTATTCTTTTGTTTCTACCAAAAGAGATATAGCAGATTTAAGAGAATCCTTAGCTTCTGTAAAACATACACATAGAATTTTTTTTTTGTGCACTTATGGTTTAAAAACTCAAAATCCAAGAGGAATGAATTATAGGACCACAGGAAAAGAACACGGATGAGGGAGGAGCACATGTTGTGAGCACCCAGTAACTGCCTTTTCTCTGCTTAATTTGCAAAGGGAGCTTTGTGATAAATCCAAGTGCGTCAGAATCCTCAATGACTCACTTGGGCCACAACTCAGAATGAGCTTGTGAATTTGGGGATCCTTCACTAAAGTGAAAAGAGCAAAACCCTCGTCCTCCCTTTGCTTCTTAAAATGTCCACCCCTCCTAAGCTTGCCTTCTTTTCTCACAAAAGTTTTACCCTGAGCTTGCGCTAAGCAATGTGCTCAATCTAGCAGGAGAAATCAGGGCTGTGATTCAAGGCCCTGACAGGATATGATCACACTTGACTCTCATGGATGGTGACTGTACGGAGAATTAAGCCCAACTCGAGGCTGGCGTAACTCAGCCAGCCAGACCTCGAGGCTCTGCCAAGGAGCGTGAGGACGCTCATCAAATGTGCAGCAGGGACTTATTCAAGATTTCATATGCAAGGCAAGTTAGTATTACATTAGATCAGATTTTATGACTTTCCTTTTTGGGAAGAAACTTAGCATCACATAATTGGTGCTGTTTCAATCCTTGCTCTGTTATATCTGCTAACAAGAAGTGCTGTATGGAATTTAACGAAGTAGTTTTCAGCACACCACACCCTCAGACTCTCCACAAACTCATGGTGGTGTCAGAAAAGCTGCCCCCAGGTAGGCTCAGTTACCAACACTTTACTAATGAGTTGCTTTAAGGTTTTGTTTTGTTTTTAATGTTGCAGAGAGTTATTTCTTTATTGGCTAGCACTCAGGTTACAGAGGAGTGGCAGCTTGGAGGAGAGGACCTGAGCTTTGCAATCTGTCCACTGAGCTGAGTTTTGACCCATCGCCCTGGATGAGTTTAAGATGCCCACTTCTTAGCTTGGTTTTATTGTTTTAATTACTATAAAATTGGAACAATGGAGTCATTTTGAAGATCAGATGAAGGAATTTGTGTGAAATACTTAAGACAGCTTAGTCAGGGTGGTGGCTGTGGTGATAATGAGGATGGTGGACTTTGTGACTGTATGCTGACCACGATGATGATGACACTGTAGTGACAAAGACAATAGATTAGGGAGCCCCTCTTCCGTCTTCTCTACTTACTAGTTGTATGGTATTCTGCTAGAGTGCTCTGCACAGCTTGCAGGCAGCTCCACCCAAGAGGCTTCTGCTCCCCAGCATCTGCTCACTGTCTGTGGGCCTTGAAACTCTCAGGAGCCTTCCAGGATTTTTCTCAAGAAGGGAATGTTTCAATTCAAAGAAACTACTTATAAAAATATCGATTACATTATGCTTCATAACAAGTTGCTCCAAACGGAGTGAGTCTGAAGCAACACTGTGTAGCATCTCATAGTTTGAGTGGTGCACAAATCTCCACTTAGTTCTGTCCCCTGTTATTTTGGGTCTTAACAAGCCTATAATGAAGCTGTTGGTCCAGGGTCTGTGGTCTCATCAGAAGATTCATTTGGGGAAGGAGCTGCTTATGATTAATATAAAGGTTTTATTGGATTGAGAACCTAATTCTTTACTGGTGATTGACTGGAAGCTCCTCTAAGTTCTGTACCCCGTGGGTATTTTCAAACAGCAACTTGTTTCAAAGCCAGCAGAAAAGCATCTACTTGTAAGACAGATGCTAAGTCTTTCTGTAGTCACATCATGGAAACAATATCTCATTATTTTTGCTATGTTCTGTTTGTTTGACATGGGCCACAAGGTCTAGTTCAACCCCAATGGGAGCGAATACCACACTTTCTGGATGCTAGAATGGCAGAGAGATCACTGGAAGCTATCCAAGCAGTGGTGAGCTACCTAACATCTTTATATGTCAGTTATTTTGTCTGTTTGTTGTTTTTTTTGTTTGTTTTTTCTCTTGTTTGTTGAATGGAACTTGTAAGAATGGTTGTAATAGAATGAGGCTATGTAAAGATTCAACAGCTATTATTTGTAATTGTCTACGCTTATCATGTAGTGAGTACTCAACAAATATTTGGTATTCTTTCTTCAAAAGCATCAGTTTGTAGCCTCTTTTCCATTGCCACAGATGGTTCAATCTGCACAATGACCCTGGCCATTTCATGTCACAAGGATAGCTGCATTATCAGTGTATAGACAGAAATAACAGCCAGTTTCAAAGTAGGAGACTGCCATGGAGACCCCAGAGGAGCACTGTGGAATGCTGCTTATATAGAAATCCGAACATTCTCTCAGTAAAATAGGTATTAATTTCTGTGGCTGTGTCTAAATCAGGGATAATATTCATAATAGTTAGCAACCATATGAGCTTCGGCAACAGGTAGGGAGATCATGAGCAGACGTGTGCCCTGACACGGCAGTGTTCCAATGGGCTGACTACATGTCAGGCAGGAAGTTATCTTTGGAGTCCTGTCTAGCATCAAACCTCTAGGATCCCATAGCTGGCTTCCAAAAACAGTTATTTTCCAATATTTTGCCAAGGTGGTTTATGGGCTAGCATACTAAAGTGATCTGGATAAAAGGCAATTTAACATGATAGGATTATCCTGCACTGTGGTTTTAAACAGTATGAGCAAATGTATCTAAATAGAATCATAATCCTTGATTCAGGAGCTCATCTCATTGTGTGTGTGTGTGTGTGTGTGTGTGTGTGTGTGTGTGTGTGTGTTTAAATCAACAAATGTTATATCAGAGACTCATTACCAGAATGAAAATCTGGAGTTTGTGTTTGCTTTTGGCAGATCTTCTGGGTCTCCCTCAAGGAGCTCACATATGCCTTCAAACAGAAATGTCACCCAGACATGTGAGGATGTCCTTGCTCTATTCTGATGTTTTCCAAGTCTCCCCATGTGACTCGTCTCTTTCCTAATGTGTGCTAAGTACCTGATACTTTCCTATGCAGGAAGCTTATATGATCTAATTAACATTTAATGAGAGGAAACCGACTGATTAGAATGCTTTTCGTGGTCCTTTAGCTAATAAATGTTGTATACACTTTTGACTGCATCTCCTCTGCATGCATCTTCTCCCTCCCGATGGCACCCCTTTTTCTTCACAGCTCTGCCCTGCTCCAGGGCGTTCTGCAGCAACCTGGCTGAACACTGTGCCTTAGTTAATTTGAGAAAAAGTGTTGAGCCAAATTATTGAGGTAAATATTTTGATTAAACTTTGCTTAGAGCGGTGTGAATGTAGCTTCTGAGTCCGGATCCAGACTAAATCCTTCCAGCCACACTCCTGGAGAACAGTGAGGGTCCCAGGCAGCTGCAACTGATTTTGTCTATGTTTATGTAGTCAATTAGGGCTGTGGAAGTGCTGCTCGGGAGGTTCTGATGGTGAGACTCAGAGGTGTGACTTTGCGGCCTCAAGCAGTTCCCCTGGACGGCACAAATGCAACCGTCAGGTCCTTGCTTTTGCCTTTCTGATTATGGAAAGCACCCTAAGACAGGATGGACTGTGATTTTGAAACGTAGCAAGTACTATCAGGTTATCAGGAGGAAAAACAATGACACTGAAATGTACCCCTCACGCATCGTATGAACTCTTCCAATGTAGACCAGTCATTAGCTGCAAATCAAAGTGTAACAGACACTCTGGTTTGAATTCCATGATCGATGGCAGTAGACAAGTCCACGTTGATGATTTCTAGTACATTGGTACAAAGCTTCATAGTTAGACTTCATGGTATAGGCAGATCAAAATAAACATGAAGGATTGTAAGCAGGACCAGTGTGGACTGGACAGAAAAATGTTTCTTAGTGTCCACTCCTGCTTGACATGTGATGGTTTCTTCTACATTCGGGTTCCTTGTAGGAATATGTGAAACCGCAGCATAATTTTGTTAAAATTAGAAAAAATCACAAATGAACCCCCTCAAACAGGATCATGTAAATACACATGTGCCAAATCGACAAAGTATGGGACCGTGTAAAAATTCTGCACTTGATGCTTCGTGCAGTGGATTCTTGTCAGCCCCTAAGCATGTCATATGCACTATCAGGCCTGACATAAGGAAAGCATAAGACCATGGTCATTAGCCTAGTTAGTAGCTCTCAAAGAAGCTTAATTGTGTCTTACTTTAAGTTATCTTAAAAGAAAATCAGTATCTCGCTTCTCACTGGTTGGTCTAGAGAAACTCCGTGGGTCTAGATTTTACATCTCAATCTGTAATCCGGCCACTCTCATTTCTACTGAAGGAAGCCTCTCAGCCCTCTTGTGTGTATGTCAGTCCATGACTTCCCGGCTCTGCTCTGGAGAGCACAGCCAGATGTCTCACTTAATTTCAAAGTTGGGAATCCCTTGTATGTCCACAGATGGTGGCTATACTTCCCCGGGCCTGTTCAATTCCGATCTGACAATGTCATGTCTCAGCAACTACAATGCCTCGGTGCACAGAGAGACAGCTACAAGTTCCTCTGTTGAAGCCACGTCAGCTGATAGGAAGCGAAACTTCTCACCATTGACTACCCATTCTTCTGAGCATCACCGGATATGTGCTTTGGTTTGCTTTGCTTTCTGCCAGGAAGAAATATGATGTACAGTGTGGTGTTGGTCATCAGAGAAACAGGAGTTGAAATCCTGGCATGGCAAGTTTTAACTGTGTGACCCAGGACAGATTCTCTACTGTCTCTGAGTCTCATCTCCTGTTGAGTGTAATAATGAACTTATTAGATTATTATGGAATTCAGCAATAATTTATAAGACACCTAGAACAATCATCGGAGGCAGACCTTCTTCCTAGAACTAGTGATGACAGGTTTTGAACTAACACACATTCAGTGACACCAAAATATACTTTGTATATGTTGAAATTGTTAATAAACACCAATCCTAAATACTAAGAATCTTTATTTTTGGCTTTTATAAAAACTTGGTACAAGTTGAAAGAAAAGTATGTTTTATCTTAGGAAAATTTAACAACACATGCTGCATTCATACCAAAAGCTTTTGTAAGACTTCAGTTAAATTATCTTTTAATCATATAGTCAAATTATTTTAATTATTTTAAAATAGAAGACAAGACCAAAGTTAATATTTTGAAGCTACCCATGCCTATGATGTTAAAAACAGATAGTCAATAACATTTCACAGTCATTGTCTTTTATTTTCTCAGTTAGAGATAGTAAAACATGCAACAGAAAAAAGAAGACAAGATTGATCAAAATTTTATTCTACAAAATACCCTGAAGACTATAGTTCTGGGATGACAGTGGGGCTTTTAGGATGCCAAACCTAGGTCAACTGACCCAGCGCTCATCCATCTATAAACATGACCTTCACATTAAGCTTACTGGTGTAGCTTATTGTTGTTCTTTAACCATTTAAATTCTTCTATGGGAACGAGAGTGTTCTCCATGTACACTAACATTTTTATCAGAAACAGATTTAGTAGAAACAGTTGCAACCTGAGGCTGAAAGAGTTTGCGGATCATAACTAGCCAAACAGATGGACTATCTATGGAAAGCAAACTGTCATGAAGACACCCAAAACCCAAAGAGAAGACTGAATCAGTCAGCACACAGCTAGCCAGTGAGGAAAGCTGAGCTTCACAAGCATTCTGTGCACAGGCAGCTTGGTGTTTGTGAAATGCTTTTGCTATAAGAGACTCAGACAACCAGAGGCTGCAGACCATGGACCTCCTTGTGGAGTTCACTAGCTCTAGCTGAGGGAGAAGAAACTGGGGTGTTTTGTTACAAACTCCGCACCAGTGCCTCAGTACAAAAGGTTCATTTTTCACCTCCTTAAATCTTACAGTGTTCAGGTGTGCCAGTGCCTGTCTTTAATCCAATTACTCAGGAGGCAGAGGCAAGGCAGATCTCTGTGAGTTTGAGGCCAGCCTGGTCTACAGCTGAGTTCTAGGACAGTGGAGGCTATGTAGTGAGACCCTGTCTCAAAAACCAAAGAAGGACAAAATGTTTGGTATGTGCTGTTGATCAAGAAGATCCATACGCTGCCTTCCTCAGTGCGCTCTCACATCTGCTGCTATGGGAGACAAGACGCAAGGATCACATTGAGGAAGTGTTTATGAGTGGAGTCTGCAAAGGATACATTTCCCTTCTGTTCACATCTCCTCGGCCAGATCTCTTTCCTTTGGTAACACCTAACTCTAATTGTGATTTGTAGTTAATTTAAGTATTCTAGTACTTGCGACTACAAGGAAAGGGAAAGCACATATTAGTAAATAAATGCAATTTAATAAATGGCTCTCAATCCCTTTAGACTTACTTACAATAAGCAATCAATTTTATGTCCATATTCAACACTCACATGCCCTAGACATCTATCAATAGCTGTTCTCATTTCATATAACATCACGTAGCATTTTATATTGCAGTTCACTGAAAGTGCTATTTGTAATGTATTAAATTAATTTTACAATTTGACAGAAAAACTATTCTAGATTATAAGTTTGGATACTTAGAATATTCCACCACCTACTACTACTAGACTAGAGAATGATGAGCAGGTCTATAGGACCTGGGATGAAGAAATATGATAGATGGCTTGGCAGCTGGCAAAACTCATTGACTCCTGCCTGCGTGGTGAAGATGCTACCCAGGATGATACCCACTATTTACTTACAGTGGGCCTCCTTGCGAATCTGTGTTGTTCAGAGTCATGAACTTGCGTCACAGTGTGGGTGTGCAGTCCTCCGCTCACTTCAGAGTCCAGCTCACTTCATGGACCTTGTTCAGTTCGACAGTGGTGCTAAGTTTCCACCTGGAAACTGAAGTGAGCCTTTTAGATAAGGGAGCACCAAATCAGATACGAGGGAAGCCTTCATAATCCACTTCCACTCTGTGCTGGAAGTCACCCTCTCATCTCCAGTAATGTATGTAAAATGAGTTATATAGGCTTGAGTATAGGGTTTCTATCTATAAACTCACCTCTTCCTCTGTGTGGCTCTAGTTTACCACTTTAAATATTAAAGTAACCTTTTTTCTTTAACAAAAAAAAAGTATCTTGGTTTTGTATGTGAACTGCTAGCTTTCTAATGTTAAACGTCTCAATTAGACAATGAATTGACAAGTAAGGGGCATCCTGAAACAAAGCTTCATTGGTGACAGATCAAGAGCAACAGTATGAAGGATGGCTATTAATTTTGTCTGATAAAAATTCACTTTAAGGAGTGTCCTAAGAGAATAGATGACTTTCGTCATTTGACAGAGTAAGAGATAGAATTCTATATGAGATGATCAGACCACATCCAGGACTCTAAGAGTCTTGTGAGATGCATCATTATGTGCTCCGGTCACTACAATGCACCCCTAGCAAACACGTAGGTTAGATCACTCTAATCTCTTCTCTATTAGATTTAATACCCCTGTAATCGACACTAAGTGCTTTCAGCCATGCTAAAATTTGCCTTTCTTTAGGCTGACTTCACTTGGAACAGATTAATCTGCAACACTTGGGTTTTTGCTTTTATGATTATCAGCATTATGTGCTTGGTTAAACTGTCTCAATGAAAGCTTCTCCGGCTCCTTATGCTACTGGAAAAGAAAAAGAAAAACAAACCCACTATCATCAATGAGATCATGACTGAACAAACTATGTAGTCTTCACCTCAATATGAGAATCGAACAGGCCACTTTTACTTCTCCTTTAAGAGTCTTAAGGGGAAAATAAAGCAACTTGAAGGAGGAAGCCATTGATAAAGAAACTTCATAGAAAATTTGGAAGTTAATGAAATTATTTTTTAAAGAATATGGTGCTTTTATTAGTGAACCTTCCAATTATTAAATTTAAGAAGTAAAATGAAAAAAAAGAGAAGTAAAATGAGTGTTACAATATCCTTTCTTATATTGCATCTTTGCCCTCAAGTACCCACTCATTCCTTTACTTATGCAGCAAACAACACTTAACTACATGTCAAGCCCTGCTCTGGGGACAAATGAACCGATCAGACAGAAAGCCTTGCCCTCTAGGAACTTGTACTCAAAAGGACAATAAATAAGTAAGATATAAAAAACATTGGAGCTGAAACCAGAGGGGGAAAGTGGAAGAAAAAAGATCTAACTGGAAGAAGCTGAAGTTTTACACACTGGTTCTGGGTAGGACTCCCTGGCAACATGTAAATAAAGACCTTAAGAAGGTTTAAAATAATGAGCCATGCTACTTCTGGGGAAAAGGTTCTGAGAGAGGGCTCAGAATCTGGTGGGAGGCAAACCTGGTATGTTTAAGGACTCTAGGGGGCCAAAAGCCAGAGAGAGGACATGGCTGGTACCAAGAGAAGAATGGATGTAGAGGCGTCTGGAGTTAAGATTGGGGTGCTTGGTAAGGCATGGTAAATGTCGCTTTTACCAAGAGAGGGTATACAGCCATCGGGAGGTTCTGAGTATAGGAATGGCTGATATGCTTTAGTTTTTAACAGGTTCGCCCACCATTTGAGGAATGATGGAGATTTATTTGAAAAGAGTCTGAATAGGTTGCCCTGCTTGTTTGGTGGGACAGAGATGGGATTTGGAAGAACGAGAGACATGAAACATGAAGTTTTCTTGGACAAAGAATTTGTGAAATGATCAGGTTTTGGGGGTAAGGAGGTAGCTTGGGTCTATAGTTAGTAGAAACAGTATCAGAGCAAACTCCCCAATCCTCTGGCTCTTAGAATCTTTCCACCACCTCTTGCCTGGAGTGAGTCCTGTGCCTTAGGCACAGGAATTGTGCTGCAGATGTATCATAAGCAACATGCAGTCTCGTGTTCTCTACCTTTTGATTGGTTGTGATTTTCTATAAGGATATCTGACTGTTGCAAAGAGAAGATTATTTGATGGGGATGAGAACAACACAACACTCACTTGTGAGTATAAGGATGAATATTTAAATGTAGTTAAGAATTAAGCTGGTTTAATAAAGTGTTAGTTATGTCTCCTAAAATGTTAAGGAGTCAACACCCATGAAATCTCATCAACATGGATGCCTGAACAAGATCTGAGCAATGATGGCACAAATGGACATGTTAACATGGAGGAAAGCTTGCATGTCCCGACCTGAGACAGAGAACTACGGGCAACTGGGGAATGCTGAAAGTAGGAAAGATCATCCTCCCCAGGGAAGAGCCCTTCCCTTGGTTGTTCAATACCAAAGGGTTAGCCTTGAGATCACATGCATACAGGTAACGGTATAACAAGTGGGAGAATTGTATTTATATATTTAGGAATATATATGCATATATACATATTTTTAATAAAAAAGAGACTGTCATTTTTTGAGAGAGAGAGCAAGAGGGGATGGGGGTTGGAAGGGATGAAAGGGATAGGGAAATGTATTAAAATTTCAAAATGTAATATATATATATATATATTACGTGTGTGTGTGTGTGTGTGTGTGTGTGTATGTGTGTGTGTGTTAGTGGAGCTGTAGAGTTGGCAATTGGTTCTTTGAGCCTGCAATTCAGAGAATGTTACTATTTTCTTTCAGGGTCTTTCATTTCTCTTGTGCACTAGGCACAGAACTGTTATAAATTGAGAGTGAGTCAGTTTTATCCACCGAGATAGAGCCTCTAACCCATGACTAAGGTCAGGCTTTTGTTTCATAAAAGATCATTATCATGCAGGATGATTTTTCTTAGGTTCCATCTTTATAGCTGGTGACAACCACCCAAGTTCAGAATCATAAGATCCCCCTTTTCTATACTCCCTACCGGGGGTAGGGGAGTCAGAATTGTTTCTGATATGAAGCCAAGTCATCATTGATTGATTGCTACAGTTATTGACAGGTATCCACGTCACACATCAAGCTCAGTGCATTTTGTTTGTTTTCTAATACATTATTATACATTAGTTCCTACTGCTCCTCCTGTAAGCCTTCTTGTCTGTATTTCTAAAACACAATTCGAAAGCATCTGAGAAAGAGTCTTCTGTTCACAATAAGATGATCAAAGCTACAACTTGTGGGCATCTGGAGTGGCTGATAATTCACACTCAAAAACACCAGAGAGCCTGGGCTCAGCTCTGATGATAACACCCAGAAGTGACTGCCAGATATCTTAGAGAGTGGAATTTTTTTTTTTTTTTGCATATGATAGGAGGTTGATGGATTGTGTCTGTTGAAGAGACACAAGGAGAGAAAGGTGACTCAAGTCCCAAAATAGCTCTTTTGAATGCATTAAGAGAAAACCTTTCTGACACAGACAGGAAGCAAAGGAAGAGGGGCCAGGAATCGGTGACAGAATATTCATAGTGCATTGGTCACCAGCATTGATTCACATTAAATTGTTGTCCTCAGCTAACAATGACACTGTCCTTTGCCTTTATCTTAAATTATAAAACCCTCTCAAACTGCACAATTACCTGAAGATTAAATTGATTGCCCATTGTCTGTGTTTTAACATTCTACTTGATAAGTGTTTCCCATCATTTCTTCCTCCCTTCGTAACCATGTGATGTTTGGAATAGATCTTCCACAAGGCTCTGTGTGTGATCATCATGTTCGTGAATGTTCTATAAAAATAAGAACACTAGAGCTGAAGCTAGACAATAAAAATACTCATTTCAGTGTAAATAACAAAACCTGGAAGAAAACGCCAGGACTCCAGCGACTACGCTGATAGTAAATGCAAAAACATTATGTATCTTATATTAAAAGATATTTGCAGGAAGATACCAAGAAGATTCTACAATTCATAAAGGACATAAAGGCCAAGAGATTTGAAGATGTAAAAATGAACTTTATCACCAAAGTAAGCTGTAAATTTGATGTAATCTCAACAAAGATCTTACTGTTTTATTCACTTTTTTGTACATTGCACATTTTGTATGTGAATGTCTGAGAAGAGGACAGAGGAAAATGGGCCTGCTCCATATTAAAATGTACTGCAGTGCTATTTAACTGAAGCTATGTATTATCGGCATGCCCTAGAAAGACTAGACCAATGAAGCAGAATTGAGACTTCAGAAAAAGACCTACCTTTGTATGGATATTTTATATATGACAGTCATTAGCTAAATTGGAAAATGGATTTTTCAGTAAGAGAGGCTAAGAAAACTAGATAGACCTCTGGGAAAATAGTAAAACTGAAATTAATCAATTCTCTCCTAACAGCAAGATAGATGTTGTATGAATCAATGTTTAAAAATGAAAACAAAGCCAAGAACACAGAAGCAATGAATAAGAAACAAAGCTTGAAGCCATCTACCTAAAGTTGAATAAATTTTAACATTAAATTTATGTATAGCAAAAATACAATAAATGTAGGTTTTTTAAGAAAACAAACAAACAAACAAACAAACAAATGATCAACCAGAGATAGTTCTAAAAACACATGGTACTGGAAAATGAGTAACTTTCTAAATAGAAAGTGTTCTCTTAATTCCAAAGGGTCAGGAATATGAAGTTTATGTTATAAAAGCTGATAAAAGGTTGTTGAATACACAAAAAGACTCTCAATTTCACTATAATCAAGAATTTATCCAACAGTTACATACTACATTTTAATTTTCAAAGTTAGAAAATGTTAGAAATGTACAAGGTCTAGGCTTATTCATAATAGAGAAAAGAATGAATTAGTTCACTCTCTTTTGAGTTCAATGTGGCAGTACCCAAGTGTAGAGTAACCACACCTTTTGGTACACTTTGAGGAATTTGGAGGAGGTGTGATGTTTATTATAGCCTGCTTGGTCACAAAGAGAAGACATTTTATAACTAACAAGTGAGCTATTTTTAAAAAGAAATTGTGTGATTCCACATGGTGAACTCCTACACAAATATAAAAAAGAATAAAGTATCTAGCTGAAGAATTCCAATGTATATCATATACAGTGTGGTGGCAGCAGGGGGAGGTAGGTGCCACACAATATTTGTAGTATGATTCAAGTTGTACTAAAAGATAAACTGGATATACATACATGAACATATACATATATACTAATATACATGTATACATACATACATACATACATACATATACATGAGTTGTGTGTCACTTCTCATGCTTGCACACATACAGCACACAAGAGAAAGAGAAGAAGATGTATTTTTGTGTGCATCTCATGATGCTTTTGCCCGTTTGGTAAGTATATGTATCTGTCACAACTTAGAAAAACCTTAAACCACAGATGAAGTTGGTTAAAAGACATAAGTTCTGTACTTCAAGCTAATGGGGAAAATGTGAGTTGGTGGATAGTGGTGTTGACACACCAGCTGGCCATTTAGAACAAAGAGAAGTTGGGTGCCCCCAAAATAAATTCTAGATGAGTCAATTTAAAGACAATAAAAAATAAAATCAATAATATTCTCAAAAAAAGAATGATGATTTTTAAAATAATCTTATCCTGGGAAACGATTTCCTAATCACATAATAAAAACTTAAGAATGGTGTCATTTATCTACTTTGGCCTTTAAAATATCATAAAGGTGAGATGTAGATCAAAGGAATAGAGTAGGCGACTCAAGAATAGGCCTATGTGTTAGTGGCCAATTAATTATTAACAGAGGTCCCAAGCCATCCATTATTGTGGAGAAAAGACACCCTTTTCAACAAATAGTGCTTGGAAAGGCAAGTATCCACATACAGAATAGTCCAGTTTGATACCAGTCTCTCAACCCAAAAACTAAAGACCTAAAAATATAATATACATCCATATTTTAAAGGACAAAGACCTCTCCCCCCCCACACACAAACATACACACTAAAAACAAATCTTTTAAAACTGTGTTAAAAACAAACCTGAGTGCCATGAAATGATGGAAAGGCATAAAGGTTACAAATGAGATATACAGCATGTTTTTATGTTTTTAGAATAAAGCATAAAAATTACCATATACATGCACACATCTGCGGCTAAAGAAAACTAGCTCTGCTGTGTTAGCAGTAGTAATCTTTGTATAGTATAATTTGGGTAAACATTTTAAAAATATATACATTTTTAATGTAGCTGTATCACTTTCAAATTGAAATTGTTACTCCTATCTCTCTAAAATCCTGTTATTTCCTTTGACACGAGACAGGGTCTCATGTAGCACAGACAGGCCTCAAACTCCCTAGGATTTCCTCAAACTCCTGATCCTCTTGCTTCTGCCTCTAAAGTGCTATGCGTAAAGGTGTCCACCACAGTGTCTGGTTTTATGTGGTGCTGGGAATCAAACCCAGGACCACATCCATGCTATGAAAGAGTTCTACCATTGGAGCTGCATCATCCTTGGCCCTAAAATCAGCTTAAAGTAACATTCCCTAAATCTGGATTAGTGTGAGAAGTTCATGTTTAAAAGAAAGATTATAGATGAGTGCATTAAAGCTGAAAGCTCTAAGAATGACTTTTGAGTCAGACCTGTTACTAACTTCGCCATTAAGAATGTAAACTCCTTCTGAGGTAATAAAACCTTATCTAGAGTCCATACTGAACTGTTCACTGGACAAACGTCTTCTCCAATATTGACAATGGTAATGACAAGCCTCCATCCAGGAACTGGCAGCCGTAGGATCCTTGTGAATCTGTAACTACATGAGCCCTTGGCAGGTCTATGGCCCAAGACAAATAAAGGGTTCTACCAGAGCTTTGAACTACAAAAAGACCTGGAGTTTGTTTGCACACAAGATCCTGGATCCCTCTGTTGTAAACTGGCATTTGAACAGTAGAAGCCCTTTTCATAAAGATCACTGGGTTTCAAGTGCTGATTTTATTTCTGATTTGTTTTTCATTATTTCCTGAAGCTATTGATGCTTCCGAGGCAGTGGGGGAGTGAGAAAGCCCTGGGAGAGTGTCGGCCTTTGAATTTCGGAACTCAACCATTCCAAGGTTCATACTCATGCTCACAAAAACAATGTCACAGGGTCGCTTTGGCCAATGGGGCGCTTTGTGCGAGGGCTAGAGCCTGCGTTCAGTGCATATTTGTCCCAGCAGCCTCCTACCCCTTCCACCTTCCCTTTCTCTCTTTCTCTCTTTTTTTCCCCCTTTATATCAACATGTTGTAGCCTGTGACACCAGCTAAATTAATCACTCACTGCACTCAGGGAAGTCACCGCAGGATATAAAATAACAAAGACAACAAAATTATTGCAAAGCTGGAGAGAAGGGACTGGCTGAGAATAGAGCAGTACACCCTCGCCAGCTGTGTCCTCGCGGGGGCTGGAGCCGCAGATTAAATCGGGGGCCGCTCTTTATTCCATTTATGAGGATTTGAGAATGGCCACAATACAATGCCAGGACCCCTGGTGAGGGGAAATCCCTCCAGAACACTCCACCTGTCAGAACTAAGCTGTTCCCCAGCCCAGGGAGTTCTCTTTAGGTTCTCCTTGAACAAACCTTGCTAGGACAGATCCAGCCCAGTGACTGTCAAGCCACCAAGAGGCACAGATCTACTTAAAGGTCTTTAAGTGACAGCCAGCAGAGAAATCAAGTCTCCAGCTGCCAAGTAGCATGGTTCCTGCCCTATTCTATTTGCCTAATGTCAAAAAAAAAGATAGGTGTAAGAATAATTGATAGATTTCCCCCAGCATGTATGAGGTCCTGGGTTCAATCCTTATCAATCCTTAACAACAACAACAACAACACACACACACACCAGCACACGTACACATGCACGCACATGCATTACTGTGGAAAGCATGGGGACTAATAGTTTCTTTGCTTAAAAGCAAAAAAGAGAACCCTCATAACAAATTTTTAGCAAATGGGCTGGGGTTGTAAATTAACTGGTAGAGGACTTGCTTAAAACACAAAAAGACATAAGTCTTGAGTTCCACCCCAGTACCTCATAAGCTGGGTGTTACATATCTTTAATCTCAGTACTTAAGAGGCAGGGGTGAGGACAGAGGCAGAAACAGAGGCAGATGAGTACCTACAAAGCAATTTGAGGTTACCCTTTACTACATGAGACTGTTTCCATAATAAAACGTTGGCTGAACACAGTCATGAATCTGAATCCAACAGTATTCTATGCACCTTCCTGAATGGACAGATGTCAAATTCCAAAGAACTGTTCAAGGTGGCAGAGATCTCTGTCTGTCATATCTTTTGGGTTAAACGTCTCCCGAAAATTTAGATAAAGGCAAAGAAGTTCTACTTAGAAAACTAGCAATGAAGGGGAAAGAAATGCTCTGTATCGATTTTAAGTCCATGTGGCAACAATGTTTCTTTGTCAGTCCATTACTCCAGGTCACCTAGAACATGCAGGCTTTCCTCAGCTCTTCACAGGCTGCAACTGTTGCAGAGATTATTGCTGGGGAGGATGTGCTGGTTACACCAGTGGTAAATATTTAATCCAAAGCAATGTGATTGCTAAACTAATTATATCTTTTTTAGGGCATTCAAACTAAAGAGCAGAAAGTATAGTTCCCTATTTGGAGCCTTTTCTTCCCCTTTGGTCAGGTGAGATGCAGCCTCTGTGGCTTGTATCTGGAGCTCTTTCCTTGTGTGACTCCAACAGCCAGAACCCACTTAGCAGGGGCTCCATTCCAATTCCTGTGACTTAAGAAAGAGTATTGAATGATAGGAGGCCAGAACTTTCTTTCAACTTTGAAGGTTTGTGATCCCATTACTTAGGCTCATTGCCAGAGTTAAGTGTGTGCTAAAATTAGACAATTAGAGCACAGGGCCTTCCTGAAAATGGCATGTGTATAGACTGTATATTTCTATAACCTGAGCCTGTGTCATGAACTGAGTCACCTTTAGGAAAATATGACATTAAGAAAACAAAAAGCAAAACCACCTAGTACCTTCCTGCAATTGGAGCTGGAAGGATGTAGTATACTTTGATACTTCCCTGAAACCTTCAGGAATATTAATGCTTATTTCCCCCCGAGTACAGGGCATTGATCCATCTTCATAGTGTGAACTGGTATTTGTGAGTGTGTCTTTGTGTACGTTTGGCTCGATGACTATTCTTGTCATCAGCGCCACCCCCCACTCCCCTCCACGGCTTGTTGCAGCCCTTTTATGTCAACCCCCTCTTAAGAAGCCTTCCGTTCGGTAGCACAGCTCACTTGTAACAAGTGCATCAGGAAACAATGCCCACGCCTGCCCACTGGTAATCAGAGCAATTACTTAACGAGCACATCTCTATTTCCTCCTGGGTGGACTAATTAAAAGGCTTCCATGCTGTTGTCGGGAAGGGACAGAACGTGTGGCATCAAGTTTTTAGAGAATGCGAAAACGAAAGCAGAGTTCTTCGTGGGAACATTTTGACAGAGTTTGCAGGGTTCTTTCCACCTCTCCCCGTTTGGGGCTGGCTTCTCGAGTGGGCACTGATTGAAAAGGAGGGGACAATACTACTATTGTACATGGCTGACACATATAATTTGAAGGCAGGAGGTCTAGAGATACAGTGTAGTGCTTCTCTAAACTTTAACACTCACTAACCCCCCCTGAAGGGCCTGCCTGCTGGTCCCACCCAACAAGGGTGGTTCAGCAGGTCTGGGATGAGCTTAACAGGTTTCTAGGTAGGACTGGTGCCTGCAGGGAACAACACCTTTAGGATACGACTTCTTCTGATCCCCACCCCACCCCCACCACCACCACTGTAAGAGAGCAAAGGCTTAGGCTTCCAAATGAAATCCAAGGTAGAAAATCAGTCTTAAACTCAACTAGCTTCCGTGGAAACTTTAAAGCTTTTCTCCCCTATTCTTGTTATGTTTATGAGTGGTTTGCCTGCATGTACATCTGTGTACCACGTGCATGCAATGCCCACAGAGGCCAAAAGAGGGCATTGGATATCCTGGGATTGGAGCTGCAGACAGTTGTAAGAAGCTTTGAGCCATGAGGATTCTGTAAATCCAACTAGGTTCTCTAAAAGAAGAACCAGTTATCTTGACAGCTGAGCCACCTCTCCAGCCCCCAAGCTTCTTTTAATAAACAAAAGAGGACTCAAGCATAGTGGTGAAAGCCCTCAATCTTAGCATTCCAGAGGTTGATGCAGGAAGATCTCATATTTGAGGTTAGCCTGATCTGCACAGGGAAGCCCTATGGAAATAAAAAGAAATAAATAATAAAATAAATCCCAAATCAACCTTCTCCTACAGAAACATGTTGTTACAGGTGTGGTCTTCATTCTGAAATATCGCCATTGCAAGGCAATTTATAACAAAAGATTTTAAAAATTTTAAAAAGAGAGGGATTGGAGTTAAAAAGGTCTAAGTGAGGCAAGTATTAAGGTTTTGTTTTTGTTTCTTTTAAATGAGGCTCAGGCTATGGTTCAGTGGTAGAACATTTGCTTAGTATGCATGATCTCAGTGTGGTTCCAGTTCTGTCAAAAAAACAGCAAAAACAGATAAAAGAAGAAGATCGGTGGATGTAGCTCAGAGGTTGAATACTTTTCTGGCATACAGAGGCCCTAGGCACAATCCTCACACTGAAAAAAAAAAGTGGTGGGAATTTTTCACATAGTACCAATTTTCTCTGCTCATATCTTTTGTTTCCTAAGAGGATTCAGCTATGAATTCTGCACTTGAGAGTTCTGAATTCTAAAATGAGAGAGAGAGGGGGGGAAGAGAGAGAGAGAGAGAGAGAGAGAGAGAGAGAGAGAGAGAGAGAGAAAGTGAGAGAGAGAGAGGTAGAGAGAGAGAGAGAACAGCAAGCATCTCCCATCCACACTTTAGACCACATATTTTGTAAGTTTTATATCAGATTGTTATATTTAAAATATAATAAAAGAGGGTATTAAGATTGCCAGTAGTTGGGCTGGAGACATGACTCAGTGGTTAGGAACACTGGCTGATCTTCCAGAGGACCCAGGTCCAATTTCTAGCACCCATGTGGCAACTCTCATCTGTCTGTAACTTCAGTTCTATTGATGTGATGCCTTCTTCTGGTCTTCTAGGGTACCAGGCATATATTCATGGCATACACATGGTACACAGACATGCAGACAGACAGAACACCCATATATGTAAAATAAAATAAACTTCCTGTAATTTATAGATGAGGAAACTCCAGTCTATAGAAGGGGAAACCTTGCGCAAAACACTAATTATTAGGGTGGAGATTCAAATTCAGCTCTGTCTAATGTTCATGTGTCTTTATGATCTTTCTAATCTTTTTGTCTCTTCATTAAAAAGACATCAAATGCTGGAAAAATAGTTTTGTAAAAATCAAACCGAACTAGATCTAGTTGTCCATTCTTTGCTTACCACCAGCAGTTTTTTTTATGGTTTGGGAACTATGCCCCAGTGAAACCCAGGTATGCCTAGTGCCCAAGACCAGACATGTACATAGGTTCTAATAAGAGAGCAATCAGTCTACAGATGCCCCTTTATGTGTTTAGCCTCTGCAAAGACAGTGCCTGATATTTTCCAGAGAGAAGATCAAACAACTAAAATTCCTAGGATACCTCCTAGTCTGTAAGTTTTACTAAGGAAATCTTGCCTGTCATTCAGATCTTGAGGCTAGACTGAAAAATAAAGGTGGAGGTTTAAAACTATTTAGCATTCCACATCTTAACTTCCCAAATACACACAAATTTAATGCACTTTTGATTGATCCCATAATTACAAAATTTGTTTAAAGCTGTTATATTCTCTTCTTATTTGACACAATATGGCACAGTTTTGTTATAGGATTGAAAACCAAATAAGACAACCACAGTTGGTAGCATTTCAAAGGACTCTTCCCTTTAAGATGAAATCAATCCTGTTTCAAGTTTATTCCCCTGCACTATGATTGAGGCTCTAGGGGTGCATTTTGCAGAAAAATGTCTTTTTGATTTTTTTAGAAATTCCTTAGATTAATATGCAGCTGTCATTGCAAGGCAAATCTAGATTTGCTTTCATGTGCCCTCTTTCCTCGGGCTGCTAGTGTCTACCTCTTCAGGAGAGATGGTCCACTCATACCCGACTGGGGATTCCTATTCTAGGGCAGCCAGCAAGGAATGCACCCACACATGCTGATTTGGAGTGTCTCACACTCCTGTAACACACATTGAATCAGTTTCTTTAATATGTCCAGTATCTTGCTCTTGACATTTTGCTATCTAATTCTAATTCCTACACACACACACACACACACACACACACACATACTCACACACACACACATACTCACACACACACACACATACACATATACTCACACACACACAATCACACACACACACACATACACATATACTCACACACACACACACACACACACACATACTCACACACACACACATACTCACACACACATACACATATACTCACACACACACACAATCACACACACATACACATATACTCACACACACAATCACACACACACACACACACACACACACACACACACACACACATTGTGCACCATACCATATTATCACAGTTCCCAACACGGCAAGAGAACAATGCAGGGCTTTTATGTATTCCTGAGTATGGCTCCGGCAGTCATTTCATTTTATTTGAGGCTTTCCTTCATGTCTTCCCCTCTGTTTTGATTTAAAGGGCAGTGGACTTTCCTCAGGTGTTCTAACTGCTAGCACGTCTCAATTCTTGCCTCTCTTCAATTCTTATTTCACAGAGGCAAACTTGTTTATCTATATACTTCAAATGTATTTTCCCAAAGTAGGTTTGGACCCCTTCCTCCATTCTATGAAAACACAAAGAGATACAGAATAAAGAAAAAGTTTTTAGAAACCTCTTTGCATTAGATGTTGCTCACCAAACAATTCTTCAAATACCTACACAATAAAAGCTAGCTGCTGGCCCATTCCATAACACTTAAAGGGCACATTGTGTTACTGTTCTTTCTGTTCTTAATTATGCTAAACATGGACTGTAACCCAGAGGCTGGAACAAGATCTGTTGGTGATGGGACAGATGAAAACTCTGCTGGTGAGAAATGGGAGTGTCTTGCTGTGATATTAATTGCCGTCTAAGGTCAACTGTCTGTCTTTGCTCCTTTTAATACTTGAAAAGAAATCTAGGCTGTATGGATTCCCTTTATTCAGGTATAAGGGGAAAGATTACAATAGATCAAGGGTCAGCAAACTACAGCCTTATGGACCAGATCTGGCCTTCATCCTGTTGTCCTAAGTGTGACTTTATCAGAACACAGCAACATTCACTAGCTTGCATACTATTGAGCTGTTCTTCTGCCGTGGAAGCAGAATTGAGTAGCTGAGACAGTAACTGCATGGTCAGAAAAGACAGAGATGTACTGTCTGATCTATGGCAAAATGTTGTTGCAGTGATATTTTAAGCCTTTCTTACTCAAGTAAGGGGTGAAAGGATCAGTCTAGCTTATTTCTAGGACATGAACATGCATAATTATAAAAGATATTCTTCAAAAGTTCTACAGCAGGTAGACTGTGCATGAACTATAGGCCCCTGCCTAGAATTTATAAAAGCTTTTTTTGTTTTACTCAAATAGCTTAACAAAATGCCTCTAGAATAGTATAAGTTTATATGCATTGTTGTTGGAAGAACTAGAGGTAGGCACTATTAATAATTATTCTGAGAGCAAAGGCATATACAAAACTCAGACAGACAGATGTGTATGGCCAGCCTAAAAAGTCACATAAGTATGGCAGCTGCAGTGAAGACTTGCTATGAAAAGCAAATACATGTACTTTTAAGTTCAGTTCTACTTGAACACATTACCAGATCCTTCTTTGTAACTGAGGTTTTTATATATAGCTGGGAGGGATAAAATGAGTGTTTCTAGCTCGTTTGAGCAGTTAACGTAAGATCTTTGAACCATCAGAAAATATTATGCCATAATCAATAGGGCTTTTTGAAGAGAAAATTGAGCTTGAATAATTCTTGCTGTAATTGTCCACCTGGACAATGAGAAAGTAACAGTTATAAGCTATTGCAGTGTTTACTGCTGCTTTCAGTTGTGTCCCAAATGACTAGCAAGCTATAAAAGAGTGCCTCTGACCTTCCCTTCTGTCGTGCTCTCCAAGGGCGATGTTCTCAGGTTGCACTGATCTATACCACAGTGGGAGGAGGAGGGAAATAGGATGAACCAATAATATAAAGAGCCTCCGATGAATTGTTTAGAGTCCAATATCTTAAATATTTATCATCGGCACATAAACAACCCCCAAACAAAAACCACATCCATAGTGCATGCCCATTGCTCATGCTTTCTAACGTTTGCAGTGAGGTCTCAGGTTGAAGACTCATTCTGCCTTCAACAAAGTAAGAAGGTGTTAGAAGTCATGATAATATTAATAATAATATAATAATTTTTACTATTTTAATATTAAAAATGTTCAAGACACCTTTCTTATTCTGGCCAATAGTAACATGGAGAAGGAGACTTAGAATGTACCTCTTATATTAAATGATATATTATTTATAACAACCAAGATTTTATAGGGCTTTATCATTATATATATATATATATATATATATATATGATGTATATATGATGACTCACACTGTACACAGAAAAGAAACTTGAGATATTATTACCTTGATTTTCTCTGGGTACATGCACGCATACAGAGGTTAATAGACTTGTTCAAGATCATACAAATAAGTACTAGTATTCAGGTTGGTTTGAGTCTTGGACTTTCAAGGCAGTTTAACACTACTGTATTATTTTCTAAATTGTTGGGCAATGCTAATATTAATTAGTTTGGAAAAGTAGATTCCACTAAAAATAGCACGGATAAACAGCTGACTAGAGGCCAAAAGGAGCATGAAACAAACTGGCTATAAATGCTATAGGGGAAAAAAATAGAAAGATTACAAATGTGAGCCATCATCACAGTTAATGAAACAAAGATGAAAGGAATATCAATAACATAAGAACATTTAGCAGAGTGTGGTAATGCATGCCTGTAATCTCAACACTCAGGATGTAGGGGCAGGAAGGTTAAAAGTTCAAAGCCAGTTTTTGCTACACAAATGAGATACTGACTCAAAATCTAAAAAGCGTGCGTGCATGCGTACACACACATACACAGAGGGGAGTTGTGGATGCAGACAGACAGACAAACAGACAGAGATAAAGAGAGACAGATAGACACACACATACACACACAAAGAGAGAAACAGAGACAAAGACAGAAATGCATACACACACACACACACACACACAGAGGGGGGAGGCAAACAGACAGGCAGACAGACAGAAACACAGAAACAGACAGGCAGACAGACAGAGACAAAGAAGCAGATACACACATACACACACACACACACACACACACAGAGAGAGAGAGAAGAGAGAGAGAGAGAGAGAGAGAGAGAGAGAGAGAGAGAGAGAGAGAGAGAGAGAAACAGAGACAGACAGAAACACACACGCTTGCCAGTTATGGTTTAAAGGTTAAAACCTATTTTGTCCACTTGATATTATCTTCTAATTCTTGGCTACATATTGTAGAAATAATTCAATAAAAAGCTTAAGCAAACGAGGCTTTATCTGACAAATGAAGTCTATATAAATGTAGTTGAGTCATACACAAATCTTTATTTAGATAAAGACTTGCCACCCAAACTCTCTTCAATTCTTTGTTTTGCTATTCCTAAAAAAGGTCAAGCTGCAAGAAGAAACTTCACCAATAATATTTATGTTTCTATACATCATGAAAGAGGAAGGAAAAATATCCACCCTTCTTCAGAAGAGGCCTTCTGTAAGGCTATTAATGGCCTGTGGATTATATTTGTTGGCAGAAAATTTTCATAATACTATAGCTGAAAGTAAGGCTGGTCAACTTGGATTCTTATTACCAGAAGGAAAGGAAGATGGTCTTTGCCATGCTCTCTCTCTTTTAACAAGAATGGAACAATTGAGGAGTGTTTTAAAGAAAGGAATCAAAATTTTATTGTGCTTTCCAACTGACACAAGGTTCTTTACATGCCTTACAACAAACCTTGAGGTAATGTTCTTTAATACATATTGCAAAATTTAAAGGGCAAGTTACAAAGAAACAAAGAAAAATGTTTCATTTTATGTAATTAGCAAGAGTTGTGTGGGAGCCCATTTTTCTTTCTGCTATCTTTCTTTCTCTAATTTTAACAGTGAATTTAAACAACAACAAGAAAACAATTGAGAAAAATGTTATTGCTTGGTGAGAATACAGGGTTTAGAAAAAGCATGCATTGCATTTAACCACATTTTTATTTATTTAACACACATTAACTGTTCCTGTATGCCAGAGTTCCAGTCTTCAAATAGAAGCCTTTAGTTTGGAATTTTAAAGGAAGCGAAACAATCAATCAAGTTTTGATGTGGAGAGTTTACAGGTCATCTCATCTTCACAATTTTAAAGAAAAGGAGAAGGCAGAGTCAGGTACAATAAAGTGTCTGTGTTCTGTGTCTCAAACAAGAAATGGCAAGAGATGGAAGTCTCATCAAGCCAGAACAGAAACCTGTGTCTAGGACTGTGTGATATTGGAGCATCCTAGAGACAAGATAATGTAACTCTTTCTACATCTTGGAGATACTGAAGGAAAATTAGGAATTTATCTGTTCCAGGATGTCCCTGTGTTCTCGGGCTACTTCTGTGGTTGACTACTTCTCTGATGCCAAGACAGAAGGGAGACAATTGGAATAAATGACACTTTCCTGTGTCTGCTGTGGTACCATGCCCCTCTTGGGATTCCAAAAGGACTTCCAGGATTTAAGCAATAGTTTAGAAAGATAATTTCAAATAGAGGAAGACCACAGAAGGAATGATCTTCCTGACCTGCTCATCATTAATACATTGTTGGAAGTAAGAAAGTTACATGTTTAGAAATCTATCCTCAGTTGCCCTGCTTTCTACCTCTCTCTGCTTGGTCCTGTTTTTAAGCATTTCATTATGAAGGCTGGATTTGGCTACAGTTACCACCGTTGTCTGATTTTCGGAGAGCTTGAAGATCTTGTGTGTATTTAAGTGGTGCTAGTCATCCTGTGACTGTAGAAACTGTCTCTAGAATTGGCAGTTTACCAAGCCAGCTCTCTACCAAAGAAGGCAGAGCAAGGGTAGCAGTGACAAAGGCAGCAGTAGAAGGAGCAGTGACAGCTGTTCACAGTGACAGAAGTGGTCGTCAGTAGCATGGGAATTCAATCTGTGTATTTAGACTAATGGCACATTAGCAGGCCATGCCAAATATAGAATCACCTTCTTTTCAACATTCACTGTAAGGCTTGATACACAAGATGCCATGACTAGCATCTAATTAATATATTTTTACCACATCCACTTCTGTTTCAGTGTTTCTATTTATATAATTTTGTTACTTGTGTTCTGGCGTGGGTCACTCTGTCGAATTAAAAACTAAGGGAGAATGGAAAGAAGAGAGTAATGGAAGAAGCAGCAGGGAGAGAAAAGAAGAAAAAATAATGGAATACGAAAACTATCAAAACATAACCTTTTGATGTGATGTATTTTTATTCAATTGAATGATTTTCTTTTTCTTAAAACTGTTGATAGCTACAACCCTTCCTCCACAGCTGGAGTCCCATGGGGAGAGACAGAGTGCACACAAATAGACAACTGCTTCCTCCACAGCTGGAGTCACGTGGGAAGAGACAGGGTGCACACAAATAGACAACTGCTGCTTTGAATTTTATATGCAAACGTAGTCTCTCAAGTTCTCCTCTCTTCTCATCTATGTCTCTGTTTGATTTTCCTGTTTGCCGTCTTCCTGCCTCCAGGGCAAGCGCGGAAAGATGGAGAGACCGTGGCAATGCCAAGTAGCAAGAGTCTGAGTTTAACGAGGTTGGAAAATTTGAATTTATGACAGGTGACATCAGCTTATGAAATCTGTGTTTGTTATTTTTGAATCACACTCATCGAGAGATGTATTGACATCACAAGACATTGAAAGCCAAGTAGATTTGATCCATTTTAAATAAGAAAAGAATGCAATCCCAGGTATGTCTGTAAACATGCCTTCAAATTGGCAGCATGGCTTGAGCCCGTGTTTCTGGAGATGAGATACTGGAATGTTCTTTCTGCCTTAATATTAGATGAGTAATGCACTATAGCAGGTGAGTAAGCTACTGGTATTTCCCTAAATTTGGTTTAATAGTGTCAGAGAAAGGGTGAAGACAATAAAAAAAAAAAAAACACTGATTACAGCTATCATCTTCCCAGCTCTAGTGATTTCTATGTAGGGTATGATGCTCCTGAAGTCCTATCCCACAGTAAGAGCTGAGAGAGCACCCATGTCCAGTCACCATCCTGAAGTTTCACAATGTCTTTGCTTAGTGTTTATGTTTTAATTTAGAGCAAATACTCACATAAAATGAATATTGAATCACTCTCAAACCTCCTTACTTTTCTGTTTCTTCGCTTGCCTTTCATCACAGTGTAGATTCAGGAGGTAAAAACATTGAGGAAACAGTGTTACCCAACTGAAAGAAAAACTAATGGTAACTGTGTTCTCGTATTACCAGAGGTTAGCAGGGAGCTACTTTAATATGACAGCTAATATAACTCATTGATGCGATTACTCAAAGGGAAGAATGCTGTCGGAGTCTAGTTACATCCCAGCGGTTACAATTAGATAGGCCAGATGGATGGGGTCCAGAGAGACAGGCTGGGAAACTGCAGACAGTTCAGCAGGGACATGGCTGGGGCAAGGTGGACTTCATGAATCAGGCAAATAAAAAAAGGTGCCCTAATTAATTATAGGCTTTTTAATTCAGAGGTTCTTAAATAAAGCCTGGATAAAAAGAAGTAGCTTTGGGGTTTATTTGCCAACTCTGAGCCAAATGTTTTGAATAAGCAGTTTCCTTTAATAGATAGTGATGACTGACTATTAAAGTCGTCCTAAGTTGACTTTAAAAATAACAAAATGCGACGTCAAGGCTGCCTTAGAAAAGCAAGTTACTATTCTTTGAGCATGTCTTTGGCTGTAAGACTACACGTCATCTGCTAGCAACACAGATGTGGTCAGAGGTACAGACAACAGTGGGGCAAAAGGACCTCTTAAATCGTCCCTCTTGGAACCCCTTCTTGTACATATTAAAGAACTCCATCCGACAGGAAGTACACAGGAAATAGAAGGCATATTGGAAACTACATCAGAGGGAGTTTGTTGAAAGGACTATTTTAAAAAACTTGAGTCAGGAAGATGAAGAATCCCAGGACAATCAACAATAGAAGTTTTTACCCCTTTATATCCAGAGTTGCAACCTTCCGGAATTAGAACGGATCTCTTCGTGGAGGCGGAGCCATAGCCTCAGCCATGCCACAGTGCATGCAGATGTATGTGCATACATGCATGAGTGTGTGTGTGCGTGCGTGTGTGTGTGTGTGTCTGTAGGGGGTGCGTGATGCGTTTGCTTGCTTGCATATATACATATATGCATGTACAGATGTGTGTATATGTATGTGCAGGTATATATCATATATCCGTGAGTGTACATAGGTTTGCATGTGTGAGTGTATCTGTGTGTGAGCACCTGGCATGCACAGTTGTACATTCAGAAGGTAGGAGCCAATCTTTCTCCTCATGTTTTCGGATTCATCAAATAAAACAAAACCAGAAGATAAATAGAGTACCACAGGATCAACTCCCAGGCTGCAGAGCGGGGCACAGAGGGGAAAACTGGGACTGGTAACAGAGAATCACCTCCTCAGAGACTGTGAGAGAGAGGAGAAATGATTTCCTAAAGGCATTTATGTGCAGACCAAGACTAGATTCTGAGTTTGGTCCTTGTTCCTTGAGGAACGTTGCACAAACTATTGCATCTTCAGCTACAAGTGCCTGGGTACTTTAAGATACAGTGAATTGAAAATCTCAGAGCACGCCACCTCTTACAATTACTGATTGGCACCCTATTCCCCACCCCACAGCTCTGCTAGCCTCCTAGGATGCCCACACCTACCCAGGACACCCAGTGACAGCCATGCTCCAAATCTCCCTGCCTGTTAGGACCCCAACAAACCCAGCAACTGTGAACTCTGACCCATCCCGTCCGAGCTCCATCTTCCTTCCAGCACACATTTCATCTGCAATCATAGATTGACACCCCACTTCCCACCCCACGGCTCCACCTGCCTCCCAGGAGGTCTGCACCCAACCAGGACACCCAGGGACCCCAGCAAGCCCAGCAATCATGAATGCTACCTTGCCCTATTGGATCTCCATCTTCCTTCCAGTCCACATCTCCATCTGCAATCAAGGCTCTACACCCCACACTCCAGCCCACAGTTCTGCCGGCCTTTTGGGAGGCCTGCTGCTGTCTGAGAAAATCAATTCCAGAGACTTACTACTCCCACAGTCTACCAGGCCAGCAAACACAAGAGGCAAACAGATAGCTAAAGGCAAGGGCAAGAAAATATTCAACAGAAATCAGTACAATACGGCACCATCAGAACCCAGCTCCCCCACTTCAAGAAGTCATGGATCTGCTAACACACCTGAAGAACAAAACCTTAAATCTCATCTTATGAAGGTGATAGAGGCCTTTAAAGAGGATATAAATAAATCCCTTAAAGAAACACAGGAAAGCATAATCAAACAGGTAGAAGCCCTTAAAGAGAAAACAAATAAATCCCTTAAAGAAATACAGGAAAATACAATCAAACAGGTGAAGAAAATGAATAAAATGTCCCAAGATTTATGAAAAAAGAAACAATAAAGAAAAAACAAGTAGAGGCAACCCAGGAGACTGAAAACCTAGGAAAGAGAACAGAAACTACAGATGCAAGCATCACCAATGGAATACAAGAGATGGAAGATGGAATCTCAGGAGTAGAAAATATCATAGAAGAAATTGATATATCTGTCAAAGAAAATGTAAAATGTAAAAAGTTTCTAACTCAAAACATACAGGAAATTTGGAACACAATGACAAGACCAAACCTAAGAATAATAGGATAGAAGAGGGTGAAAATTACCAGTTCAATGGGCCAGAAAACATCTTCAACAAAATCACAGAAGAAAACTTTCCTAACCAAAAGAAAGAGATGGCTATAAACATAAAAGAAACTTACAGAACATTAAAACAGATTGGGGCGAAAAAGAAAATCCTCCTGTCACATAATAATCAAACACTAAATGTACAGGAAAAAAGAAATAATATTGAAAGCTGTAAGGGGAAAAGGCCAAGAACCATATAAAGGCAGACCTGACTTCTCAACAGAGATTGTAAAAGCCAGAATTCTGGAGAGATGTCTTGCAGACCCTAAGGAAATACAGTTGCCAGCCCAGACTACTATACTCAGCAAAACTTTTAGTAACCCTACAGAGGCTACTAGAAGGAAAACTCCAACACAATGAGAATAACTACATCCAAGAAAACACAAGAATTTAATCATCTTACAGCAAAGCCAAAAGAAGAAATCACACTCACAGTACCACCACCAACATCAAAATAACGACTAACAATCATTGGCCATTAATACCTCTCAACATCAATGTACTCAATTCACCAATAAAAAGACACAGGCTAACAGACTGAATATGTAAACAGGATTCATCTTCCTGTTCACACAAGACACACACCTCAGCAACAAAAATAGACACTACCTCAGAGTAAAGGGCTAGAAAAAGGCTTTTCAAGCAAATGAATTCCAGAAACAAGCTGGAGTACTTACTCTAATATCTAATGAAATAGACTTTTGACCAAAAGTAATCAAAAGAGATGGTGAAAGACAGTTTATACACTCATTAAAGGAAAAATCCACCAAGATAACATCTCAATTCTGAACAGCTATCCCCCAAATACAAGGGCAACCACATCCATAAAAGAAACGTTAGTAAAGCTCAAATCACACATTGAAACACACACAATAATAGTAGGGCATTCTACCACCCCACTCTCACTAATGGACAGGTCATCCAAGCAGAAACTAAACAGAAACAATGAAACTAACAGATGTTATAGACCAAATGGTTTTAACATATCTATAGAACCTTTCACCCCAAAACAAAAGAATTTACATTTTTCTCAGCACCTTACAGAACCTTCTCAAAAACTGATCATATAATTAGGCATAAATCAAGCCTCAACAGATACAAGAAGACTGAAATAACCCCTTGCATCTTATCAGATCACCATGGATTAAAGCTGGATTTCAACAACAACAGACACAACATAAAGCCTACAAACTGAACAACTCTCTACTCAATGATCACTTGGTTAGGGAAGAAATAAAAACATTAAAAACTTTCTAGAATTGAATGAAAGTAAAAGCACAGCATACCCAAACTTATGGGACACAATGAAAGCAGTGCTGAGAGAAAAGTTCATAGCTCTAAGTATCTTCATAAAGAAAATGAAGAAATCTCATACTAGCACACCTGAAAGCTCTAGAAGAAAAAGAACAAAACACACTCAAGAGGAGTAGACAGCAGGAAATAGTCAAACTTAGAGCTGAAATCAATCAATTAGAAACAAAGAGAACAATACAAAGAATCAACAAAACCAAGAGCTGGTTCTTTAAGAAAATCAGCAAGATAGACAAACCTTTAGCCAAACTAAGGAAAAGGCATAGAGACAGTATCCAAATGAACGAAGTCAGAAATGAAAAGGGAGAAATACCAACAGAAACTGAGAAAATTCAGAAAAATCATTAAGTCTTACTTCAAAAGCCTACACTACACAAAACTCGAAAATCTAAATGAAATGGATGGTTTTCTAGACAGATACCACATACCAAAGTTAAATCAAGATTAACTAAACTATATAAAGAGTCCTATAACCCCAAAGAAATAGAAGCAGTCATGAAAAGTCTCCCCCCACCCTCCTAAAAAAGCCCAGGGTCAGATGATCTTAGTGCAGAATTTTACCAGACTTTGAAAGAAGAGCAAAGTGGCTTGATACAAAATTAGCTTAAAAAGTCAGTAACCTTTCTTTATATAAATCTTAAACAAGCTGAGAAAGAAATTAGGGAAACAACACACTTCACAATAGTCACAAATATCTTGGCATAATGCTAACCAAGCAAGTGAAAGACCTATATAATAAGAACTTCAAGTCCCTGAAGAAAGAAATTGTAGAAGATATAAGAAGACAGAAAAAATCTTCCCCATTCATGGATTGGTAGGATTATCATTGTGAAAATGGCCATTTTACCAAAAGCAATCTATAGATTCAACGCAATTCCAATCAAAATTCCAACTCAGTGTTTCACAGACCTTGAAAGAGCTATTCTAAACTTAATATGGAAAAACAAAAAACCCAGGTTAGCTAAAATATTCCTGAACAGTAAAAACTTCTGAAGGAATCACCATTCCTGATCTCAAGCTGTACCACAGAGCAATAGTGGTTAAAACTGCATGATATTGGTATAGAAACAGACAGGTTGGACAACTGAATTGAATCAAAGACCCAGAAATAAACCCACATAAACCCACTTATTTTTTAACAAAGAAGCAAAAGCCATGCAATGGAAAAAGAGAAAGCATCTTCAAAAAATGGTACTGGTCTAACTGGATGTCTGCACATAGAAGAATGCAAATAGATCCATATTTATCACCCTACACAAAACTCAACTCCAAGTAGATCAAGGGTTTCAACATAAAACTGGGCACACTAAATCTCATAGAACAGAAAGTGAGAAAGAGCCTTGAACTCATTAGTTCAGGAGACAATTTCCTGAACAGAACACCAATAACTAAGGCTCTAAGGTCAACAATTGATAAATGGTACCTCACAAAACTGAAAAGCTTCTGTAAGGCAAAGGACACTTTCAATAGAACAAAACAGCAGCCTACAAATTGGAAAAAGATCTTCAGTAAGCCTACATCTAACAGAGGGCTAATATCCAAAATATATGAAGAATTCAAGAAGTTAGATTCCAACAAATGAAATAACCCAAGTTGAAAAACAAAAAACTGGATGCAGGGCTACACAGAAAATTCTCAACACAGGAATGTTGAATGGCTGAGAAGCACTTAAAGAAATGTTCAATATCCTTAGTCAATATGGAAATGCAAATAAAAAGGACTCTTAAGATTTTATCTTACATTTCTCAGAATGGCTAAGGTCAAAAACTCAAGCAACAGCACATTCTAGCAAAAATGTAGAAAAAGGGGAACACTCCTCTATTGCTTATGGAATTGCAAACTTGTACAACCACTCTGGAAATCAATCTGGCAGTTTTTCATAAAATTGGAAATAGTTCTACCTGAAGACCCAGCTAACCCAAAAGATGCTCCACCATACCACAAGGGCATGTGCTCTACCATGTTCATAGCAACTTTATTTGTAATAGCCAGAAACTGGAAACAACCCAGATGTCCCTCAATCGAAAAATGGATACAGAAAATGTGGTTCATTTACACACGGAATACTATTCAGCTATTAAAAACAAGGACATCATGGATTTTTCAGGCAAATGGATGGAACTAGAAGATACCCTGAATGAGGTAACTCAGACATAAAAGGACATACATGGCATATACTCACTGATAAGTGGATATTAAGCCATAAAGTGCAGGATAACCATGCTACACCTTACAGACCCAAAGAAGCTAAACTAAAAAGACGCAAGCAAGGATGCTTGAATGTCACTTAGAACAGGGAATAAAATAGTCATAGGAGACAGAGGGAGACAAGGAACTGGGTGGGGGGGAGGATGAGGTGGTTAGGATCAGGTGTGAGGAGAGACAGGAGAAAGGACTAGAGGGCCAAGAGAATGAATGGAAATCTGTAGCTGCAGGGAGGAGAGAAGGAAATCTCTAGAATATATCCCAGAGACCTAGGATTGGGGAGGCTCAATTTAGGTGACCTTAGCCAAGATGCCTAACAGTGGGGTTATGGAACCTGAGGAGGCCCCAAGTCCTGTAGTCAAGCAGGACCCCCCAGGGGAGGGATAAGGTTACCAACTCACCTACAATTTTTTTTTTACTGTGTTTAAAAGAAATGGACAGACTGAAGGGGTGGTCAACCAATAACTGGGCGAACGTGAGACCCATCCCATGGACAAGCACCAATCCCTGACATTATTAATGATACTCTGTTATGTTTACAGTAAAGATCCCAGCAAAACTGTCTCCTGAGATGCTCTACACAGCAGCTGACTGAAACAGGTACATATCCACAGCCAACAGAGGTTGGGGACTCATGGAATAGTTGGAGGAGGAAGGATTGAAGGGGGTAGGGACCCCATAGGAGGATCATCAGAGTCAACTAACCTAAACCTTTGGCAGCTCCCAGAGAGGGAGGCTCCTGGCGCATATGTAGCAGATGTGCAGCCCCATGTGGGTAACCCAACATCTGGAGCAGGGGCTGTCCCTAAAGCTATTGCCTGACTGTGGAATTTTTTGGAAGTGGATGAGCCTGCAGAGACAATGTGCCAGAGTGGGATGATATGGAGGGGGGAAACCTGTCAGAGGAGAAGGGAGCATGTGGGAGAGACTCTGTGAGGGAGGACCTGGAGGGAGGCAGTGTTTAGGATGTAAATTTTTAAAATAGAATAAAACTAAACTTTATTTAAAAAAAAAAGGTATGAAAGGAGGGGGGGGGAGGAGAGAGGGGGGGGGAGGGAGGGAGGGAGGGAGGGAGGGAGGGAGGGAGGAAAGGAAGGAAGGAAGGAAGGAAGGAAGGAAGGAAGGAAGGAAGGAAGGAAGGAAGGAAAGAAGGAAGGAATAACAGAGACTTGACTTTAGAGGTAGCCAATCTCTCTAGTAGCAGATATTTGAACCTTAGGGGTGAAATGAGGGGGAGAGAGAGAGCTCCACAAAATGCAAATCCCTAGGAGCAACATTCCCTGCAGAGTCAAGCATGCCAGCCATCAGACACATGTGAGCTTCACTGTAAATCTATGAAGTAATGAATTTGCTTTTACAAAACACATATGCAAAGAGTAAGATTTCCAAGTGAGCACCACATCCTTGTTTACAGGAGGCCATGAGGATACTGCTCTTTGTTCTGAGATTTCATGAATCACTTTTAAATTTCCTTTTTATAAATGATATTTGGAGCTAATCTACATGTCACAGAAGAAGCCCTGTATCTCAAGAGGTTACCCATCTGCTGCATTGCATTTTGCTCTGGCTTAAGTTTTTAGTGAACTTCAATATTATTTATCAAACTTGGTACACAATTTTACAGAGTCTCAAAAATATCAAACCCACTCCTAGTATGCACAAATTCATCATACTTGACATAGAGCAAAAGCATAGCTACATGTTCAAAAGTGCACTAATCAGAGTTTTCTAGCAAAGAAGAACCAATAGTGTGTGTACCCTGCATATCTGAAACACAGGAGTATAATATAAACTACCTTTTCCAAAAAAAGAAAAGAAAAAGAAAGAAAGAAAGAAAGAAAGAAAGAAAGAAAGAAAGAAAGAAAGAAAGAAA
>NW_021604597.1:14998084-15026667 GCF_004785775.1 Grammomys surdaster | reverse complement strand
AAAGAAAGAAAGAAAGAAAGAAAGAAAGAAAGAAAGAAAGAAAGAAAAGAAAGCTGAACCTGTATTGAGTCCACAAGGGCAAAAATAACTGAACCTCATAATTATATGGAGTTAAAATGTTCCAGACCAGAGCCAGAGTATCTTGGTTTATTTTTATTTCTTCCAAAAGCCATTTAATGTCCAGCCTGATATCTGACCTAACATGCTTATGACTATTAAAACTTTTAAAATGTGTTATTTGACCATTAAGTTCCATCAACCCATCAACACTAAGGAAGTCATTACATAATATATGAGATTCATATCAGAGTTTCCCTCACTTTGCTGTAACCCTTCTACTGATGGTCCTTCACAAGGTATTTGGTAAATTCTTCATGTAAGACTTTCTTTGCTCTTTAGCCAGGAAAACCTCTTGTAATCACTTCCACACTGAAACATGATTTTCAGGGCAAGCTGAATATATATCCCTGAATATGACAGTTAATATTGTCAACTTGATGAAATTGAGAATCTATAAAGAGACAAGTTTCTGAGCTTAATCTCCATTAACTAAATTGAAGTAGGAAGGTCCACCTTAAACATAGCCAGGGTTCCAGACTACTTAATGAGAGGAAAGTATCAGCCTAAATGTGAATGTTCACTGTTCTTGGCTACCTCCATCTTTGGCTACCATGATTTCTTATCACGAGGGAACATAGTCTCAAAGTATGAGCCCAGGGTAGCCCTTCCTTCCTTAAGTCGGTTTTACCATGACAAGAAAGGCAGTTGATGCAGCAAGCCTTGGTCACTCATTTGGCTCAAGAGTAAGCTGTCTCATAACATTACAAGGGAAATCTGGGTTCTGTTTTGTGAGTTCTTAGTCCCAGTAATGAAAGAATTTAAAATGGAGTCATAAACTCAAGGACCATCTTGTTATAGTTTGAGAGAAAAGCAAGTCTAGAAAGTTGTAAATCGTAGCAACTTCTGGAAGAAAGGAGATGGGAAAGAGGCATGGAGGCAGAAAAACAGTGAAAAAGATGGGAGTGTTAGGGAAAGCATATTCTGGATTTTGGCTGGTGTCCAAAGATGAAATAGAAATGGAGAAAGGAAAGGTTGTGCTTTTGAAGACAGAACTCAGAGAGGCAGGTGGACTTGGCAAAGATGCGCTCTGTGAAAGCATTGCATGCAGCATTTAAGGACTTCTGAGAGATGTAAGTACATTATCTCACTGTAGGGATACATTTTTCTCCCATCTCCTTAAGCATGTCTTCAAATGAATCAGCTCTCCTGAGAGATGGCCTTCTTGCCAGGTCCCTGACAGGCCTAACTGGATTAACCCTTAAGGTAAGAGATAATATTAGTTAAAATTCAAGTCTTTGGGGCAGATCAGAATATCATGTCTTTAAGCAGGGGCTCTTTTGATCAGAAGAAGTAGCTTTCCCTTAAAGGGCAGCAAAAACAAACAAACAAACATGGTGTTTACAACTCTCTTGATATTTACATCATAAAGGAGAGCAACTGTGACGTGTCCCCTACTATTGTTACCAGGGAAACAAACATGGAGTCCAAAGCTGACCATGAGGGAGATGAGAGTCTATCTCCAACAGTCTCCAAGTCCACTAATCCTTGTCTAGCTAACATTATTCTCTTTCAACTACAACCTGTGTTTTTGTGTCAAGTATCTATCTATCTATCTATCTATCTATCTATCTATCTATCTATCTATCTATCTATCTACCATCTCTCTGTCTGTCTATCATCTATCTAATTATACACAGAGAGAGAGGGGGTGGGAGAGAGAGAGAGAGAGAGAGAGAGAGAGAGAGAGAGAGAGAGAGATACACAGAGACACTGAGAAAGAAAAAAATCACAAAACATAAAGTACTTACTGGCTTACCATTATAGAGACTGAAAAGCCCATAGTGTGTCATCTATAGGCTGGTAATACTGTTCAGTCCCTGTTCAAAGGTGGGAGACCAGGAGAATCAATGGTGGGAACGGCAGTCTGGGAACAAGGGAGAGAAGGGTGAAGTATTCAAACAGAAGTGTTGAGGAGAAGAAAGAGACAAATCTCCCTTTCTCCATATTTTTGGTTCTATTCAGAGTCCCAACAGAGAGGGTGACCTGCTTTAATGAGTCCATTGATACAAATGCTCCTCTTGGCCAGAAACAGCTTCCCAGATCCACTGAGGAAAATGTTTAATTTGGACTCCTCATGGTCCAGTCAGGCTAGCACACAAAATTAACCATCACATTACAAAATGGAACTTCAAAAGTTGTGGGACAGTGATGACCTACTGAAAATATTTAAATGGTTGTCTCTCTAGCCTTAAGATTTATACAAGAAGAACATTTGCTTATAGACAGCATGTAGAATTTGTAAAAATATGTTAGATAGTATATGAATTGGTAAAATGTATGAGAAAATGATCATAAAATATGTAATTCATACAGAAAAATGAAGACATGAATGGTTGAGAAATAATATTATATATTATATCACCTGCCCAAAATTTACCAAACAACAACAACAAAAATGAAACAAACAAACAAACAAAAACCCTCATTTTTTATAGCAGCATTTTATAGATGTCACAAAATGGGAAAAAAAACAGAAACAACTGTGACTACATAGACCCTGGTTATCATGCACATGGTGCATACATATTGCTTGGGCTTCATTCAAATGTAGTCAGAGTCTTGCCACTGAGCTGAATCAAATAAATGCAGCATTTATTTTACTCTAAACAGTTTTGTTTTCCCATATAAACCTAAAGAAAGAGGATGGTTTGTATCTCTCTGTGTGCATGAAGGGTGTTTTTGCATATTGAGAACACATTAGGGTACAGATGGTTTGGAAGAGAAAACAAATAAAAGAATTATAATGGAGATTGGTTAGTTATATTTGGGCACAGGATTTACCATGTAAGCATGGTTCCAGGAAACTCAATAAATTCAATAGTTTTTATGAGCCAGTGAGCTTTCATTGTTTTTTACATACTGACCTCATCAACATCAAGTTTATCTGCTTTCTGGAGTAATTACTCCTGCCATGTGCCTAAAAGTTTAGAATTGTAGAAAATTGGTGATGGGGTGTAGGGAACACAACAGGAAAGAAGGAAATGGATTTAAAAGTTACTTAAAAGATTCTTGTTGGTTTGTTAAATGTGACCATATTTGCTGGTTTGAAGAAAAGGTAAGAGGTCCACGTTGCAGTTTTTTAACATGTCTCCAGAAAGTTTTACACTTCATCAAATTGTTTGGCATTGGTCTAGCAATCTTTCCAAGATACAACTCAGAAACATAGATACTAGTTTTATTGTTTTCTTATTTTTAAAGCAAAAATGAAAAGAAACAGGAAAAGGAGGAGAAGAAAAATCTCAGGACGTTTGAATTACTTTGAAAAAAAAATCTACAAACAAGTGTTGTGATTATAAAGAGCCTTGCTGGTTTCTTATAAAATTCTATGCATGAAACAACAATAAAAAATAGAAGTCATGAGTCTGAAAGAGAGCAAGGGAGGATTTGGAGGGAAAAGGAAAGGGAAAATGATGTCACTATAACCTCAAAAATAAAGGGAAAAGATTCCTAGGTAGCTTGATTTCCTAACACAGAAACTTGACCTCTCTACATAACTGAAGGCCTCCACACAAGATTAGGGCAAATTAACTTGTTATTTACAATGTAAATGTTGAATAAAAACAATTAAATCCAATAGTTCAGCATCACCTTTTGCAAAGATAGCTGTACCTTGTCCTGTGTCACTCCTTGTGTGAATTCTACTCATGGAGCTACTGGAGCTTGAGCCTTGGACCAAGGGTAGTAAGAAGACATTTGCTTGTGACAAAGGTAAGTGGAGCTCATGTCTCCCTGAGCACAAATAGAAAGAGATGCTTATGTTTAATAATTAATTTTCAGTTGATAAATTATAGGCAGATAGTGACATTAATAGTTGAGGAAGAAGTACAAATTTTCATCTCTATTTGTGTAAATGAAGTGGACCATAGCAGTGCCAATTGAAGAGGCAGAATGGCTTTGTATCTGATTCGAGCCTTACCCTTACACCTCCACTCAACTGCCAGGCACACTTGAATACAAAATCTTTATGAGACTGATAGCTTAACCAATACATTTTAGAATACGAATAGTAGAACATCCCACATTTGTTTTGTAGAAACACTTTGTTTGTATCAAATAAGATAGTGTATAAGTATTCCCAAGTACATACAGTAACAAAATATATTTTAAAAAGATGGAAGGAAGGACTTATTTGAGCTATCAGTTTTAGAGAATTTCACTTCATCCTATTGCTTTAGCCCTGTGGTGAGGCAGAGCATCATACTGAGAGCCCATGTTGGGGATGAAATTGCTTACCTCACAATTTCCAGAAACCAAAAAGAGTAAGAGAGAGAGAGAGAGAGACAGAGACAGAGAAAGAGACAAAGACAGACAGAGATGGAGCAGAATCTCCTTTGAGGGCATGATCTAAATAACTTTCCATTATGTTCTATGTAGGCTTAGATTTTTCAAAATATATTTTAATACGTGTGATTAATGCTTTAACCTGACCTCTAGTCTACCACCCATCAATTGTCTATAGGGCAAAGGAGGATGTAGACCTGATTAGAAATAGATCTTTGGGGCAATTCCTATCTTTGTTGTCAGTATATCAGCAGTTCAGTTCACATGAATCAGCAGTGGTAGCTCAATCCACTCACAAACACCATTAATGAATCAGCAACAGCAGTTGAATTCAGAAAAAACCATGAGGCTCTGACAATTGGCCAGAGTTCTCAGAAGAGGCAGAAAAACAACAGAATATCATGAGAAGTTCTTTGGTGTGTTTCTGTCTACAAGTTGTAGCAAATGATAATCAGTAAAGAAGGCAAGGTGAACTAATGCCACGACATCATCATCAAAGACCAGCATCAGCAAAGGTCAACAAAGAGTGGCAAGGTGAACTAATGCCACAGCATCATCCACTGTCTGTTGGGTTATAATTTCCAAACATTATGTGTTCTTCCAAGCATCCTCTTTAGCAAAACATCACATGCCCTTTCACCAGATCACTTCCAGAAAAACACCATGTGTCTCTTCTCAGCAAAACATTCTCTCATAAGACAGTCTCTCCAACCCCCCAAAAATCACAAGACACAACTGAGTCTTCAAAGAATCCAGAAATTTCCACTTCAATCCTGCCACTGAAAAGTTCTGACACACACACACACACCTCAAGAACTTCCCTTGGCTGCCAATCCTGCCTTTAACCATGAGCCTCAGGGCACACTTCTGATAGAAACTATTACAGTTTCCTAGAGACTAATTGGATAACTACTGAATTTTGTCTCTATTACACCTCACTGGAGCATTTTTGTTTTTATTTGATGTAGTTCAGAGCCAAGTTGCTAGCTTCAAAAGAGTCAGTTCAAGCAAAACCAACTTCTGAGCCTCTTTTGGGTACCTGGGTGGAGGTGAGATTGTCGTAAGATCCAGTCCTAGGATGACCCTATTGTACGTCCTTTTCTAAGAGAAGGCTGAAGAGACATTCAGGGGACAATAGAGACAGTGACCAGAGGTATGGAACATAAAAGTAAAGTGGCCAAAAATGAGGGAAGATGATTATTCAAAGATCTTCTGAGTTAAGATGAAGGCATGAGAGAGACCTGACCTTTGCTTTGTTTGGTTGGGGGTTTAATTATTGTTTGTTTTGTTCTGTGACAGAGTCCCTTGTATTTCACAAATAGCTTAGAACTCCATATGTAACTGAAGATGCTGGTGAACCTCTGGTTCTAATGCCTCCTCCACCTTTCAGGCCCGAGGTTATAAGCAAGCAGCACAAGCCTCAAACCCAGGCCTCCTTGCGTACTAGGCAAGCACTCTACCAGGAAATCTAAATCCCTAGCCTGAGGACTAACCTGATCGGCCTCCTTAGAGGAAAACTTTGCTCTGGAATGGCAGCAGAGGATAAAGGCTGTCCCTGTGGTTTCCTCATGTAAGTTCAATTCAGTCTCTTATAGTTCAGTGTGTGTCATATGTCACATGTCTCTTATCATTAAACCTTGACTCTTCTGGGATGCTAATGTTTTACAAATGTACAAGGAACTTAGATCATTCATTCATGCCAACTTATTTTACATACAAAAGAGAATTGGATGAGATATCAGCAAATTATGAAGGGTGATTTAAGGCCACTTAGGACTTGTATACCCTCCGTGCTACCTATTAGCCTCAGATTGCTGCATCTAGCAGTTGACATGCCTAAGACTGAGTTTCCCTGTCTGCAAAGTACTGTGCAAGTAAAACCTGTCACAGGAGATTGAGAATTAAGTAACTGAAAATGTGCTACAGTGTGTTGTAGTACTAAGTATGCTAGGTACTCAGTATCACAGAATAGCATTGGTGGACCAGTTCCCTGTGCAGAGAATTGCTTCATAACTAAGCAGACTTTGCATCTTGGATATCTGACTTTTGTGTGGATCTAAGACAATGGAGCAGACAGCATCCAAAATAGCTTTGATTTTTTTTTTTTCACCAAGTAGAAACAACAGTCTACCCCCTCTTGTATGTGGAGAAATGCTCACTGACTGCACATTTCCATACAGCAGAATTCATAGACTTATTCTGTTTCCATCTCTTACCCAAACACTGGATTTTACTGGGATCTTTTTGTCGTTAAGTCCCTGGAGAGTATGCTACATGAGTGCTAAGGAGAAAACCACCGATTACAGCTGAGAGGAGAGCCTTGGAGTTTCCAACAGGAGTTTTCTGAATGAACATATTGTTTGCTCTTCTTTCTCTGGAAAGATCACACATTGTAATCACCATTTACAGTCGATTGTGTAAAGTGGTCTTCGTTTGTTTTCTACAATAGATATTGTGTCATTTAATTAATTTAGACTAGAGCAGAGCAATCAACATTCAGTGACAACATTCCCTTAGGGGATATAAATGAAAATTTCCCATACCCTACACAGCAGTTAGAGAAAAGCAAACACTGATATTTATTTATGAACATCAGTGCTCCTGCTTGCAAGGAGTAGAGCTCTGCCGGATTTCACCAAGAGGTGCTAATAGAGGGATTCTGGGTATTTCAAGGAACTCTAGGAAGGCTAGAAAAGCATTTGAGGCTTCATACTTAAGTCTACACCAAGAACTCATACCCTTTCCACCAGAGAGACTGAGAAAACAAGGACAGGGCAGCAGCTAACTGATGACCCTGGAATTTCCCCTGTAAAGTGCAATAAAATAACAAAACCCCAAATGTCTTCTGAAACCAGCATTACCAGAAGTAAGTCTTCTCAAACCCTCCATCCCTCAATCACCTACAAAAGTATACCAGGCCCTTCCCTGAGCAGTGGCGCTAACCCAGAGCCCTGGGCCTCCAGGAAGAAAGGGTGAATCACACTGACAAGAATGGATGCAGACAGAGATTTTTCCCCTTCACCACCCTATCATCCTTCAGACTGAGCTGAGTGGACCCGATTGCTCTACCACTAAATTCTTGATTTCAAGCTCATCTTCAATCTGCTTTAAATTAGATGATTTTCCTGTTTGGTGCTTTTGTCTTTGCTCTGTAAGAACACTGAGTTCTTTTTAATGGGCTTAGTAGACTAACAACTTGGGTTTGCAATCTCAGTTTGAAATAAACCTAAGAAAATGTCATTCACTTGGAGACACACTGGGTTGACCATTAGCATGCTAACCCACAACTTATTGCAAACAACAGTGGAATTAAACTAAATACAAGACAAAGAGCAATCCTTGCAGTGGGTAAAAGGACCAGGTAGCTCACCAGGCATTTATAGAACTCAAATACAAAGTTCTGAGCCAGGAGATAATCAAACAAGCAGCTGCTGTTTCTGCAGTTGTATTTCAAAGCTTCGTTCCATCCACACAACATTCTCCCTATTGCTCAATGCAGGCTTAGGTTTGTATGAATTTCTTTTTATTAAGGTAGATTGATCTGCTGAAGTTTTAATTTTAATTCCCAGGCTTATTTAGAAGAAGTCAGTTTAACAATCCATGTTGTTGCGAGTGTTTATGGAAAATGAAGCAAAGGAGCTGAGATAGCCAGGAGAAATGAAAATTTGCAGCTTAGCCTTCTTGTCCCTATAGGATCATTCTGTATATTATGGAAATTTCTGCAGACCTTAGGCCATGAGTATTGAACAGCTCTCACCTTCCACTGCCTCTCAGTGACCTACAGCACAATATAGAGTGTTTTGAACATAAAAGAATCATTGACAACCTCTCTATTACTCTAAGAAATTGTTTACCCATGTGATAAAGAAGCCTCTGAAACTTCCTTAATTAAAAGTATGTTCATCGATGACCCATCTTCCTGGTAGAGACAGAGAAAGCCACAAGCCTACTTCTCCCAACCAATTACATCACTTTCTTAGGCTGTTTGCATCTTCTATCCTATTAGCTCCAGGGTACCATGAGGATGACTTCTCCCTTGGTATAGGCTGCCTGGCTAAAGAACAGGTTGCCCAGGGTCTTGCATGTCTCTGGACAGTTTTTACCTTTGGAAAAACTGATTTGCAATCGTATTACCCAATGTGTTTGGCTAAAGGTATTATGTCTGTCTGATTTGACTGTTCTTTCCTTTTTTCCCCAGCCCCATACCCTGTATTGAGACCAAAATCACCAAACATAGACTTCAGTCTTCCCACCTTTTTGATTGCTGTTTTGACACCTAGAGTCCTATGATTTTGGCATTAGTATTAGCAGACCTCCCATGAAAGAGAAAGGAACCTTGCCAAGGTCAAAGGAACCCTGCCAAGTTGTGTCTGTGCTTCAAGTAGTAATGATCATTCTGCATAAATGTGTAGATTTTCTGCAGGAGTCAGCCTGGGAAGACCTTTTAGATCATTAAGAATTTTCAAGGCTGCTTTAATTAGAAAACAATTCTAAAACAAAAGAAAGGGCCTGTGAGGTGACTCCATGGCTAAGTGGCTACAGGCTCATGCTGCCAAGACTGATGACCCAAGTTAGGAGAACCAAGTCCCTCTAGAAGCAAGTAACCTCCACATAGACTTCATGGCATGTGCACACTCACACACACACACACACACACACTCACACACACACTTAATTAATTAATGTAATAAAATGTATAAAACAAAAGAAGAAAAAATAAGAAAATAGTGTAGTAGTAGCAGCATTATTTTGCTAGTTACTTGTGTCAACCATGATATTTGTTGTTTTAGAAAAGGCATTTAAAATTCAACAAACTATAATTGTATGCATACTTTTGCTTTCAACGGGTGGTTTCTTTACAGAGAGATAACATAACAGTGATGGCATTATTGCATAATTTAACTACTATAAAGTTAGTTGACTGGGATTCATTTTAATTATTTATAATAGTACATCTTTGAAAAATCTTAAAGGTTTTTATAACTGAATGGTGCTTTTGTACAAGACAAAATTGAAAACTAAGAACTGTTCAACCAGCCATCCAATCACTACCAGGAACCACTGTGCCATTTTCTATTGATCATCCACTGAACACTGCATGAAATAACTTTTATTCCAGACCAGGTTGGGACAGGAGGAGTGGGGATGTTTAATCTCCTTGCTTAAGAAGTACAGTCTACAGAGTCTTAGTTGGGGTCCTAAGGTTGTCACAGCAAAGCACTGTGACCAGGCAACTTGAAACAAAGAGAACTTACACTCTGACCATTCTAGAGAGTGGAAATCCTTCAAGGGTCTAACTTGCAGCTGGGATCAATTCTTAGCATTCCTTAACTCCATTCCCTGCCTCTTACATCGCACCAACATCTTTGCCATAAGTTGTCTGAGTCCACGTCCCACCCTAACTCCGTACATCCTCACCTTAACATGACTTATCTGCAAAGAAGCTTGTTTCCAAAACAGGTTCTATCTGGAGGTACTAATAATTGGGATGCTAAGAATCATTTTTGGAAAAGGCACAATTTAACACACAGTGCTTCCCAGGAAGATTCTTAACAGATCAAGAGTTCTTGATTGAAAGAGCTTGGAAGTGGACTACTTATATCTAGGGTCTGCAGAAGACCTGCCGGAGACCCATCATAGACAATTCAGGGAAACAGAAGGCAGGAGTGAGATCACTCTCCCCTCCTCCAGCTGTTGGCTTTACATATACATTAGAATAGACTGTCACCCGGGAGAAGCAGGTAACTGAACACTTTTCCTATTCCCTCTCCTTGCAGGAGTCAGAAGTTGACAACATCTGGCCAGAAAGGGAAGTCCACCATAGTTGTTGGTTGTATGACTGGCTTCTGCAAACAAGATTCAACTATGTGAGGAAGAAAAACCAAAGATTTGAATAATTCATAAAGCTGCATATTTATTTTTGGTCTGAAAATTTTCTTTCCTTTTCCTTTCTTTCCTTCCACCCCTCTTTGGCTTTCTGAGATGGAGTCTTGCTATACAGCTCTGGCTAGTCTGAAACATGCTATGTAGACAAGGCTGTCATCAAACATGTGGCAATCCTCTTGTCTGCCTTGCCAGTCTGGTATTACAGACATGCATCACCATATCCAGCTGGTTTTCATCCAAGGAAGTGGCTGGAGAAGGAACCACAGTACAGAACACATACGCAGTAGCTATAAGAAAGACTGTTGTCGCTTGTAATGATATCTACTGAGCTTGACTTGTTTTACACAATACTTAAGACTGAAATGAGTACCTGGTGTATTTGAGCAAAGTAGGTTTAATATAGCCTGAATTTAAAATAAGTTAGTCTAGAGGCCATAGAGCTGATACTGATACTCCGGTACTGAGGTGGCTCTCATATGAGCAAACCAAAGAACAGTTCAGTGTAAATGGTGAAATAAAATTGCACTTACTTAATGATAAACTTAGCCTCTAACCAGAGAAGTGTCCACAAATGATACCCAAATATGCCTCTATGAAGCCAATCAATGAATTTCTTTGTTATTCTTCCCTATATAATATAAAAGGCTGAAGCTCACAATGTTAAAAAGAATCTCTTGCATCTCTTCTGATTTTGAGTGTCTGACTCATGACTCATTTAGTTCTCAAACAACTGCTAACTTGTGTAAAATTTTGGAGATACAAATGCACCTACCTACATCTATCCCCCCAAGTCCTTAATTCCAGGGCTTTGGAGAATATGAGAAAGAATTTCCTGGCATGCTGGAGACAGGTATGGAAGTTATCTGAGGTTTGAGGGCCACAACCAGATGCTAGGGAGCTTGCTGAACCTCAGAAGACTAACAGCTCTGGGGTCCTAAATCAGAGTTGGGAAGTTTCCCTGGATCTGCTCTCTGTGAGTACCCCTCTCTTCCTGTGTCAGATATGAGAAAAAATCTGTTGTGGAAATTTAATGACACCCAACCAATTATAGAAGAAGTCAAGAATGGCCAAGGATGTTGAACAATAGGGCAATGCTCCCCTCAGTGAGGGCAGAAGGGTCTGAGGACACAGGATACATACAATGATTCATCCTACAGTCAGGGTAACAATTTATAATGTAAAGCTTATTCACAGGGGAGGGAGGGTTTTCAAACTATAGCTGTAATCTTCCCAAGGAAGCAAAAAGAAAGTGATTTGATGATTAACTCTTTTCAGGTACACATGATACCATTGCTTTAAGAGTTGTGCTGAATTAAAACAAAGACTATTCTATTAACACATTGATGTCATGACTGCATTTTTTTTTTGCCTGCTTCTGAAGTAATCTGATTTGTCTAAGAGGGTGGGTGGAGTTGAGACTAGCAAGAGGACTGTTGAGCACAAGCAAGGAGGAGGCTTCATCGAGCACAGCTGGGTTGGAGATACTTTCACCGTCTACTAAAACTCAAGTGAAGGCATTAAAGAGAAACCCATATCTCCACACTTCAAAATTAACTGCATTATTTGATGAAAGGGAACAGGTTGTCATGTCTAACACTTCATATCAGTGTGTGAATGGACATCACAGGCTGCTCTGATATGTCCCTGATGTCACTGTCCCTTAAGGACACAAAAATAAATCTATCATCAGTACCCAACACCCCCCAATAAAAAGACCGTTGTAATAAACTAGTTATATCTCTTTGTGTTGAAATTGTGATGGCATTGGAAGACGGGGTCTCTGGAAGATAATTAGTTCATGAAGGTGGAAGCCTGGTGAATGGGATTGGTGTCATTATAAGAACCAAAAGAGCTTTCTCATCCTCCTTGGACGACAGAGAACATAGTCTGTGAGTGGGAAAGTGAGCCCTCTCTAGCCATCAAATTATTATTACCTTGATCATGAATTCTACAAATTCCAAAACTTACTTAAGTAAAAGTTGGCAATTTGAGTTGCCCCATCTGTGATCTATGGCATTTTGTTTTAGCAACCTGAACTGAGTAAGACAGTCATGCATGTGCCCAGTGTGCTGGCAACTGACTCACAAATGGTGTCAACCACCAGATGTAAATGTTGCAGAGGACTCCCTAGAACTCTCTGGTCTTAGGTTAGCCCTTTACACACTAATATTGTGAAAGTAATTACATTTTGAATGATGGAGCTATAGGTATGTTGTGTTTTGCAGGTGCCACCAGCTGCTGTCCTAAGGGCCGTCCATGTAATTCTTCACCTGAACCTTACATCAACCTGTGGGCTCAGTGTTCATTTCTCCATTACACATATAAAGGAGGATTAAGAAAGTTGACCAGGATTATAGAGTTAGTGAATAGCATCCCTGGAAGTCAATTGGAAGGTTTGAAAATAAAATCAGCTGATCTTTGTAACATGTAGAAAAGGAGCTTGTGACAGTTTCCATCATTTCCCTTTTCCTATTCTTCAGAAAAGATTCCACCTGACAAGACAAAGTTGATGGTGGCTGGTTTAGCAGCAGCCATCAGGAACAGAGATCTTCTCTTCCTCTGACACATCAGTTTTTGGTTTGGTTTGGGTTTTTTTTTTTTTTTTTGAGAGATACATGCATAGGAGGAGGGAGAGTAACTCTTATTCTCAGAAAACTACTTACTGATTCTCCCCAAAAGAACAGAAAATAATACAGAGACATTGCTCATTTTGCTCTATCTTTTAAAATGTTGGTCTTTTCATGGGCTTCTACATCATAATTGAGACATTTGCCTTCATTTTGACAAGGGAGAGGTAATAATCTAAGTTTTAATTAAACCATACCATTCACTACACATGTCTGGAAGGATTGGTTCTGTGCCAAACACACAAGAAACATTTGAACATGAAGAGGCTTGAAGAGTGCTTTGTCCAGTTTCTGGATTTCATAAATGAGAGAGCAAAGTCCAGTCAATATACACAGTTTATTCAGTTGGAAAACCACATTATCTGAATTCCAAATCTAAGGCTTTTCAGGACATACAGATGTACTATACATGGATCCACATGCTCATATAGACACATGTACACACATATTAACAAGTACATAGACCTCCATATACACACAGAAGTTGGAACACACATACACAGATACCTCAAGTACAAGACGCAGTATGTGCAAGACGCAGTCTCTCTCACACACACACACACACCATACACACACACAGTATTCCTCTGAAGCCATATTTTCTGTGCAATACTTAGTGACAGATAGTTATCCTTCCCTAAGCACATTTGTATGCTCATAAACATCTTCAAGAAATATAACACAGTTTCCAAGATTTTGAATGGTGCAATTTCAGGCAGAGGAGAGCCTGAGCACATGCCCAATGTCCTTACAGTCGCTTCATTGAAGAGGGTCCTTCATTCTTGTCCTTGGAACCATTTAGCAAAGTAAATACATATTCTTGAAAAGATGTTAACATTTCCTTTCAAATAAATTTGGCTCCAACTCATCTTGCTAGAGCTTTGCTTCCCCACAAGTCTGGTTCACTTAGAAATAATATCTTAAGTGATTGTTAAACACAAACAAATAGTATGTGTAACTTATAAATGTGCATTTTTCTTTTTCCCCCTTCAAGTAGACAAAGTGACTCAGACACGTGGCTGTTTCCAGCCCACCAAGCTTGTCTTGCTGAAAAGAGCCATGTCGGGTTTGCCTGGTTTTCCTTTTGTTTTACCCAGGTTTCCCCTGTTCCTTTTGGATTCGGCTATACATTGAACATAAATGCTCCTTTTCATTTGTAATTCCAAAATACAGTGTTTACTAGAAGCAAGCTTCTTGTCTGTATGGTTAGGTTCAATATAAGTGGTTTGCCTGACCCACATGTTCCAGCTCCTTTTGTATGAGAGTGATATGTAATAGCTCACATTGTACATTGAGGTCAAACTCAACTATTGATTTACTTAAACACAAATACTACAATTAATTAGAGATGGGCTTGGACTAAAATATCTGACCTTTTCAGGTTCTCCAGAGCATCCTGAGGAGTAACTGCAGAAAAAGGTAAAGATTCTGAAAAGGTTGCTTTCTAGGTAAAGATATTTTCAATAAGGACTTCATGGGGCTGGGACTCCAGTAGTAATGTCCAGTGAATCACACCCTTTAGTGGCAAGCTCAGAATAACTGTAGAACATATTGAAGAGGAAAGATTTGTTTCTTGGACTCTACAAATACTCAAGTGGAAAAAGAACCACACATAGGGTTGAAGAGAAAGCCCACAGCATACTTGTCACACAAACATGAGGACCTGAGTTTGATCCCAAGAACCCATACAAAAAAGCCAGGTATGGTAGCGAGCACTTGTAGTCCTAGCCTGGCAAAGAAACTCAAGCCTGATTAGCAAGCTCTAGGCCAATAAGACACCTTATCTCAAAGGAAATAAAACTTTTAAAAAGTTGTCCAGAGTCTAAGGAGTGATACCAGAGACTATCATTTGGCCTGAACACACAAACACACACACACATACACACAAACACACACACACATACACACAAACACACATACACACATACACCCAAACACACACACACACAAACACACATACACACATGCACACAAGCACACACACACACCTGCATGCACATAAACACGTAGAAGAAACACAAAAGCCTCTTTTACTTGGCTTCTTGTCTCCTTCAGGACATGTCACCTCCCAGTAACAGATAATCTGAGCACAGTGGGAAGGCAGAGCTTCACCTCTTCGGAGAACTTAACAAATACTCTAGTTATCTTATGAAAATCAATAATGGGCCAAGAAAAAGTGCCCTGGTGGGTGAGTCCTAGCGGGTAAGTTGAGAGTGGTTATGGAGTCCCTTAAGTTCTACATGCACAAAGGAATCCATGTGTGTATCTTGCACAGGACTGCGAGTCCAGTCTACTACTTCGTAAGGCCCAGAAATCCCCTGGAGATGAACCTGTCTACTGCTTCCACTTCATGTCAGTCCTCTCAGCCTTGGCCTATGGGATCCAGTCCCGCTGGCTTGCATTTTCCATTCCTGGAATGTGGCCAAGTTGATGGAAGCAGAACCATGGAATGCAGTTGCCCAAACATTCCTGGGGAGCCTTTCCCAATACCCCACCTCCAAGCCATACTAGACTCGTTTGTAAAATGGGAGTGCTGTGGGAAAATTTCCATGAGGCTTAAGTTAGAAACCTCTGTTAGCAAATGCTGGAATGCCACTTCACCAAGTTCTCTGCCGCCTCTGCAATGCCAAACCATTTACACTTGGTTCATTTCCCCTCATCAGTAAGAACTTCGAAAGTCTAACCTCAAATGCGCTGTTTCATGTACTATATCTTGTACCAGTTCTGGGTCCTCACGTTCACTATCATAAGCACACACTCTAGTTGGCTCCTATGTTCATAGTTCATAGTCCATCTGTTTTCACTAGTGTAAGAGGAATGTCTTTGTTGGCCTCCTTTTCTACTGTTTTACCAGTGCATTAAACATTCTGGCACATAGTGGGTGCTCAGTTAGTGTTTCTGAGTGGGTGTTCTGGGTATTTCACATAGCGTTTTTATTAACCTGAACTATTCAACAGAATATTGTTGCTCTATTTTTAAAATAGTTAAAATGAACCTGAGATAACCTTTACAAATTATAATTAATATATTTGATTATTCATTTTTAGGATCAACACACAACTATTAGTGCAGAGAGGTACACAAAGGAAGGATGGACACAAAGGACATTTCATGCTAGCTATGTCTTCTTGGGACTGGCTTGTAGCTGTAAGGAAAATTTCTTCTGATGAAGTCCAAGATTTTCTTTATAACAAAATGTCCTGAAATACATTCCCATCCGTAAATCAGCAGTAATTACACTAGACTACTTCCACAGATATCCACCTATAGGTCTTTAAGATACATTTTTCACAGCTCTTAGGAATCTGAGGTAGACAAGACAAGCCTAAGAATCAGCTTTGAGGTGTTGGGCTCCCAGTGCTTTGCCTTGCTCTTTGTCACATTAGCTTTATCCTGCTTACCACAGGGTGCCAAGATGGCTACTGTACCTCCAGGAATCACATCCCCTTCTTTTAACCTCAAACACAGGCTAAGGGCTTTTTTTCAGTTGGGTATTTTATCTCTCAAGGAAGAAGAGAAAAAATAAAAATTAAATGGACTACCAAACTGAGGGCTGCTTGCAGGAGGACCAGTTATTTCTTTTGTTCTATTAATACAAAGATCAGATAAGCAAGGTTAAAATAAGAGAAATAATATCAAGTCTTTAATGTTTCAAATCACCACAGAGCCAATTGAATTGAGTCTTACAAAATATAGGTTTGCAGAACATGGATGAGCACCCTTTCAATCAAATGGTATCAGGCATTTGAAAGCACCGTGATAGCCATTTTCTGGAAATTTAACCAGCTCTGTCCATGATTCAAACTTTGTTCTGTCTGTAAGGCTATCCACCTAAATGAATCCAGCTGCCATGAAGGAAAATACAGAAGCATGGATTCCTCTCTACTGGGAAGGGATAGGGATAAAAACAAACAGCTTATGAGGTATTAGCAGATGTTAGAAATTGGCTCTTCAATAATCATCTCCATCCTTTGGTCCCTGCAACACAACTTTGGTTTGTGTAGTTTCCGACTCAGAGCTGCCTTTAAGCTCACAATGGAAGGCTTCACTCCAGCTCAAATGACCACATCATGAACGATATAGATTGAAGACAATGTGCCTGTGTTTCAAGTTGTTTCCTTTTCCTTCCCGTCCTTTGCAGTCAAACACGGTTTTAACTCACAACATAAACTCTTGGTCAAGCACTTGGAGCTTCTTCTTACCAAATTCCACACTTCCTGACATGCACATGACTTTAGTTTCCAATTCTGGGAGACAGAGCAAATGAAAGCATGTAGCTCAGTGGCAGGCGTCAGGGTGAAATGAATGTTCCTGTGAAGAGCTCATTGCTCATCTTGTCACATCAGAAGTCCTCAGACAGAATTGACCGCCATTATGGTTCAAAGACATTTGCTTTTAAAATAGTTTGAGAACTATTTAAGGCTTCCTGGTGAAAGACAAGAAGGAGGAAGGTCAGCTGTGGAGATGCTGATATTGTGGTGACAACACGGCTTCGAATGTACACTGGGAAGCACCATGAGATTGGATCAGCTGCAAAACCTGACCAGGGCATCCTGGGAGAAGAAGAGGGAACAAGATAGCAGAGACGAGGCAAAAACTGCATTGCCAGCATGTCAGGTGGAGGCCACAAACTGCAACACTGATGGAGGATGATGAGCATGCCCAGATGCTGTGCTTGGTGGGAAAAAGAGCATGGAAAGGCATCACCACTGTAGTCAGTCATAACTTAGGATGAAAGAACTAATACTTTCGCTATATTTTTATATAAGAAATTCTATGTGTGGCTAATAGAATAAAATGTGTGCTTTTAAAAAGGAAAGCACAATTGAACAGACAAAAAACCCAGAGGCAAAGTGAAAAAGGAAGCCAAGGCCCACATGGACGGAAGGCCTCTTAACTTCTCTAGGGTGGTGGGGAGGCCTTATGGGTCAGTGAACAAGTATTATTTCTGAGGGCAGCATTAATCCTGATCAGACTCTATCAGTTAGATGTATGTGTTCACTTCCCTGACCTGACTACGATGCAACATTGTCAGCCCCTCTTTATCATTCTTGGCTTGTCACTTCAAACCACTAAGCAACAAGTGTGTTCCCTTGGAAGATAGCTGGATGAAGCCCCTGGCTCTGGAAGAAAAAGGACAGACAGTAACGCTAGCCACTCTAGTTTCCATGCTCAGCGTAAATGCCAGCAGATCTCAGACAAGAATCAATACGATATCAATCCAGACTGTTGGAACATAACCAGTGTAAAGTTGCTGTGGGCACAAAACAGGAGGATTTCTGCTGGGTGTTCACACCAACTGCATTTTACCACGGGGATTCTTAGAGAAGCAGGTCTGAGAACTGAGTCATATGTGAGCATTTACACATGACTCATGTATTCAAAGACCCTGGTCCATACCACCGTTCCCTAGGCTGTGTAGTGGGATATGGAGATGTTAGACTCTTCTTTTATTCTGTATCAGAAACAAACGTAAGATTTTAGCCAATTTATGCAGAGAATATTTTGTTTGACTGAAATGATCTTAGCTGTCAGATGTTATACAATGTGCATGCATATGTGTGAGTGTGTGTGCATGTGTGTGCATGTGTATGTGTGTGCCTGCCTAGTCACCTAGCCATCTGTCTTCTCTCATCTGTATTATTCTCATCATTTCTGATGCCTTTCATTGCTCCTCCCTTTGTCAATCCATCCTTCACATTGTAGTTAGAAAGAACTCACTAAAATAATAGTAGTAGGACTTTGGGTAGATTGAAGGGAGATAGAGAGAGGACGTGAGGAAGGACAAGGAATGACTCAAACATATAAGAAAATTTAAAGATACTTTTACTGTAAAAGGAAAGAAAGAAAGGAAGGAAGGAAGGAAGGAAGGAAGGAAGGAGAAGAGAAGAGAAGAGAAGAGAAGAGAAGAGAAGAGAAGAGAAGAGAAAGCACTTACTAAAGTGTAATCCAAAGGACATCCTAAAGGCCTTGCTATGGACTGTGTTTGGGTTCTATAGCATGAATTGTCAGTAGGTGACCTTAATTCTGATTTGCCTGGGATAGATGGTCTGATTTCTGCCCATAGTCACAGTATTCTTACAATACTGCTGAACTTCACAGTTTGGAAGGAAAGAGTGAACACAAATTTTGCAAACATGATGTGGGATAGAAAGGAAAGGAAAACCTTTGGGTCTTGAGAAGGGAAAGAAGAGTCCCTGGCTCTGGAATCAGCTCACGCCTTTGCCAGTAGCAAGGCAAGACTCCCAGTAAGTTACAACAGCTTGCATTGTTCTTCTATTCCTAGCATAGAACCTGCAATTTTCTAGGAATCTCACCAGGAACCTCATGTTAAAGGCGATGACGTGCATGAAGCCACTTGTGCAACCCCAATTCCTTCTGGTCTTACTTTATCGCCTTCTAATTCTATCCAAGGCATCTCTGGAGCCTCCTCACCTGTATCTCTTATCAAAAGAGAAGGACAATGGGTTTCTTAGCAAACTTTTAGGATGTGATCTGAGAGTCACCAAATCTATGGCTAATGCTAAAACAATTAAATGCTTATTCTCTCTTGGAGAGGCCTGGCCCCACACTTGAGTGTGTTTTACTTACCCTACTCTCCAAAGCACATACTCCCTGCTCTTCCTTGGGAAGCACACATACCCTGCTCACTCATGTGGGTGTGTCTCATATCCTGTGCATATCTCCTTCTCTTAGCCCTCCCTCACGCCTGCACAGAGACCTTTAATAAAATCACTACAGGAATGCCTCAGTGGGCTGAGGGAGGCAGTGCTCAGCTCCGTCTCTGTCCACTCTGCTGACAGGTACTCTAAGCATTCCAGCCTAAGTTTCACCATTCTGCTTTTGCATTTCATAACCTAGCCACACAAAGGACTTTTGAATCCCTGAGTTTGGATGCTCTCTAGTCTGAAATCTTTCACACATGCATTGTTTTCCTGCCTAAGACATTTTCCCTTTTCCAATGTTATTCGCTTGGCTAATTCACACTTATCCCTTAATTTATTTCTCTCTCTCTCTCTCTCTCTCTCTCTCTCTCTCTCTCTCTCTCTCTCTCTCTCTCTCTCTCTCTGTGTGTGTGTGTGTGTGTGTGTGTGTGTGTGTGTATGTGTCTGCCTCTGAGTCTCTATGTCTCTCTGTGTATCTGTCTCTCTCTGTCTCTCTCTTCCTGCCTTCCTCTGTGTGTCTCTGTTTCTTTCTCTCTTTGTCTCTGTCTCTCTCCCCCTCTCTGTCTCTCTGTATGTGTCTCTCTTTCCCTCCCTCACTGTCTGTCTCTCTGCCCATGTTTGTCTCTCTTCCTGCCTTCTCTGTGTGTGTCTCTGTCTCTCTTTGTCTCTCTCTGTTTCTCTCCCCCTCTCTATCTCTCTGTCTGTGTCTCTCTCTCTACTTCTTTCTCTGTGTGTCTCTGTCTCTGTCTTTTTCTATCTCTGTCTCTCTCTGCCTCTATCTGTCTCTGTTTCTCTGTGTCTCTCTGTCTCTCTCTCTCTATTTTGCTCTCTCCCTCTCTCTCTGTCTCTCTCTCAGGACCCTCACTACATTCTCAATCTTGTCAGAGTTGATGTTCCTCATTTGTTTTCTCATGGATCCTAAACTTTCCATAGCTAAATGTATCACACCACCTTGATCCTGCTATGGACCACACTGCTTTCTCTGTCACTTACTCTTCTGCTTTCCCTTAAGGACCACATATCCTTTACCACGCAACTTGCAGCAGTTCAAGAATGAGCATGCTTGACCATCACTATGTCTAATATAAGAAAACACAATGTGCATTAATCCCAAGAAAATCTTAGAGGCTCAGTAGTTTTCCACAAGCTGGTGCCTTCATACAGAACATGAAGCAGCTTAACCTGTGTCAGAGCCTCTACTTCAGCTTGTAACTCAGACTGGAAAGACAGGGCAGAGCCATGAGCAACCATACAATAGGAATAAAAGGTTGCAACTGAGGCCACTTGAGATTAGAAATTGTCACTACAGGAAATTCTGGCAAAGGCTTAAGGTCCATGTAATCTTTGTTTCTTGGAACAGTGAACAACCTGAAGGTATCCTTGTACCAATCATCCTTAAGTAGTTATTCCTCACTAAATTTCATTCAATGAAAGTATGAATTTGTCATTTGCAGTTTTCTTTTCCTTTAAAAATTTATTTTATTACTTTTCACTTCTGTGGTGTCAGGTATTAAGCACAAGGCTTTGTGTACAGGGGGCAATAGTCACTCTGCCATTAAGCTACACTGCCAACCACTTGTGATTTCTTAACTGCTGCACTAAACATCACGTCTGTCTATGTCCACATGGATAGCATATGTAGGCCACATGGTGCTGCTCACACAGTATTCCTATTTACCAATTTTCTTTTTCACTGAAGACTGTAAAAGACGGGTCATGAGGGAATGCACTCTAGAGAGATTTGTAGGTCTAAAATCGCATAGTTATGTAACAGCAAAGAAAGAACTGAGGCATTCACTCTCTGGTATCTTCAGAATCTCTTCCATCCTGTCCTTGAGCTCAAATCAAAGAAGACAGAAAGTCACTCCACATAACCCAAGGACTTCTGGGTACAGTCGATGTTCTCACCATGACCACTCCTACATGAGTTGCAATGACATTCATCATTTCCTTTTTCTGGGAACCAAAGGAAGCAGTTAACCAAAAAGCCTTCTCTGTTTTAAAAGAGGGACCATTTAAAGAATAGAACGAAAACACCCAGTTTTTGTCTGGCCTTTGTAGATTTCAGGTTCCAGTGCTGAGCTCCTGCCGGGAGAATGGTGATTTTTATCTCCACAAAGGGTGTGTTCAGGAGAACAGGCTCAGGCTTGCTTCACTGGCCCAAATCTCTTAACACTACAACAAAGAATAGCTCTTGTTTGGGGTGCTTTATTCAAGTCAAAGCTGATGCTCAAGTGTCACCTCCACAAACACATATTGATCACCTGTGAGGACAAGGCATTGTGCTAGGGAGAGTTGAGTTAATTTTAAGTGCTTCCTAATTGCCCTCCAGGAGGCCAAGGTTAAGGTAATTCCTAATCAAAACCATTCTGTCTTTACTGAGAAAATGTAAGGGCAGGGTTTCTCTACTCTCCACAAACTGAAATCACCAGGTGAGCTTTTAAAAATAGTGATGTCTGAGTACTACCTCCTGCAGCCTCATTTAATTGGTCTCGAATGTGGCTGGGCCATTGGGATTTTTCAAAGTTCACCAAGTGGCTGTTCTGTACAGCCAGCGTTATAAAGCACTTTGTTAGGGACAGCTCCATCTACAAACGGCCTCTCGTAGAATAGTCATCAGAGTTATTGGCTAAATAAATGTTAAGTCCCAAGATGTCCTGACCTGCTTCAAAGCTAGCTTTGAGGCAGGCAGTAGAATAGAAAGAGGTCCCAAAAGGATAGTGAAGAGACCTAGACTCCAGACATCCCTCTTTTTGTTGTTTCAAAACTGACTGTTTTGCCTGACATTAGTGGCTCTTAGTTTTATGGTGTGATAGTGAAGGCATTAACTAGATTAATATTTTCTGAAGTTGTTTTGAAACCATCAATGACTACCTTGTATTTAGCCATCCATAGTATTTGTACACGTTTATGCAGTACATTAAGATAATAGGATACATAGTGTGTAATGCTCACATTAAAGTAATTACAATCCTATTTCCACAAACTTTGGTGGATTCCATGTATTAGGAACCTTCAGATACTTCTAGTTGTTTGAGACATACAATAAATTCTTATAGAACACTCATCCTACTATGCTCTGGAGTACTTGACTGGTTTCTTTTTTCTAGCAGTGTTTTAAACTTATGTTCTAAACTCTCTTGATGTTCCTGAATCCTTGCCCTCCTGATCTCCGGGGTTGCTGTTCTCATGGTACCATGAAACCTGACACGTGGACTAAGGAAGCAGGAAATCAATCTGCTGACTTACTAGCCACTGATTTTTTTTACTTAAAAAAAATATAGCAGAAGAATAGGGGTGTGGAGAAAGAGGCATGGAGATTGACGTGGAAGAAGGCCATTGTCAGAAAGCTAGAAACCTCTGCCTAGTAATGTGTAATGGCAGCATATGCAAGAAACAGTGGGTGAGATCTGGAGAAGGTAGGCGCTAGCTATATGAATACCCCATAAAGGGGAACGGTGCTAGAGCCTTGGAGCGTTAGAGTTTGGAACTGTCTCTGATTACTAGCTTCCTTCCATCCTTTGGAGCGCCTTTCTCTGCTTTAATAAACTGTTTCAGTCACTGTGCACCTGTCCCTCATCCAGTTTTTGGTTCCAAGACAGAAGAACTTGGAAATCACAGAAGGTTCCCATTTTGACTCAGATCCTCATATCTAATGAAAGTGCTGAAAACACTGGCTAGAGTAGGGTTTCTCTGATAAGTGTCGCTGGGAAACTGGCACATGCATTCCCAGTAATGAAACCAGATCCTCTTGACAAATGAAAAAATCAACTTAATATATCTATCAACTCACAGTCATTGTGTTCATTAGATCCCCCTAGTTAAAGCTGATGACAGTGTCAGAGGTTTGCAGAAATGGGGTAGTGGTACAATTGTACCTCCCATTGCTTTCTTTTTCCACATTTGGATCAATCCTGTATAAACGGAAAGTTTTATGCTAACAGAGTGTAAGGTGTTTCTTCATCTATTTTGGAAGACTCCTCCAGGATACCTCCCCTCCTACCGGGGACCTGGAAATGGCTACCCATCTTCACTACCTCCACCGGCCTTCTGAGAAAAACACAAGCAGCCTATCAGGAAGCTGCAATGAGACCTGCCTCCAGAAAGACTGTATCATGGACCAATCCTTCATCAGAACCGAGGCTGTATGTGTCAGGATCTTACCATACCATGAGATGATTTCCATTCCCTTCCTAGAGAGGTATACGCAGCTGGGGAGTGTGCAGAATTTGCCTCTACAGTTTTTGGTAGAATTGCCAGCAATATCAGTTATTTCTTCTGGGGACTGGGAACAGAATGTCGAAAGGAAAGAAAGATTAGACAACTGTAGTCATAAACTGTGCATCAAATTCTATGATTGATGTAAATTACCAGTATTGTCATTGAACTTGTAATGCTTAAGCCTACAGCAAAAAGAAATAATGAGTATTGAGCCCCCAAGGGTTTTGTTAAGGATAAATATAGATTTTGTTATGCTTTTTAAAATAATGAGGACAGCTTATAAATACCCATGATCATCCTTGAAAATAGAGGATGGGAATAGATGATTGGGATGCTTGAAGTAGATATCTCAGAGTCTCTTCTAACACACACACACACACACACACACACACACACACGTACGTACACTGACACACACAGGCACACATACAGACACATAGGCACACACACATACACACACAATTGCCATCTAAAATATAAATAGAACAGAGGGGGTTTCAAAGTCTTTTGTTGGTGAAAAAGAAGGATTGATATTAAAGAAAATTAAATGTGATCAGGTATGATTTGAAAATGCTTAAGAACAACTGTGATTGTGGAAGATAATGTTAGAGGAACTGGAAATGTCTTTTGTCTTATAACATAAGGTATATAAAATAAAGATTGTGTTTTATCTGCAGTACCACTGTCCACTCACTGGGGTGGATGGTGAGCACATGTAAAATAAACACGAAATAGTGTCTTGTTAGACCACTCTATCATCTGGTGATATTCTGAGTAATTATTTCATTTGATGAATACTGCAGCCTCCTGCTTCTCTTAAATCCCGTTGGGCTACTGCCTTTTAAGTACTATGAAGCTTTACTCTTCAAGTCTTTCTGAGAAGTAAAAGTATAAACCTTAAAAGAAACTAAATGGATTCATGCTGTTACTCGTGGACACCCTATAGCAATTGTGCCTGGCAGGTACAGTGTGGGAGTGGAAGGGGGCTGGCATATTATCATCTAGCCATGCTGATGTCTCTTCTTACTCACGCCATCCTGCTCACACATGTAGGGAATTAATGCTTCACAGTGCACAGCTAGGCCCTGTTGATCAGATCAAGGGTCAGCAACTGATTAAAAGAGAGCAAAGCACTGGCCAGATTAAACCAGCCTTTTCTCAAGGAATCGTGTGCTCCAGACCTGATAAGTTACAAAGAGTCAAGGCCACAGTTGGCTCTAGTCTAACTGGGTACACGAGTCAAGGGGAAGCAGGTATTTTGTCCACTGCAGACAAAGGCATTCTGCAAGAGAAAAGCAAAGAAAAAATAAGCAATAATACAATGTAAGATTGAAGAGCCCAGCTAAATGGATGGGCATGCAGACTGGATGATTCCTCTGGATCATCTACTCAATACTTAGAAAAAAAGAAATGTTTGGCACTTATTTAAAGGAGTTACTGCTCCTGGAACCAAAGAACCCTTGACTGGAACAAGCTTTGTAAGTCAAGAGGAGGAGTCTAGTGTTACCTATATCATAAGTGAGCCATTTCTGGAGTGTGGAGTGTACCTCTCTGGCCTTCTTTCAGTAACAGGCTCTGCTTACATCCTCTGTTATTTTGGAAAGCTAGAACTGTCTTAAACAAACCATATGAATCTATCCCCATACTAGTATAGAGATATAAGGAAATGGTTTTAAATGCTTATCTGATAAGTTATGGGTTATTTCCAGTACGTACCTGTCTCGCCTACAGGCCAAAATACTGAATAAATATTTAACAATGTGCTCAGAATATTAAAATGCATAAGAAAGGTTCTCATGCCTGGAAGGGTGAATAATCTGAGAAGACACGTGTATACTATTAGGAAGTATATTCATCAAATTCATTTCCTAAACTTTCACTTAATTTCATTATGCATTCTCTGAATAAGCAATGGAAAGTCCTGATTGGAACACCGCAATCTGTTTCCATCATTCTGGCTGGAAAGTTGAAGAAATCCTCCCCATGCAAGTAAAAATTAGCAATGTCTGTCATTGGCGTGGTTTCCAATGTGTGTCCCATGAAATTAAATCATTATTACTACAGAAGTTTATATGAAAGATGGGTAAAGGGACAGATTACAGGATTGGTTGATGATTGAACCATGGATTAGTAAATTTCATAAATATTGGGGTTAACGAATTCACAATTTCTTTATTGAACACCTTCTAAGAGACACTAATTTTAGGTGTTGGTTTTGAATCTCCAAGAGAAAAATACCATGAAACCTCAAAAAATACTGGTTTATGAGGTTGTTTCTCTTTGAACAATTTTTTGGGGGGAACACTGGGGGGTATAAATAAGACGAGTATTGACCATTTCTACTTCTCTTGTTTTGACCCTTGTTGTATAGAATAGTTGTATAGAATATGACTGTTGTTATACAAATGTGGTACCCTTCTTCATATCAAAGCTACATAGAGAAAACTGCCTTGTAACTTTCTAAAGAATCTAGCAATGGTTTTTGTGAAAACTTGCTTGAACCTCATACAAAATTGGCTGCATCTGACTACAGAAGATGCTTTCCTAGTATTTGGGGGACATTTTTCTTTAAGAAGTTGCTAAGAGTATCAGAATCATGTTTCGGGGAGAGCAGGCCAGACATGAGGTACCGCAGTCCTCAGCTGTCCCTGCACATTGTATGCAGATTGCATGACTGGCCTCACCAGACTACCCGTCAGGTCGCCATGATCACCCAGGGTTACTCCCTGGTTCATACAACTGGTTCCAGACCCTGCTTTCTGGGTGCTGTTTGTTTAGCACAGATGAGAGAGTTTTCTTGCCTCAGAGCCAATAATAATTCAAAGCCACCCTTGTCTTGCGTCTCAGCATGCCCAACCCCAGCTGCTCAATCTGAATCTTAAATTCTTTTCTACCGTTGTGTTTATTTTCCTTCTTGCTAATTTATGAGATACTAAATGACCTTTTCAAAAGCCTTCATTTGAGGGCTCATTAAAATTCTGGAAAGTCTTTCACTTGCTTGTTCCTTCACAGGCATTCATTTGCATGTCGCAACATAATCAGAGGGTTAAGGACAGCGTCGCACTACTTCACAGGGCATTCCACGCCTAACCGAGCTGACACACTGATCAACTCAGCTCTTGTGATGCTGTGAGCCACCAGGTCTGTTTCTACTGCTGTATCTCACTTCACTCGTCATAGAGAACACTACACACATCACTCGCTGTAACTACTTTTTCTCTAACACTTGACAGAAATGCAAAGACTACATTGCTAAGCAGACTGACTAGGCACCTCCTTCTGTTTGGTTCTGCTGAAACATCACAATATTAATTGCTTTCATGTCTTTCATAAGCTTATCTGTACCCAACAGAGAACTTCTATTTTCCTACTAGAAAATGGAAACACATTAGCTATAGTGGTTTGAGTGATAAATGTTCCCTCACGTGTTGAGTATTTGACACTTGACTCTCAGTCGATGGCACCGTCAGTTGAAGGCTTCTCTGAGGGAAGTATGTCACTGAGAGATAGGCACTGAGATTTAAAAGAGAACAACTTTCAGTTTGTTCTCTCCGCCTCATCCTTACGGTTCAAGATGTAAGTTCTCAACTTTCTGCTCCTGAAGCCAAACCTGGATGAAGTCCTGAGTGAAAATGTATTACTGACATGAGTACAGCCATGGCATAGACCCCAGTGTCTCAGACCAAGGGAAATGACAAAGCCTTTCCTGGTCCAAGTATATATGCTAACAAAAAGTTGACCTCTAGTTAAAACCAACATATGCAGAAGAGAAGTTATCAACCCACAGATTCTCCTGGATTGAAACCTGGAACTGCTACCTTACAGAGACTTTCTACCAAGATGAGCTAAGCAGCCTCTCCTTCATTCCCTATGTATATAATAAACACACCGAGTTCCAGACTGCTGCTCCATGGATAGAGACTGTGTCTTCATCGGGGCATCAGCTAACCTGATCCCATCATTTCTTCATTTGCTATTGCCCTCGTCAGGTCTACCCTTAAGCCATGCCACTAGTGGCATGTGGTTGTGGTACATGGTTGTGGCTTGTTGGTGTGCTGTCCTTGCCATTATGAACTCAAACCTTCAAATAAACTCCTTGTAAAAGTTACATTGGTCATGATGTCCTATCACAGTTACAGAAAAGTAACCAATACAGCACCTTGGACACCTAAACAGTTTCACCTTTGTAGAGTCAATTTTTATTCCAACATCACTATTTCCTTTGTCTTCACAATGGCCTATTCTTGTCATAGAACCTTTGCTTTAAGCTTCAGAAATGGGACTCTCTCCTTTACCTCATTGGAGTTTAAACATAACTACATTAAAGTTAGGCTGCTCAAATTCTTGTTCATTTCTGTGTGGCTGTTCTTTACAATTTCTTTTGTCTAGCCCCTCTCTTATGACATTAGCTTTCCTCAAGTGCTGATCCTTGCACGTGTACTCTTGTTTTTTAGTGAATTTCTCCAGGGCCCAAAGAATAACAGCTTTTTAATGATGCTACCAACCTTGATATATCTTCTTGCCAGGCAGTATAAGCATGTGCTCAGTCTATCATCTTGAACTAAAACTTAATGTTACCTTCTGCCTTCTCTAGTCCCTGAGGAAATGTCATGTGAAAATAAAGAAAGGGAAGGGAAGAGGGGCGGGGAGAATAGGAGATGGGAGGGGAGAGGAGAAGGTTGGAGAGGAAGGAAGTCAGAGGGGAGGGGAGGGGAGAGGACAGGAAAGGAGAGCAGGGAACGGCAGGAAAGGGGAGGGGAGGGGTGGGGAGGGGGACAGGGGA
>NW_021604597.1:14980862-14997684 GCF_004785775.1 Grammomys surdaster | reverse complement strand
CCCTGTCTTGAAAAAACAAACAAACAAAAAACAAACAAAAAAGCTTACTGTGAGGATGAGTTATATTGACAGCACAGTTAGCAGAGTTTCTGGTATTCAGTAAATGTTCAGAAAGAGAGAGAGAGAGAGAGAGAGAGAGAGAGAGAGAGAGAGAGAGAGAGGAAGGACTTCTGTGCCTGTGTATTTAATAAACCCAGTGTTTGCCACTCCTTTTTGGACACATAGATTTCCATTTTGTACAGTTACCCTCAGCCTGATAGGTTTCTTTGACATTTCTTACAGAGAATATTTTATCCCCTGGTAGCACGCAGAGAACCTTCTAGCACTATGAAAGCCAGTTAATAGGGATGAAGCTTTCAGGCTGGTATCAGCTTGATTTCTCTGTGCCCTGTGATTCAAATATAAAAAAGAAATGGTCTTGGTCCTCAAACAATGTGACACCTTGCATCGTGGCATCTTTTCTGAGAGGTCCAGACTTTTGTCCTTCCCAAAATCAAATGCTTTAGCAGTAAGGTTATACCATTCAAGTTCAGGAGGGTAAGCAAGGACAACAGCAATAGCTTGTACTGTTTGTGGCTGTCTATGGCTTCACAGTGACCAACAAATCAAAAGGAAATAATCCACTATGGCACTAGGCATCTTTATCTGATACTCTATGGTGTCTGGGAGAAGCATTGTTATAGAGTAACTATTTAATTTTACATATACATATATGTGTGGTTAATGTATACATATACATTTTTAAAAATTTCTAGTAGCTTTCCATACAGAATTTTCAAAGGTCATTAGTGTTAGCTATCCCTCCTTCATACTCACCCCTCTATCCTACCTTCCCATACCATTTATCCCCTCCTGTTCTATCACTCCCCCTTCTCTCTTCACACCACCTATGTTGTAGCCCCTTTCCTTGAGGTCCTCCCCTATGGTTCATTAAAGACCTCTGTCTTCTGTGGGTACTCCAATTTTAAACACACTTATCTGAAGACTCAAAGCTAGCATCTACTTACAAGAGAGAGCGTACTGTCTTTCTTGATTTGGTTTACCTCACTCAATGAATATTTCAAACTCCATCCATTCATCTTCATATTTCATAAATTCATTTATCCTTCTTCATTAACTAATTAATTTATTTATTCACTTTACATCCTGATTGCAGCATTCCTCTTGCAGGCCCTCACACAGCACCTCCCCCACCCCACCCCTTTTCTTCTGCTCTTCACAGCTGAATATTATTCTGTTGTGTATATATTATATTTTCATTATCTATTTATCGCTTGATGGGGGTATGGGCTGTTTCCATTTTCTGGCTACTGTAAATAGAGTAACGGTGAGCATGGATGAGTACCTATCTTTGTTGTAGGAAATAGTCTTTGGAGAATACATCCAGGAATGATATACCTGAATCATGTAGACCTACTTGTAGCCTTTAAAGATTTTGCATAGGGACTTCAGTACCCCTGCCAATGGTAAATAAGCGTTTTCCTTTTCCCATATCCATCTTGCATTTACTGTCATTTGATTTTTTAAATTTTATTTTATTTTAGCCATTCTGATTAGGGTACGCTAAGTCTCAAAGTAGCTTTAATTTGCATTCCCTGATGCCCTTTGTTCCTTTGTACATTGTATGTCTTTTTCCTTCTGGCTACTTTTAAGATTCTCTCATCATTATTCTAAAGTAATTCGATTATCACTTGCCTTGGTGTAGCTTCCCTCAAATTGCTTGGATTTGGTCAGGTGAACTTCTTGGACCTGCAGGATTATAATTTACACAATGTATCTTTTTCATCTATTATTTCTTCAAATATTTGTAGCTCTTCTCCTGAGGCTCCAATTATATGTATATTAGATTCCTTGAAGGTCTCTCATTGCTGGTTCATTCATTTATTTTAGTCCTCTGTCTCCCTGCATTTCATTTTGGAGTTTGTATTACTGTGTCCCACATCTACTCATCACCACTCTCCCCATGTCTTATTGGCTGTGCAGAATTACACCTGCTGCATTTGACCTATGTAACATTATAGTTTTCATCTCTAGAAAGTCAAGCTGTACCACTTTTAATGTTGTCCTTCATGATAGTTTTGACAACTTGGTACATCCTAGCATTCCCTGGGAAAAGAGAACTGTGTAAACCAGGTTGGCCTGTGGGCACATCTTTTGGGGACTGTCTTATCTTAACTGATGTAAGACGACCAAGCCTAAAAGGTGAGCAAGCACAATTCCTTAGTTTGAGGTCCTCGGCTGTATGAGTAGAGAAAGCTAGCTGAATGTTAAGTGTGTAAGCCCGTACTCCTCTGCTCTTTAGAGTGGGGCGATCTGACTTCCCTGTGATGATGCATTGTGACCTAGAAATGTGAGCTAACATAAGCTGCTTTGTAATGGACCTAGGACATTCTCTACTTAACATTGTAATGTGTTTCTCTGTCTTTTCACTCATGGAATATAGTTGTAATTTTTGAATCTCTGACTACTAATTGGAACATGAATATCATCTCTGCTTTTTGACATTACTTTCTATCTTTCTGTACTTTAGTAAAATTTCATTATCTTTATCTATTCACGTTTGATACTGAAAATTGAACCTATATGGTTGAACCTCAATCATGGTTGAGACTCATGTTTGCTATACCAGCTCTCTCCACTGAGATGCATCCCCAAGATGTTCTATTGATTACCTTTTATCTTTTGTTCATTTATTGGTTTATTTGAATAGAATCCATGTAGCACTGGCTAGCTTGGAACTCTCTATGTACATCAGGTTAGACTTGGACACAAAAAAAATCTACCTGCTTCTCCCTCCTAGGTGCTGGAATTAAATAAGCATTTATTAATATACTCAAAAAAGTTTGTTATTATTATTATTATTATATTGAAAATAATTTTAAAACATACGTATTTTTTGATCATATTGTTCCCCTGCCTCAAGTCCTTCTAGATCTTCTTCCTTAGCCACCCAACTTTGTTTCTTCCTTAAAAAACAAACTAAAAACCAAAACCTAGAAAACAAAATACTACAACACCCAAACAAAAACAAACAAATAAAATAGCACACCAAACTGTAACCAAATAAACACACACACACACACACGCACACGCACAATGAACACAAATGAACAAACCTGCCAAGTCCATTATGTGTTGGTCAACTACTCCTGACCATGAGACCTGCCCTGGAGGGGGTACTATACCTTATGTAACTCTATTGGAGGAAATGAATTTTTCCCCATCAGCTATAAATGACAGTTCATTTCTTAACCTTTACCCTAGTGGCTAGTTATTCATTCATTCATTCATTCATTTCTTCATTCATTCACTCATTTTTTAAATATAACAAAATGAAATACAAGACAAAACAAAAACTATCACATTGAAGTTGGACAAGACAAAATAACAGAAGGAAAAGAACCCAAGAGACTTACTTGGTTACACATTCAGGAATCCCATAAAAACATTAAGCAGGAAGCCATAATAAAACAGAGGACATAGTGCAGTCCTGTACATGCTGTCTCAGTCTCTGTGAGTTCATGTTAGCTTTACTCCTATTGACTTAGAGGCTTTGTTCTCCTGGTGTCCTCCATCCCCTCTGTCCCCTCTGTCCCTTTCATTATTTCTGCCTCGTCCTCTACTGGGACTCTGAGAAAAGGTATTCGATGGAGATATCTCATTTAGGACTGAGTGTTCCAAGGTTTCGCTCCTTGAGAATTGCCCAGCTGTGGGTCTCAATATTTGTTCCCATCTACTGCTAGAGGAAGCTTCTCTGATGATGGCTGAACAAGGCACTGCTCTATGAGGATAACAGAATATCACTAGGAGTCATTAATTCTACATTCCTTCCTTCTCCTTTTCCTTCTTTCTTCTTCAAGCCAATTTTATTTCATTTCACTCTAGATTCCTGGGCTAGCTAGTCTCCAGTTGTTTGGTCACCCAAGCAGTATCAAGCATAGGTTCCATCTCATGGGGTAGGATTGAAGCCAGATCAGTTATTGATTGGTTACTTTTACAAGCTTTTTGATACCATTGCCCTAGCATATCATGCAGATAATAGATAACGGGCTTGTGGCTGGCCTTGTTTTTATGTTTCCGTTTCAGTAGCATGTAGAGTACCTTCCCATAGCAAAGATGCTAGAATGTAGGGATGAAAACCCATGTAGGTACCAACTGGACATGTCCATGTTCAATGAGTTGTAGCGTTGTTGTCTTCAGCAAAGGGGCCTTGCTGTCAGTTTGTAGAAAGAAACCGATTGTCTTAACAACAGCCTGGGTTCTTTGTGGAGTCCCTTGGGATCCCTTTGGACAACAATTCAATTAGATGTAACCTAAATCTGGTAGTAGAAGCTTCATTTGGTGACAAAAGATAACGACTTGGATTCTGTCATTATTTGGGATATTTATTTAGATTATCTTCATATATGTGTATATTTTAGGAAGTTTCTACTATATTGGATTTCTATACTACTCCTCAAATGTGCCTTAATTTTAGCTGTCTCTCCCCATATGTACTCCCATTACCTCTTCTCCTGACCCTTCCCCAGTTCATCCTCCCATTTCAGAACCTCCCGATCCATCCATAAATATCTATTCTATCTCCCTCCCCTAATGAGATCTCTGTTTCCTATAGTCTCTACTCTAAACCTACCCTCGGTGGTTCTATGGATTATAGTTCAGTTATGCTTGACTTAACAGCTAATATCCACATATAAATGAATATATACCATATTTGTCATTCTGGGTTTGAGATACCTCACTCAGGGTGAACTTTTATAGTTCCATCTATTTCCCTGAAAATTTTATGATGTCATTGATATACATATATTGAAAGTATGCTGAGTAGCAATCCATTGTGTAAATGTTCTGTATTTTTTTTATCCTTCCTTCTGCTGAGGTACATCTAGATTGTTTTAAACTTCTGGCTATTATGAATAGGTCAACAACGAGCATGGCTCCACAAGTGTCTCTGTGGTAAGCTCAAGCATTCTTTGAGTATATGCCTATGAGTGGTATAGCCGGATCTTGAGGTAGATTAACTTCATTTTCCTGAGGAACCACCACACTGATTTTCACAGTGGCTGCACAAGTTTACATTCCTACCAGCTTTTTCTCACATCCTTGCCATCATGTGCTGTCACTTGTTTTGTTGATCTTAGTCATTCTGACAGGTGTAAGATGAAATTTCTAAGTAGTTTGAATTTGCATTTCCCAGATGGCTAAGGGTGCTGAACATTTCTTTAAGTGTTTCTTGGTAATTTGAGTTTCCTCTACTGAGAATTCTCTGTTCAGATCTGTATGCCATTTTTAATTGGGTTATTTTTTTATTCAATACCTAGTTTCTTGAGTTCTTTATATATTTTGGACATTAGTCCTTTATTGGATGTGAAGTTTGGGAAATCTTTTCTTATTCTGTAGGTTGCCATTTTTGTCTGAATGATGGTGTCCTTTGTCATGAAGAAGCTTTTCAGTTTCATGAGGTCCCACTTATTGTTGATTTTAGTGCCTATACTATTGATGTTTTGTTCAGAAAATTCTTTCCTGTGCCAATGAGTTCAAGGCTATTCCTCACTTTCTATTCTATCAGATTCAATGCATTTGATATTATGTTGCAGTCATTGATCCATTTAGAGTTGTGTTTTGTCCAAGGTGACAAGTATAGATCAATTTGGATTCCTCTACATGCAGCCATCCAGTTAGACCAGCACCATTTGTTTAAAATGCTGTCTTTTTTCCATCATGTATTTCTGGCCTCTCTTTCAAAAATCAGGTGTCCATAATGTGTGGATTTATGTCTGAGTCTTCAAGTCCATTGATCAACAGGTCTGTTTTTAATGCCAAAACATTATGACTATAGCTTTGTAATACAACTTAAAATCAGGAATGGTGATAATATCAGAAGGTAATTTATTGTTCAGGATTGTTTTAGCTATTCTGTTTGTGTGTAGGGAAGTGTATTTCCATATGAAGCTGAACATTATTGTTCCAAGATCAGTGAAGGATTGTGTTGGAATTTTGGTGGGAACTGTATTGAAACTTTTCAATGTACTTTTCAAAAGTAGATTGCTTTTGGTAGGATGACCATTTTTACTGTTAATCCTACTGATCTAAGAGTATGGGAGATCTTTCCACCTTCTGTTACTATCTTCAATGACTTGAAATTTTTACCACACAAGTCTTTAACTTGCTTGGTTAGAGATACCCCAAGATATTTTATAATACTTGAGGCTATTGCAAAAGATGTTTTTTCACTGATATCTTTCTCAGACCTTTTGTTGTTTTTTGCTCATATGGTGAGGGGGCTACTGATTTTTGTGAGTTAATTTTGTATACAACTACTGTTCTGAAAGTAGTTATCAGTTGTAGGAGGTTCCTAGTGAAACTTTTCAGGTTGCTTATGTATATTATCACATCATCTGCAAATAATACTTCAATCTCCTGCCATTGTTTTATTACTCTAGCTTAGACTTTAAGTCCTACATTGAATATGTAGGTGAATATGGGTATGGAGAGAGTGAACAACTTTTCCTTATTCCTGATTTTAGTGGAGTTGCTTTGGGTTTATTTTCATTTAAGTTGATATTGACTATTGGTTGCCTTTGTTATGTTGAGATATGTCCTTTCCATCCCAATTGTCTCCAGGACTTTCTTTTATTATGAAGAAGTGTTGGATTTTGTCAAAGACCTTTCTTGAACCTAATGAAATGATCATGCATGAGGTTTTTTTTTCTTAGTTTGTTAATATGGTGAATCACATTTATTGATTTTTGTCTATTGAATCACCTCTACATTTCTGGGATGAAGCCTACTTTTTCATAGTAAATGATCTTTTTATGTGTTCTTATGTTTGGTTTGCAAGTATTTTATTGAGTATTTTTGCATCTATATTCATAAGAGAAATTGGTCTGTAATTTTCTTTCTTTGTTGTGTTTTTATGTGGTATGTATATAAAAGTAATTGTGGCTTCATAAACTAAATTAGGCAATGTTTCCTCTGTTTCTATTTTGTGGAAAAACTTTTCGAGAATTGGCATTAACTCTTCTTTGCAATATGGTAGAATTCTGTGCTAAAATCATCTAGCTTTGAGCTTATTTTAATTGGGAAACTTTTAATGACTGCTTCTATTTTAGAGGTTATAGTTCTGTTTAAATTGCTTATCTGATCTTGACTTAAATTTGGTAAGGGATATATACTAAGACAATTATCTATTTCGTTTAGATTTCCAATTTGGTGGAGTACAAGTTTTTAAAGTATGTCCTTCTGAGTCTCTGAGTTTCTTAGGTGTCTGTTGTTATGTCCCCCTTTTCATTTCTAATTTTGTTAGTTTAGCTATTCTTTTTCTGCCTTTTAGTTAACTTGGATAAAGGTTGGCCAATCTTATTAATTTTCTAAAACAGCCAACTCTTTGCTTCATTGATACTTTGTATTTTATTTATTTCTGTTTTATTGATTTCAGCCCTATGTTTGATTATGTCTTGCCTTTTACACCTTTTGAGTGTGCTTTTATTTTGTTGTAGAACTTTCAGGTGTACTGTTAAGTTGCTAATATGAGGTTTCTCCAATTTTTTTTTTTAATGTAGATGTTAGTACTATGAACTTGTTTCTTAGAACAGCCTTCACTGTTTCCCGTACCTTTGGGTATGCTTGTATTCAGTTCCTTCTATTCTTGAAAGACTTTTATTTCTTTCTTAATTTCTGTCTTGACCCATAGTTTGATTCTCTAGAGAATTGTTCAGTTTCCAAGAGTTTGTAACCACTTTTGTTGTTTCTGTTGTTGTTGATGTCCAACTTTAATCCATGGTGGTCTGATAGAATGCAGGGAGTTATTTCAATTTTCCTGTATCTCTTGAGACTTTGTTTGTGTCCAAGTATGTGATCTATTTTGGAGAAAATTCTATGAGGTGCTGAGAAGAAGGTATATTCTTTTATGCTTGAGTGAAATGTTCCATAAATATCTGTTAGGTCGAATTGGTTCATGATGTCAGTTATCATCATTGATTTTTTGTTTAGCTTTTGTCTGTTGAATACAGTGGGTCACTACGTGAAATGTGATTTAACCTGTAGTAGTGCTTCTTTTGCAATCTCGGTTGCCCTTGAGTTTGGGGCATAGATGTGAAGAATGGAAATATCTTCCTTGTAGGTTTTTCCTTTGATGAGTATGTAGTATCTTCCCTCTATGGAAGAGGATATTACCTAATCTCTTCTTAGTTTTTGTTTGAAGTCTAATTTGTCAGATATTTAAAAAGCTACACTAGGCTTGATTCTCAGGTCCACTTGCTTCAATGTAGTTGTCTAACCCTTTACCGTGAGATGATGTCTATCATTGATGATAAAGTTTATTTCTTGAATAAAATAGAAGGTTGGATCCTGGTTTTTCATTCACTGTGTTGATCTGTGTATTTTTATTGGGAATTGGGATTGTTGATATTGGGCAATATCAATGACCAATGATTGTTGATTCCTGATTGTTGTTGTTTTGTGGTGGTAATGATGGTAGGCTTTGTGTGTGTGTGTGTGTGTGTGTGTGTGTGTGTATTCTCTTTCTTTTGACTTTACTGGTCTTAGATTATTCATTCTCTGTGTTTTCTTGTATGTAATTAACCTGTTCAGATTGGAGTTTTCCTTCTAGCATCTTCTGTAGGCCTGAATTTGTAGATAGATACTGTTTAAATTTGCTTTTATTGATGAGTGTCTTCTTTTTCTTCATCTTTGGTGACTGAAAGTTTTTCTAGGTACAGTCTGAGCTGGCATCTGTGGTCTCTTAGAGTCTACAAGATATCTGTCCTGGTCCTTCTGACTTTCAGAGTCACCCATTGAGAAGTCAGGTGTAATTCTAATGCCTTCATATGTTACTTGGCTTTTCCCCTTGAATTTTTTAATATTCTTTGTTCTGTATGTTTAGAGTTTTGATTATTATGTGCCCATGGGCCTTTTTCACTGGTCTAGTATATTAAATGTGCTGTATGCTTCTTGTACTTTGATAGGCATCTCCTTCTTTAGGATAAAAAATTTTTCTTCTATGATTTTACTGAATGTATTTCCTGGGTCTTTGACCTGTGTTTCTTCTCCTTCCTTTATTCCTATTATTCTTAGATTTATTTTTTTATTATTTCCCCGATTTTCTGGATGTTTGGTAACAGGAGCGTTTCTTGTTAGATTTAACATTTCACCAACTTATCTATTTCTTCTCTCAGGTCTTCATCGCCTGAGACTTTCTTTTCCATCTCCTTTATTCTGGTGGTGAGGCTTGCTTCTGATTCCCGTATTATTTTCTAAGTTTTTCATTTCCAGATTTTTCTCAGTTTGGGTTTTTCTTTATTGATTTATTTTCCCTTTCAGATCTTGGTTTTATTTATTTCCTTCCATTGTTTGTGTTTTGATAGATTTTAAGAGATTTGTTTCGTCTTTAAATACCTCTATTATATTTGTAAAGGCTGTTTCAAGGTCCTTCACTTGTGTTTTAAATATTTTGGAATATTCAAAGTCTGCTGTGTTAGGGCTACCGAGCTCTAGTGGAGACATAATGTCCTGGCTGTTTTGGTTGCTTTTAAGCTGGCATCTAGACATCTGGGATTGGTGCTGATATCTGGTCTTATTTTTCTTGGGTGGTTGTTTTGTTTCTTGGTTTCTCATGTGCCCACTGCGGGGTTTCAGGTAAAATGTGCTCATGAGTATCAGGACCTGAGACTTAGGAATGGAAATGGCTTAGGGACAGTGGAGGAGATTCACAAGAGGGAAAAATGCAGGATTTTCACCTGGATGTGCTTACTTAGTCCCCTGAGAATGGGGGCAAGGAGTGAGCAGAAGGTCTGCAGAGTGCTAGAGATGAGACTGGGGGGGTGGACTTAGTGGATAGAGAAAGAGGTAAGAATCTGCAGTTAGCCTACCTGCTGCCTTGGCTGGATTGTCCTGTGTGTTCCTAGATAGTGCCTGCTGGAGTTAGGGGCTAGGATAAAAAAGAGAGGGAAGTTAGGAGTGGAAGATCTGTGGTACCCACTGGAGATGGGGCTTCGACGAGGAAGCTGAAGCAGATGTTCTGTTGTAAGCTGGGGATAAAACTGGCAGATTTGATTTGAAGGAGAGGTGAAGGTCTGCAGTTAGCCTACTTGCTTCTTGACTGGAGTGGCCTGTGTGTTCTCGGGGAATGCCTGCTGGTGTTGGGGGCTGGGATAAAGCAAAGAGACTGAGGAAGTCAGATAGGAAGGGAAGATCTGTGGGATCCACTAGAGATGATGAGGTGTGTGTGTCAGGCCAGCGGGGGAGGAGAGGAGATGCCTGAGGGTGTTCTGCAGTAGAGGTATAACAAAGAAACTGGGGGATTAGAGGTGACAAAGAGACTGGGGGATTGGACTTGGAGGAATGGAGAGAGGTAAAGATCTGCAGTTAGCCTACCTGCTTCCCTGCCAGAAGTAGCCTGTCACAAGTTTTTAACTTTATTAGAAAGTTCCACTTTCGTATTTTTTAAACATATGATAATTGTTTGACTAGATACCAGACATAAATGTTGCCTTGTAAGGATCTAATATTATTTTGGTTCAAGATTTTTGTCTTGTTTTTGTTGTTTTCTAAATCACACAAAATAAAAAATGTTTATTATGAAGAATCATGCACTCTTTCAAAACTAGTGTACCCTGTGTAGTAATCAAATGAAGATAATTCACTTTTTTATCACACAAATATTTATCACTCCATTGTGTTGAGAACACTCAAAATCCCCTTTAACCTCATTGAAACGTACACTTCAATCTACATGGGTGAACCTGGTCAGTCGTAGCAAGATACTTCATCTTGCCCTTGACAGTTTTAATATTGTTTTCTGAGTGAGAGAGGATGAAATTATTTAGCACAGGTTGGTCTGTGAAAGCCTGCTTTTCGTATTTATTTGTTAGACAAACCAAGATTGCCTTTGGTTTAGAGTGAATTTGTACCCAGCTAGAAACGATGCCCTTCCAAGAACTCTAATCAGCCCCCATGCAGCACGGGTTTCCCTCTAAGTAGTGAGACTGGGTGCTGCCTGCTGTGATGGTTTCTGCCCATGGAGCATCATAGGGCAGGAGAGTCCAGTGCAGATTTCTGGGGAGCCTTCCTCTGAACCGCTCTCTCCTCCTGGAACTGGGCTGAAAGCTTGATTTGTTCATTCTTAACAGTCAACCTTGTCTTTTCAACTCAGAGGAACCCCTAGGTACTCTGGGTTCTCAGTCCTTGCAGGATAGCCTGGAAACTATTCTTGTCACTAGAACATATATAGAGCTAGCCCATTTATTTTGCTGCTCTCCAGGGGGCTCTAAAAGCCATTATTTAACAGATTTTTCTGTTTTATTGGTTGTTTTAAGGTGGTAGGGTGAATCTGCTTCCTGTTACTATACCTTGGCTATAGAACAAATACTCAATCAAGGCTGTTTTTATTTTTATTTATTTATTTTTGTTAGTGATGTAGCCAATATTGCAATGGGCTCCAGGGATTTGAATCTACATAATACAGACCTAGACATTCTCTTCTTACCTGTATGCACTGTTTGTCTTTAACTATATATGAATATTATTCTTTTATATTCTTCTTCTTTTCTAAACCACTAATCTTCTGCATCCAATGCATTTTTCCTCTAGTCTTTGCACCAATTATTTTTAATATATGCATATTTTTGCATTGAGTGGAGGTTCCTAATTTACTTACTCATCCACTAATTTTTGAGTAATTAGGTTGTTTGCAATTTTCTCTGTAGATAAAACCAAATGCAGTTCTCTCTCTCTCTCCCTCTCTCTTGCCTCTCTCCTCATCTTCCCCTCCTTGTCCTCTCTCCTCCTCTCCTGTTTCCTCCCGCCCCTCTCTGATAAATCACTAAATTATATTTCTTTGTAATTTTGTATAAGAAGTTAAGCCTTAATAATATGATCAAGTCAGAACTCTACTTTCTCCACAATTTTCTTCCTTCTACTATCGTTCTCCTTTCCCATTCATTCTCTTATCTACTTCTCTACCCTTCCCCTCTTTCTCTCTTCTGAGCAAGCTCTTACTGAAGACTACTGTTGGTGCTGTGCTACTGCTGTGTGTGAACAAATATCAAGATCTTTGTCTCAGTGATACAGACAGACAATGCTATGGGTAAGACCAGTCTGTGGATGCTCTGGCAGAAGAAGATGGGGAAGATTCCCATACTGCTCGCCCAAAGTATCCCACACATCTCTCTCAGGGTGTAAGGCTCAGAGGAAAGTATAGGCACTGTGACAGTCCCTCCTGCACTGTGACATGGTGCAGGACCCTGTGGGGAGTTTAGTACAGACCCAAGACCAGGGTCCACCAGCAGCTGGCTGGTGTGTACAGGCAAACTGTTTAGCTTTTTCAAGCCTGATTTTTCATTTCTAAATAAGGATCATAAAGCCCCATGAGGCTACTTGAGAATCCAAGTCAATGCTCTGGACTTTGGTGTCCATAATAATGGTTATCGTTCTTACTAAATACCTGGTATTGGGTGAGACCACAGCTACTTTAGAAATTTTTTCTGCTTGTGACTCCCCTTTGCCTGAGGAATTTGTCTACGAGCCTGGGGTGTACACGAATAGGTATATAAACCAAATGTGTATTGATAATAAATAATTTTGACAGACATATTATTTTACCATTTTTAATGACAAAAGCACCTTTTCATACTAATAAGATGAAAGCGTGTGTTTGTTATTACATAGAGAATTAAATCTTGGCTGAAAAACTGATCAACGTTCTTCTAAGTTGATTGCTACTTTGGTTGTACTTGTCAATGCTGAGAACATGGCTTTGTGTACATATGTAGTTCATGTTCAGGGCCATTTTAGGGATTATAAGAAATTATGTTCTAATCCTGTGCCAAAAGTCATTTAACAATTTTTAAGAATGAAATCCAAGTGAACAACTCAAATGGTAAATTTTAAAGCCAAACATTCTAATCTGATCTAACCCAAAGATTTACCAATTTGATACTTACATGCTGAGCAGTGACGAAAAGCTTTCGTTATCAGTAATTAAACCATTATGTTTTTCTAAGAACAGAAAACCTTTTCTGCACAGTGAAAACACAAGGTTCATAGCATGCAGTGGCTTTGGATCTGAGGGTTTTCAGCAGCTTCCATGGGTGCCAATGCTGTCACGAATGAACAGTGCAAAGACCTGTGGGTTCAAACCTCAGGTACAATACTATCACATGAAACAACTCAAGAAGTGCTTGCTCCCAGGAACGCCTTGGATTCCTTATGCATTTGAGTTTTTGAAATACTTTTTGGTCATTGTGTATCCGGAGACCTTTTACTGAAGCTAAATGTTTTGTGACCTCACATTCAGCTGTGGTTGTGGTACAAAGTTGAAGAAGTTGGGGATTAGATAATAACTCAGACTTCAGTTTACAAGACTTATAAGAAGTGTGTATGTGTGTGTTTGTGTGTGTGCCCATGCTCACATCCTAATGTGTGCAGAGGCCAGCACAGGACATTAGCTATCTTCCTCCATTACTTTAGCCTTACTGCCTTGAGATAGGGTCTGTTACTGAACTGGAAGTTTGCTGCTTTGACTAGTCTGTCTGGCCAGTGAGCTCTCCAGATCTGCCTGACTCCATCCCTTATTGTTAGGGTTAAAAGTCATTCACAGCCACCCCCAGCTTTTAATATCAGTCTTGGGAATGTAAACCTATATCCTTGTGCTTGCAGAATAAATTCTTCCACAAAGCCCTTTCTAGCGCCCCCCCTTTTTTCCCAAAGTTGAAAGAAATGGTTAGTTTGTACATAGACCTAGCATTGGCTCATGTGTTTCACTATTGGTGACACACTGAGAGATGCTTTCAAGGCCTCTTCTGAGTCATATTCTATATGTTGTGGATTCTGTGCTCCAAGCCTGTGTGGTTCGAATAACACTGAGTAGAATTTTTGATTATTAAGTCTAGCCCTGTTGATTTACATATAAAGATGAAAATGAACACATGCCTTAACTTGCTTTTTTAAATTGCAATAAAACACAAGAGACTGGGTATCTTATAAAGAAGAAAGGTTAGTTCCATTTGCAGTTTGGGAGGATTAAAGTCCTGGATCAGAAAGCCCCAGCTCTTGGGCTGCTGGTGGTGGCCTCTGTCTACACAGTTGAAATGCATCACATAGCAAGAGTAAATCAGGGTACCCTCATGGCAGAACAGGAAGACAGAGCCTAGGAAATAGCCTGATGGCTCTTTTATGATGGACCTGCTCTCCAGAAATCCCGACACCCCTGTGAGACATAGTCCACTCCAAGAACCAGAACTAACCCCTCATGAACGGGATCAGGACATGATTGTCTCCCACTAGGTCCCACCTAAGAAAAAGCCAATGGCCTTTCTGTAGTACACTGGGGGGCCAGACTCCCACAGCACAACCATTTGTGGGACACATCCAGATTGCAAGCCACAGCCCAAGGTATTGATAATGACATGATGCATTGAGGTGCACATATTTCTACTTACCTAGAATTCCTTCTCAAAATATACAACCTCAGTCAAATGATATAGAAGCACAAGATGAACCAAAACTGAGGGATGATATGTGGAACAACAACAGCAACAATGATAATAACTGTGTTAATGTAGTGAAAGATGAAGAAAAGTTTAAAAAATGCTTTTTAGATCACTGCTCTTCCTCAGGATGGTCTGGTTTGTGATGCCTTGGGATTTTCGATGTTTGGGAAACTGAGAAGATTCACTCTCAGATATTTTAGTTCAGTATCAGAAGTTGACCTGATATCACATGTTGCTGATTAAGTGTCCTTTGATTCACAGAGCTGAGAGTCAGAGTTTTGAGCACTGGCCTCTAGCCAACTACAGGAGCACATGGTAGTTCTAAGTTTTATGAGTCTTACAAACTTCACTATCATTGCTGGAAATGAATGAAGGGACATAAAATATCACCTGACATGATGCACTGAGGTGGATATATTTCTACTTACATAGAATTCCTTCTCAAAATATACAACAGCAGTCAAATCATGTGGTAGCAGAAGACAAACCAAAACTGAAGGATAATATGTAGAAATGACCTGTGATTCTAAAAAGAATGTCTGTCATAAAATAAAAAATATTAAAATGCTAAAAAGAACTCCAGATTAAAAAGAGAAAAGATATATACTAACTAAATGTAATGCATGATTCATAATTAGATCTTGGGCTGGAAAAATAGCAGAAAGAACATTTCTTGAGATATGTATTAGTCAGCATTGTCTGTTGTAATAAAACACCATAGGCTGAGTGGATTAAACAATAAAAAAAAGTTTTCTTCACAATTCTGGAATGCAAAAATCCAAGATCAGGGTTACAGTACGGCCAAGTCTGCTAGAGGCTCTCTTCTGTTAGGCAGCCATCTGGCTGTGTTCTCTCAGGGTAGAAGAAAATCAAGCTCAGTACAGTCCCTTTTCTTAGAAAGCCACTAATCCCCTGAGACCTACAATGCACCTTCATAATCTCATCCAAACCTAATTACTTCAAATGCTGCCGCTTTAGGGGCTACAACTTACATATTATAAACTAGGGGAATACAATTTAGTTCATACCGTAATTACTAATACAAGCTGAAAAGGCTAACAATTAATGCTAATTGTTTTTCATTTGATAAATCTATGGTTATGTGAAAAACCATTCTTCTTATATAATACGTATTAAAGTGTATACAAAGAGGATGTATGTGGAAATCACTTTCAAATAAGAAATTAAGGAAGACTTCTGCCCTAGTGGGAAATGGCATCAAGTCATTTACAGATGATTGGACCTGGAGGTTATTGCATTTAGCAAAACTTTATCCATACACAGAAAGAAAAGTAGCATGTGTTTTCTTATGTGGAAACAAAATATGCTTTGAATACAGAGGACAGGTTGTATTTTTGGTTTGGGGTTTTTTTTGTTGTTGTTTTTATTTTTTTATTTTTTATTTTTTTGGATAGCAAAAGGAACTGAGGAGAGGGAAAGAAGAAAGGAGAACAAGAGAGAGAACTCGGTGGGTGAATGCACAGGCCAGAGCACAGCACAGCATTGTATAGCTAAGCTAACACGGTTGAGTAGTTATAAAAAATAAAAACAATTCTCTGTGCGTTAGGATTAAGGAGGAGAGAGAATAATGAAATGCGGCAACATGTTGACAATTGGCTGAGACATATCGAGGTTTACAGTTATTTATTCTTACTCTTACTACTTTTAGTTTAAAATTATCTGAAGATAAATGTTTTTGGAAATTTTCTTAAACATCTTTCTTAAGCATCTTTGCTGTGTTGTGGGCGTTGGGGTGGAGCTCATAGATGAAATGTCACATACATCACTAATTTGTTATCGTCACCAAGGGCGGAAATTGGATGGAGGTGACCTAAAGGTGAGACTGGTCCTTATACTCCTGGACAGATGTTTGTGTGGTGACCAATCTGCAAAAGACTCAGCTTTATTGCAGATTAACTATTAGTGTATCTACAAAGCACATGCTTAAAATGGCCTCTGTTAAATTCTCCTTCCTTCCAAATGGGTCATATGTAATTGACGCTCGCAGTACTATGTGTCATGTGCCCAGCACATACCAACTCATAAAAATGTCCTGAGGCATTAATTATCACAGCTAAGGAGAGTAAAGGCGGCGGCTCCTGCTAATTGTCAAAATCCCCTCTGTGGCTGCACACTGCCACACACACAGTTGGAGCTTAGAAAACATGAATTGGCGATGAAAGATGCCATTCCTCTTCCTTTGCTGGCAACAGCAGTGATTAAGATGGGAGAACACATCAAAAATCCCCTAGTGCCTACCCAGGCACAGACACTGGGGCTGAACTTGGATCCTGAGCAAGTGGGGGGCGCCTTGCAACAGCGATCAGCAATTC
>NW_021604597.1:14979118-14980762 GCF_004785775.1 Grammomys surdaster | reverse complement strand
GGAGGGAAGGAGGAGGGGGAGGGGTAAGGGGAAGAAGAGGGAGAAGGAGGGAGAGTGGAGAAGGAATGAGATGTGTGTGGGAAGGAAACACAGGAAACAAGTTCATGAAAAGCCTGGAAAACCTCTTTCTGGAGTTGAAAATTCTTTCAGTTTTCAAAGAACAAAATCTCACCCCAGAGTGAAAGACAAGGCACAAATGCAAGGCAAGTGCAGAAACACAAAGACCTCGCACACAGGGTCCCCAGCTGACCTGTCTTTGCCAAGGAATCCTCCACACATCAGAATGATTCCCAGCCTCTTCTTGTTTCACATACTCTATTATGCCCAAAACTTACAGAATTTCTTTCTCTTTTCTCCAGTAAGCAGCAGTTTACACTACATTTGGCTGTCGTTTTCTTCAAACTGCAACCTGTGCGTATTTTGAGAAAGGCGTTATTTTTTAAACCCAACTGTAATGCTCATTTATCCTCAAGGGCCATTCTTTTATACGTTCTGGCACCTTAGGGTGACAGATAACAATTAGCCTGTAATTCTATCCATTTCAGTGAAAAGTAAATAAAGCCCAGGGAGATTGATGTGTGTTGTGTTTAAACTCCCTTCCTGGAGATGCAGTGGGTATACTCTTCCTGGCCCTGGGATCTCAGGATGAGAGGCATTAGGGGTTGGCAAGAGGGTGGTGGGGGGAAGAGGAGGATATAGACTTGGTCAATGGGCTACAGGAGGAAGACAGCCCTGTACGGATGGATCTGAAACTGGAAACCAGACTATAAGCTATGTGACTGTCCATCTGAAGAAGATAGAGAGATGCAAGACCAGGATGGAAAAAAAGGGAACAAAACTGTGGCCAGCATGCTGATAAACCAAGGCTGGGGAAGCACCTGGCCCAGCTCATGGAGAACTCACAGCCACAGGCTCCTCCTATCTTGGAAGGTTTTGGTCCCTACCATGATGACAAGTACAGACAAGGAGAGAAAGAGAATTCTCATGCATGTAAAGAACCTAGGACGCTGAGGAAGGAAAGCATGGGCTGGCTAAGCCATCTTGGCTACTTCAAAACTCATTCTATGCAGCTAATTCACTTCCCATTGTGAAAATAAAAACAGATCCCATTTGTATGGTGAGGACTTTTCAGGTGTTTCATTTTGTTATTGGTTAGGTGGTTTTTGCAACTTTTTTTTTTTCCGCTCAGAGTTGATGCTGTTTGTGAGTGACAGGGAAACAAAACTGAAGAGAAACCATGGTGATGTTCCTGTACACCTATTGGGTAGCCCTGGCACATTCCCTCCTGGCAAGATAAGAGTGGGAGCCACCTCTGCAGTTCCAGATACCACTCGATTGTAGGTTCACTAGCTCACTGACCAATATGGTCTCACTGATTGATAATCATGATAATATTTTAGTCTGACAAATGCCCCAACCATACCATGCTGAGTCTCCCAGAAAAAACAAAAACAAAAACAAAAAAACAAACAAAGAAACAACAACAACAACAAAAAACCAGCTTTCCTAATCTCTAGATTTTCCAGAGTTTTGACACTATTTTTTATTGGGATAATCATTCTGATCAAAATTTAGTCTCAATTGAGTCTCATCAAGTTCTATCTATCTATCTATCTATCTATCTATCTATCTATCTATCTATCT
>NW_021604597.1:14975912-14978718 GCF_004785775.1 Grammomys surdaster | reverse complement strand
GGAGAGAGGGAGGAGGGAAGGAGGAGGGGGAGGGGTAAGGGGAAGAAGAGGGAGAAGGAGGGAGAGTGGAGAAGGAATGAGATGTGTGTGGGAAGGAAACACAGGAAACAAGTTCATGAAAAGCCTGGAAAACCTCTTTCTGGAGTTGAAAATTCTTTCAGTTTTCAAAGAACAAAATCTCACCCCAGAGTGAAAGACAAGGCACAAATGCAAAGCAAGTGCAGAGACACAAAGACCTCGCACACAGGGTCCCCAGGTGACCTGTCTTTGCCAAGGAATCCTGCACACATCAGAATGATTCCCAGCCTCTTCTTGTTTCACATACTCTATTATGCCCAAAACTTACAGAATTTCTTTCTCTTTTCTCCAGTAAGCAGCAGTTTACACTACATTTGGCTGTCGTTTTCTTCAAACTGCAACCTGTGCGTATTTTGAGAAAGGCGTTATTTTTTAAACCCAACTGTAATGCTCATTTATCCTCAAGGGCCATTCTTTTATACGTTCTGGCACCTTAGGGTGACAGATAACAATTAGCCTGTAATTCTATCCATTTCAGTGAAAAGTAAATAAAGCCCAGGGAGATTGATGTGTGTTGTGTTTAAACTCCCTTCCTGGAGATGCAGTGGGTATACTCTTCCTGGCCCTGGGATCTCAGGATGAGAGGCATTAGGGGTTGGCAAGAGGGTGGTGGGGGGAAGAGGAGGATATAGACTTGGTCAATGGGCTACAGGAGGAAGACAGCTCTGTACGGATGGATCTGAAACTGGAAACCAGACTGTAAGCCATGTGACTGTCCATCTGAAGAAGATAGAGTGATGCAAGACCAGGATGAAGCAAAGGGAAGAAAACTGTGGCCAGGGTGCTGATAAACCAAGGCTGGGGAAGCACCTGGCCCAGCTCATGGAGAACTCACAGCCACAGGCTCCTCCTATCTTGGAAGGTTTTGGTCCCTACCATGATGACAAGTACAGACAAGGAGAGAAAGAGAATTCTCATGCATGTAAAGAACCTAGGACGCTGAGGAAGGAAAGCATGGGCTGGCTAAGCCATCTTGGCTACTTCAAAACTCATTCTATGCAGCTAATTCACTTCCCATTGTGAAAATAAAAACAGATCCCATTTGTATGGTGAGGACTTTTCAGGTGTTTCATTTTGTTATTGGTTAGGTGGTTTTTGCAACTTTTTTTTTTTTCGCTCAGAGTTGATGCTCTTTGTGAGTGACAGGGAAACAAAACTGAAGAGAAACCATGGTGATGTTCCTGTACACCTATTGGGTAGCCCTGGCACATTCCCTCCTGGCAAGATAAGAGTGGGAGCCACCTCTGCAGTTCCAGATACCGCTCGATTGTAGGTTCACTAGCTCACTGATCAATATGGTCTCACTGATTGATAATCATGATAATATTTTAGTCTGACAAATGCCCCAACCATACCATGCTGAGTCTCCCAGAAAAAAACAAAAACAAAAACAAAAAAACAAACAAAGAAACAACAACAACAACAACAAAAAACCAGCTTTCCTAATCTCTAGATTTTCCAGAGTTTTGACACTATTTTTTATTGGGATAATCATTCTGATCAAAATTTAGTCTCAATTGAGTCACATCAAGTTCTATCTATCTATCTATCTATCTATCTATCTATCTATCTATCTATCTCTGTCACACACACACACATACACACACACACACACATCTAATACAATGGCTAGTCTTCTGTGGTCAGGCAGGGCTGGGGTTACCAGCAGCTCAGATACCACCTTCTTGTGTCTCTCCTTCCTCTTCTGGTATGAGGTAGAAAAGAAAATGACAAAGTTCTTTCTTAGTGGCCATAGTCTTCTTTCTGCTTCACTGACTCATGTGAGAACCCAAATACAGGGCTCTTGTAGGACACTAAATGGATTCTTTGAAAGGGCCCCATGAATGTATGATCTAGATAGTTCTCTGGCGTGAGATTTAGTTGTCCAAAGGTTCCTACCTCCCCCTGTAAATGGCCCTCTTATGAGAGGCAGAGCCATCGCTTTATGAGTGCTGACTCTACTAAACAGTGTGGGTGGATTCAGTAGAGTCCTCTCTCTCTTGTCCCTCTCTGTGTCCTACCCTTTCTTCTCTAACTCTTTCTTCATGCCCCACAGCATCAGACACTCTGGTGTTACACTCTCACAGGATTTCCTTTGAGGGAGGACCACTAGACTTTCTTAGACATTCCTGAAACGAAAGCAGAATGAGTCGAGCAGATGCCCAGATAACTTTTGTCAGGACTCTCTCTCTGGTCTTTTTCTTTGGGCTTTCGTGATGGATGCTTTTGGAGGCTGAAGGCAGAATATCCTCTCTTTGTGAACTTTATTCTCTCCAGAAGGGCCCCTCATTGATCCCAGGTCTCAGCATGCCCTCCTGGGAGGTCACTAGTCACAACTGCTGTAACTGTGACATCATGGTGGTTCTATGGAATGCGGAGAATTCAGAGTCTTTTGTCTTCATTTTAGGCCTTAGCCACAGTTCTGATACAACAGAAAAAATAAAATGGAACATGTGTGTTGCAGACCACCCATCAATTCTACTCCTTAGTCTACATTGTCAGGAAATTCTCACACATGTGTGTGAAGAGATGGATGGCTGCAGGGATGTTTCTAGTGAAAAACTAAAAGTAATCTAAATCTACAAGTTCACAATCCTGGAATGGGTTGATACTGTGTGAAAGGTGTGCTGATGGTCAAACAGGTGTCCATGGGAGCACACAGGTGTGCTGATGGTCAAATGGGTGTCCATGGGAACACACAGGTGTGCTGATGGTCAAACAGGTGTCC
>NW_021604597.1:14952526-14975902 GCF_004785775.1 Grammomys surdaster | reverse complement strand
GGTGTCCATGGGAACACACAGGTGTGCTGATGGTCAAACAGGTGTCCATGGGAACACACAGGTGTGCTGATGGTCAAACGGGTGTCCATGGGAACACACAGGTGTGCTCTGGCACTCAGAGCCGCTTCTATTTACAGTGAGACCTCTATGTTCAGGCTGGGGCTAGAACAGGGTCAGTTGTTAAAGACTGTGAATATCATTCTCTGATTAAGAAGAAAATGGATAAACTCACTCTGGATAGATAACCACTGAGTTCTCAGTGAAAAATTATTCTATTATGTGTAATTTTTAAAGCACTGGAAAGTTAATTTATGTGTATATGAAAGCATGGATAGAAAATACCACACCAAGCCCACCACAGAGCTCTCTCCAAGTAAGAAAGGGAGCAGGATTGGGAGGAGTACTAAACATGGCTTTAACAGTTATATTGAATTTCTTGTTTTGAGAGAAGAACTCAGCCAGGAATAGTGGCTCATGACTGTAATTCCAGCGTTTGGAAGAAAGAAGCAGGAGAATCATGAGTTTAAGGCCAGCCTCACCTACATAGTGAGTTTAAAGCCAGCCTGAGCTACATGAATCCCTGTCTCAAAAATCCAAGACAGACAGACAGACAGACAAACAGACAGACAGGAGGTGGGGGGACCTGAACAGAAGTAGAAGCAACAAAAGAAAATAGAAAAATAAAAGTGTGTTTCATTAGAGAACATAATTAAAAGATGAAAAGACAAACTACAGAGTATAAAAATTATTTAGAAGTTATCTACATGATAAAAATCAACATCGAAAATATGTAAAACAAACAAACAAAATAAAAACAAAGCACCAAATTCTTACAACCCAACAACAAAAGACAGGCCAATCTGTAAAGAGCAGTATGATGCTGAGGACATACTTCTCCAAAGAAGACGCATGGAAAGCGGCTAAGCACCAACCACCATGAGGTAAGTGTGACTCAAGACCACCCTGGCAATGGCTGAGAAGCTACTTAAAAATAAGCATAAAGAAAAGGAAAGATATCAGTGTTGGTAAAGGAACGGGGAAACCAGAAGCCTCCTCCCTTGCTTGTACATCTGCTTGGAGAGACAGTTTGACAGTTCCCAAAGAACAGAGTTATCATACAAAGATTTCACATTTACTTATATGCTAAAAAAATTAAAATCCAGGGACAATTGTAACATTAGTCACAATTATGAAAGATGGAAACAACTTGAGTGTTCATCAACTAAGAAATAGACTTCTAAATGTAGTGTATATACAAAATGGAATATTAATTAGCTATAAAAAACATTAAGTTTTCATGTAGTCATGATCCACAGTATGGAGGAAACTTGGAGACATTTTCTGGGTGAAATAAGTCATATGCAAAAGAGCAAATAGTTTACAATTGTTTGTGGCAACAGAGTCTCTGATTGGATGATGGCAAGTCTGTCTAAGTGTTGCCTCAATTGGCTTTTCTTTTGTTGTGATAAAGCCAGGACCAAAGGCAACTTGGGAGAGAATGCGTTTATGCATCTTATAGACGAAAGTCTATCATGGCGGGAAGCCAGGGCAGGAACGGGGAGGCAGGAACCGAAGCACAGAGCGTGGAAGAACGATGTTTACTGACTTAGTATCCATACTGACATACGCTCTCAGCCTGCTTTCTTATATAATAAGGGACACCTGCAGTGTGCTGGGACCTCTCACATCAATAATTAAATAAGATAATGCCCCCTGGAAATGCCTACAGGCCAGGCTATTGGAGGTAATCCCTCAGCTGATTCCAGATTACTCTAGTTTGTGTCAAGTCAGCAAAAAAAGCTAACCAACACATGTGTGGTGGCCACAGTTACACATATGTAATTAACATTGAATTGTGAGCCTTCAATACTTACAATAGCAACATTTATATTTTACATAACTTACCACAATTTAAAAAGGCCAAGTGTGATAACCCATGCCTGTAGCCCCAGAGCTTGAGAGAAAGAGACAGCAGAATCAGAAAGTTAGTCTGCTCTGGCTACACAGGAAGTTGAAGGACAGACTGGCTACAGTAGACAGGACTCAAAATAAATAACAACAACACAGCACAGAAAATTACAGGACAACAAAAGAAAATAATAACAGATCCCAGTACAGTATGCCAAGCCCATCATGCATGGTCTATCTTGTTGCTTGTTTTGTCTTACCTGTGATGGCACTGCCTATATGGCCCAACTGTCCTCAGGCATAGCTTCTACATACATTGAGTTATAGGTGTGGACCACTGTGCCTCCCAACTCCTACACTTTACATAGGTATGTGAATTACATCTCAACAAAACTTAGCAAGTATGCAGAAACCCAGTCAAGTGCAAAGGTCCATAATCCTTTAAAATTAGTACAAATGTGCTTGCTTTGTTGTTAGTCTTTGTACCTGTCTGAAGTACAAATCAGAGCACAGAAGCAGGCGGGTGGGGAAATGATGTTCTAAAGAAGGCATAAATGCCTAAGAAGCAAATAACACAAATAACAGTACTCCCACTGCATTAGGAAACCAGTGTCCCCTCTTACTCAGGCCATCTATCTCCCCAGCCTTGTATCTCAGAATCACGAAAGAAGGAAATATAGTCTCCCAAAGAGTTTATTTTCCCTAGAATTCTTACAGAACTAAGAAGCTAGAGTTTTCTAGGAAGCCTTTATCTGGAAGGTTGTTATAAAGGGGTGTAGAAATCACTGTGTGCTGAGAAAGGGAGAGACCAGGAGGTCTGGTAGAGGTATGAGGAAGGACTGAGGGCAGAACACTCATTTACAAGATCATTCAGCCCAGGATTCTGGGGTAACCCATAGACGCTCTTCCCAGGCTTCTTGAATTGCTGTTCCTACTTCCTATGGAGTATTCATAATGAGCTAACGATGTACAGCTCAGAATGCTAGACCTGGTTCACAGGCTGTTGGAGAAATCTTCTGCCCTTGAGCTTGAACTATGGAATGTACAAGGAGGTCACAGTACAAGTAGAGCTGAGAGAAAGATGGCATGGTCCAACATGGCAGTAGAGATTCCATGGTACACATAGTAAACTAGGTTTGGGATAGATCTGAAGGGCCTCATGGCATTAACCACCCCAGGGCACCTATACTATGGAGCCTCAGTCTCCAAGCAAGTGCCACTCTGCTCCAAGACTCCTTTTCAGTAATCCACCTGCCTCATAGAGTGGAGGGAGCCTATGGTAGAAGGTACAGCTTGCTGAGCTGGTCCCACTGTAAGATATATTTGGTAGTATTGATCTTGAAAGGGGAGACATTGGTTGGCCTTTGCTCTACGCCTACAGGATGAGGAATATATTTAGACCAGCATTCTGGTTCCTTCTAAGTCTCACCAAGATGAAATGCAGACCTTGCTTTCCTTAAGAATCCTCAAGGCAACTGAAGGGGCTTCCTATGGACCATCCTCCTATACCATATCATGCCCTGTCTGCCACACAAGGTAAGAAAAATAATAACAGCCCCAAATGTCCTCCTGTGCCAGCCTCTCTTCTCCAGAAGCACCAAATTCTGTTTCTGTTTCATTCATAACTTGTGACACCAGGTGCAGTGATCAACTTTCTCACAGGAAAGCAATCACTTCTAACAACTTCTGCACCTAGAAAATTGGGCCATGTCTATCAAGTGTCTTGAATTTTTTTTCAAATTCAGAAACTTTAACAATGAAGGATCCTTTTTGTTGTTGTTGTTGTTATTTTACACCATGCATAGGTCACAGAAATCTTTATTGGATAGTTTTACATAAGTTTTAAGAAACAAAACTTAAATCCTTTGGGGAAAATAATATTAAACACTAAAAGCAAGAGTAATTTTCTCTGGTTATATTGTTTGTCTTAGAAGTTTAAAAATAGTACATGGGTCAGCAGTACACACAAACATCATATAGGTTTCAACAAAATGGAAAATTCAATTAGTGTAGCTTTGTATGTCTTAAGTGCTTAACTAATTCAAGCATAATTTTCACAACACTTTGTTGTCTTAAGAGATATCCTATAGCATGTCAGGAGTTGGTAGTCCACAGGGTCTTTGTCTTCTAGGTACTCAAAACAGCCCGCTGGGGCCAGAATGCTAGACCTGGTTCACAGGCTGTTGGCGAAAGGCCAGGTCAAATCTTCTGCCCTTGAGCTTGAACTATGGAATGTACAGGGAGGTCACAGTGCAAGTAGAGCTGAGAGAAAGATGGCTCAGCTGTAAGCCATTGTGCTCAAGCCTGACCACTTGAGTTTGACCACTGGAACTGACTAAAAGGCCAGATGCTTACTGTACATCTAAAGCACCATGCTCCTATGGCTCTACTGGAAGCAGACACCAGAGAATCTGCAGCGCAGCAGAAGAAAGGAGAGATGCTTCGTCAAAACAGAGTGGAAGGAGGGAACTGTTCCAGGCCTGGGATTGGATCCAGCCGCCATCACTATTAGATGATTTGGGGCAAGGTATCTTATAAGTGAAACTGGAGAAATATCTTAATGTCGGTGTAGATTCACTTCATAGGCCTGTGAAAATAGAGTAACACAGACTGTGGCATCAACAGAAATCTATCCTTCTATAGTTCAGAAAGCTGCAAGTCCAAAATTAGGGCTGTTTCCTCCTTGGAGATCCTAAAAAGACCCTGGCCCATGCTTCTCTGCCAGATTTTGGTAGTTATTAGAAGCCTGACAATTCTTAAATTGCAGTGTTTCTCCAGTCTCCAGCTACTGTCCTCCCCATGAGCCCTTTTCCTAGTGTACCCTGTATTCTCTCTCTTCTCATTGGCTTATAAAGACGCTGGTCATTGGAATGATTGGACCTCATTCATTATGGTCTCATGTTAACTTAATGTCTTCTGAAAAATTCCAAGTATGATTCCATTTCCACACACCAGGGAGTTAGAGTTTGAACCTGTCTTTTTTTTTTCTTTTTCTATTGGATGTTTTATTTACATTTCATATGTTGTCCCCTTACCCCATCCTCCACCCACCCAGGAACCCCCTATCCCCTCACCCCTCCTCCTTCTTCTCTGTGGACGTAACCTCTATCTACCCCCCCCCACTCCCACCTCCCCACCCTCAAAATTCCCACCCCCTGGGGCGTCCAGCCTTCATGAGGTCAAGTGAACCTGTCTTTTTAAGGAACAATTCAACCCGCTACAACATGCTCATAGTACATGGTTAATAAATGCTATTCCCCTTCCCCCAATATTACAATGTCCTAAAAAATAAGTATTTCTTTGACCCGTTTTATAATCAGTATAATCATGATATTGTGTTTCAGAATCACAGGCACAAAACTATCCTCTGTGTGGGAATCTGTGCATTTCCCAACTATATGGCCATGTTGTTTAGGGATGCAATAGTGAAGAAGCACTGTGGCTAAAGAAATTGCCAAGATTCAGCTATTCCTTCTGGTGAAAGCAAGACTTCAGTTTTAAAAAGCAACACGCCACAATGTGTGACCCATGACCATTTTTGTCATACGGTGAATCTGGCCTTTCGGGACTGTTTGTTTGTTGTCAAATATTGATTGGCAGCCAGCCAATGAGGTTAACATTACTACAGATCATGGAAACCTACTTAGGAGAAACCAGAGAGAGTGCTTTTCAATATGCACAGAGGGTTAAGAAGCACAGAGAAGTCGAAAGTTTTAATAATAGCCCTTGATACGGGGAAAATATACGCACTGTTTCCTAAAATTTCAATTGGATTAATTTCCAAACCTTACCCAGAATAAGAGCAGAGCAATATGCCAGATTCTTTGGCTAAATCCTTCATTGTCAAAGCCTTGAATTATTGCAAAGACCTGAAGATTTCAGAATATTGATGATGTGGGGCAGTAACTTTCTATCACTGTGCAAAATGTACAGAGCTATAAATCTTATAATACAGCATGGAGTTCTAGAAACGCTTAAAGCCCTTTTAAAAACCAACTCAGCTAGTTGGAAAAATGAAGCATTTGCAATTTACTGATAGAAAAATTAAGGTTAATGACCTCACTATAATCATGGCAGAGGGAAAGGTGGATTTGCTTGGCTAATTACCTTGTGACTGATCTGGTCTACAACCTACCCTGTCATATTTATGTTTTAATGAAATATAAAAAAAAAGTTTGCAAACATCTTGTCTGCCTCATAAGTGTTTCCCCCAGGACCACTGGAAGATCAAAAAAGGAGATTTCAAACATGCAATCTGGCAAAAAGAAAAAGAGAATCAAATAAACAACCCAGCTTCTCTATTTCACATACACAGAGGCTGGTTGTGCGCTGGTGTTCCACGTGCTCCGCCTCTGTTCCACGTGCTCTGCCTCTGTTCCATGCGCTCCACCTCTTCCTTTCTTTCACTGGTTCAGATTTTCAAGGAATACCTGAGATTATGGAGAAGCCTGACTGCTCCTTTCTCTTTTTGTATCTAATTGTTGATTAACTCCTTGGTTAACAGAATCCTTTACAAAGTTTCCAGAGACCCTGTTCTGTGGCCGTCAGATATCTGTACCCATTTCATAGAAGTCTAACAACTAAGGTACTTGCTGCCTCTTGACTTTGGTTAGAGTGTGTCCCCTGAAAGCTTGCATGATAGACCTGTGATCCAGTGGCGATGTCAGGGGTGCAGAGGAACCTTTAAAAGGTGGAGACTAGTGAGAGGTGGGTAGGTGATTGGGGCATCACATTTAGAAGGGATTCGTGCATTCTTTCACAGGACTCGTTTGCTCTCATAAGACTGAGTTGTTCTAAAGCAAGGCCATTCCAGGCCACCTCTCTTCCGCATGTAGTCGTTTCCCTTCCTACTTCTCTACCACGTTTTGATATAACCATGGAAGCCCCCACGGAAGGGTAGCAAGACAGGCCACTAGATCCTGGAACCTCAGTCCTGAAAACTGTGAGCTAAAACAAATAGTTTTTTCCTTTATAAGTATACAGCTTCTAGTATTTTTGTTAGAGCCACAAAAGGCAGACTAATAACAACATATAATCAATACTTCTTATCAGTGATGATAATTCCTGGCTCTCTGTCTTTGTCCTTTGTCTTGCTGGAAATAATCACTTCAGGGCATAACTCATCTGGGAGAAACACATTCAGCATTTCTCCTTGTTCTGCTCTTGACAAAGAACAGATAAAAAGCAATTTAGGACAGTAGCAAATTTACCAAAAATTCTAAAACAATTGTTTTCTGAAAAGTGACCTGTTGAAAAATTTTACAGCCCAAGGAAATGTGTCCAGCACAATGTGTTTCATTGTATGGTTGTCTACCTTGACATCCCTCCTGCCATCCTTAAGGATTTAATCTGGTGGCAGGAAGGAAACCTGTGGCAGCTATTTCAAAGACCAAGGCTGCAGTTTCTCCCTGATGCATTTTCCTCCGGGGGTTTTAATTCAAAAGTTATCAACAATAACAAAGCAAAGGAAGGAGGAAAAATAATCACAACCACTACGGGGGAAAAAAAAGTGAGGCCCACAGAAACATCACCTGATCTTGGTTTGTTAGTTCAGAAAGAGTGTATGCTATGTAGAAATCACAGTGTCAATATGGTTTTGGGAACTGGGACTTAGAGGGAAGAGCCCAGAACCAGATGTTTGATTGGTGGGCTGGGAGGGAAGTGGGTTTGATCAACACAGCAGAGAGAAATGGGAATTGTTTTCTCTTGAATGCACAAGTCTAGTCTAGTTCCACGAGATGATTCTTTTCCCTGATCTGGGAAACAAGGTCCTAACAAAATGGAACTTCTGTGTGGTAGAGGGTGAAGAGGATTAGCAAAGAGGAGGCCGATGTGGAGGTCGTACTCGTGACCTGAAGAAACTGGTCCACTGTTATGTGGACCTCATGGAGCTCCGATGACCCAAACGCTGGAGGCTGGGGAGATAGAAGAACACCCCCGTTATTCCCTCTTGCTCTCTCCTGCTGTTCCAAGTGCCCTTGGATGAACTGGAAGAGATGAGACTGTGGGTGAGATTTGGCTCTATCGCCAAGCCAGAAGTGGGGAACCTGGCATGAATGACATTAAGACCCTGCTTCCCAGAACGAACAGTGATTTTGAGAGACAAAGGACAGGAAACCCAAGATTCTTCTTAACAAATTCCCTTATAAATAACTCTACCTACCTATTCCGCACCCAGAAGCCCCATGGTTGGGGTTGTGTTTATGTGTATTTTGCATCCAAATTTTTAGCTTTGGAAGAAGATTCATTTGCTGTTTGACTAGTGAGAGTTGATGTTTGTTTTTCTTTTTGCTACAGAAACATCCTGAAGTCTTTTCTATTTTCAACCTCTATTCTTAACTCTGAGGCTTTAAAAAAAAAAGTCTGTTTGACATAATGCTTGTAAAAAGAACTGAAGCAAACGGGTTAAATATTCACATTAAACATTCCTCTGTATTAGTGAACATATCCCAGCTAACTGCACTCAATAACCATGTGAGTTTATGAATGATTATGGGCTTATAACATTTCCAACACTAAATAGCTAATATCTGTATTGAATTAATATAGTATACTAATGTTTAGCCCTCCTTTTACCAAGGTTAATTGTTAATTACTCCAAGGCAATTATTTATGTGTTGGAAAGTAGGTTTGTTGAGCCTGGGTCCTCAGTGCTATGTGTTAAGATTTGTAAGAGGCAAACACACTTGTATAAAGGCAAATTAATTATTTAGGGAGAAAAGCCTTAATCAAGGCAGCAGGCCACTACAATAATTAGACTTCAGGAGAGAAGGGGGCAGTGCCATAATCCTGATAATTTCTTCTTCCTCCTTCTCTTCAAATATCAGGACTGATGTCTGTCTGGGAAGCAGGCCGACAGTCTCATACACACCCCACAAATACTGGAGGAAGCCTGCTGCTCCCCTCTGTGTCCCGCCTCTTTTTATCATTACAGCCAAAGGACTCCGAGACCCAGATCACTTACAGCGTGTTAGAGCAAATAATCCAGTTGGTCATCCCACAAGGCTCTAAAAAAATAGAGCTTTGAACAATGACAGCTGGAAAATCCTGAGGCATCACACGGTACTAATAGAGGATTCTCCTCCCGTTTTCCAGAGTCTTTGAAAACCAAAGGCATAGTCCACAGCACAACATGTGACAAGACATTTATTTTCATCTATTTGCTGGAAGCCGTTGAAAATGAGAAATATCAAATTAGATCAAATGTTTTAAAATAGGTTAAAATCGATCTTTTCCTTGCATTTGGGGTTCTGCCCCAAAAAAGTCGTGATATTGGGATTCTGCAGCATGAATATATATTTCATCCTAAGAGGGACAAGCAAATCCTTGAATGGTGATAATTACTGTCAGCCAAATAGAAAGCTAATTGTCCAAGGGGCTCACACCTCTCTTAGATGAAGGGCTAGGCAAGAATAACCAGTGTCTTAAGGCAGAGCCAGAGTTTCCATGTTTTGTTTGTTTTTTTCTTCTTTCAATTCTTTGGAGTGTTTAAAACATTTCATTTATAGACACAGACTAATAGGATTAAAAAAAAAATCCAGTGGGAATTTTGGCAAACAAAGGCATTATTGGGTATTTTGTTTTGTTTTGCCCGTGCTAACTATCTTAGCGGAATGGGAAAAAAATGGAACCCCACAGAATGTCAAGCCCTCCTGACTTCAGCTTGGATTGCCAGTATGGATTGATTCTGTTTATTTTTATGATTCTCATCCGAGGGTTAGAGGCACCTCTCTGAGAGCCACAGTAGATCCCTGGCTGCCTTTCTCTCATCATTAACCCTTAGGATGTCCCTGAGAAGGGGGAAGAGACAGCTCTCTGATTCCCACTTTGTAGAAAGAGGAGCTGAGGTTTGGGAAGGTTAAGAGACTTGCCCAAGGTTATTTAGCAAATTAGGAGAGGCCATTTGGGGACAGAGCTCCAGGTGCCTAGGTTCTGTGGCTGCAGCCAGAGCAAGTCTTAGCCAGAGAGAGACTCTAGTGTTTCATGTTCAACAGAAACACTTAACTGGTGTAGAAACAAAATAAGTTCATATTTTAATTCAGTCCTTCCCTTGTATTCCACACCAACACACACACACACACTCACACACACACACACCACACACACACACCACACACACACACCATTAGTCGTGGGGAACAGGTTAGTCCTGGATTAGAACTTGCAAATAAACTCCCTGATTTGCTGCAGAAGTCTCAATGTATTCTATTGTTTTAGAATCGACCACACACAGGTGTCGTTCCGACTTCCTGTCCTCACTCTGAGAAGAGAACCGGGCTCATGTATTTATTCATTATGACCATATTTAAGGAGTTGCTACAAGAACAACCACTCCATTGATACAGACTTTCTTTTTTAAAAAAAATTGTAAAGGACGATTTATTGCCGCCATCATAAGGGAGAATAAAGATGGCATATAATTCACGGAGGAGAAGGCCTGCTCTACAAATCAACGGGCTTTTGCAGACTGCCTTGGATTAGCATCCGGAATGCGGCTTAGAAGATGCACTGCCTTAGTTCTCCGGGAGCGAGTGGTGTCAAGGCCAGAGGAAGAAAGAAGCCACATCTTAAGGAACACATTTTTCACTCAGTCACAGGGCTAGGAATAGAATAAGTTTCAAAAGGTAAACTCACACAGGAACAGTGCCTGTGGAGAGAAGTGACCTGTCCTGAGGAGAGAGAAAAAGGCATATCAAAGTCTGGGAGGAAAGAAAATACCATCTTCTGGGCAAGTGGTGCCTTCTCGCTTGTGCACATGCAGCTTTGTAAGTACAATAGATGCTTTGGTAACAGTCTTGTTCCTCGGAGGCTGAGATTGCTTTCTTTCTTTTCTTTCTTTCTTTCTTTTTTTTTTTTTTAAGTTTTGAATTGCAAGTGCGCCATCTAGTGACCACTCCACAAAACAACAAACCCACGGTGTTGCTGATGTCATCCTTTAGATGCAAATTACTTAGTTCAAGATTTTTTTTTTTTTTTAATGACTAATGCTTACATCAATCATAACAAGCTATTGAGAATTTAACTTCCGGCAGGCACAGTTGGCAGTGGCTTTCAAGAAACGAAAGTATCTATATATTGGCAATTTAAATCACTGGTTTTTTTTTTTCACTGCTGAGATCAACTTCCCTGATTCATTATCTAAAATTTAATTATATTGACAATACTTCTGAGGTGAACAAAATAGTCTTGCAGAAAATTTGCTAAATTTATGCTTAAATCCCACGTGTATGTTCTACTGTGAAAATAGAGGAGAGTTGGGTATTCGGTGGCAAAGCAAAATGTCCAGAAGTATTTTGGATTTAATATCCAGGGTGGGGTAAATTATACAGGAAAGGAAGCATCCGCTCTCCATATGGAGACAGTGGTATCTGCTGTGGCAGCACCTTGGACTACAGGATCTCAGACTCTGAACAACACTAGTGATCCCATGGAAGAAAATTCTCAGTGGTATATGATGCTGTAGATCATTGCTCTAAAACATACTTTTGTTTAGTCTTTCCATGTATTTAGGTACCTCTGAACATGCCATTCTCTTTCCTAATCAAGGAGAACATGTTCCTGCTTTATTTTCTTTGCCCCACTAATAATATAATTAGAATTCTACACAACTATATTATTCTGTACTGTCTTCAGTTATAATGTATTAATGCCAAGTGATATACTTTGTCACTAAAGTAATAGTATAAAATGCCTTAATGAAAAAAACTGATTCAAGAAAAGGCCAGAATTATTTTAAAGAGAAATATACAACAAATAAGCACAGGTATGTGTGAACACATCTACCGTCAGGAAGAGGAGATGTGCGAAGGGATGCTGGGAACATGTCCTGGAAACAGGCTCTTTGGACTGAAACCTAGACAAGTCATCTCCATGGGGTCCACCTCTCATTCCCTGTAATGGGATACCCTGTAACTTGTCATACTGGGCAAGTTACTGGATCTCTTCTGACCTTTGTTTGTCTCATCTGCAGAGCAAGAGTGTAGGTGGGCTCAGAGCAACCAATCAAACAGAGATTCTTGGGGGCTGGAGAAATGGCTCACCATTTAAGAGTACTGGCTGCTCTCCCAAAGGACCCAGGTTCAATTCCTAGCACTGCATAACAGCTCACAACTGTCTGTAACTCTAGCTCTAAGGCATTTGACACCCTCACATAAGCATATATGCAAGAAAAACACCAGTATGCATAAAATAAAAATAAATGAATCATTTTAAAAAACAAATATAAGAGAGGTTCTTGATGCAATGCTGAAGGGGGATTGTGCCATTCAGGGTATAGTGAAAGGAATGAAAGAAGACTTCTAGAGGAAAAAAGCTCAAAGAATGAGAAGGGATATGTGGTACACCCGAGAATACAGTGATGACCAATTGCATCCTCAGTCCCCGAATGGTAGTTATGTGTAGCTTGTAATTTTAAAAAACAACCCAGGCTATTGCCGGCTAGGCACGGGCCAATGTTCTATGTTCTAGGTCTGTTGCCAGCCCAGCACTGAGCCCAAGACTGCATGTTTTCCCTTGTCAAGGCTTCTCGATCTCCGAGATAGCTCTCTCCTCCCCGAGGCTGGCTGCTGCCAAACTGCCAAACCCACTCAGCACTCCCAAATTTCCCGCAGCTAGCTGGGGGTGTGGGGGGGGGGAGAGGCGGGGGACTCTCACCTGTGCTCTGCCAAGGTTATCTTTCCCTGGAGCTCAGTTGAATCTCCATGAGATGCAAACCACCAGACAATCTTAGTTTAGAATCAACAGATAACACAATCACTGGGCAAGGAATCTAGCATCCTAAATTCACCAACTATTCTATGTTAGAAATCTTCAGATGGGAGATCCTGGCGGATTCTGCCATCTGAACTAACAGTCCCTGGCCTACATCTTGATTGTCTTGCTCCCCCACCCACCCACCCCTTGCAGTCCAAAAGGAAGTTCCTTCCTCCTGCCTTTCCTATTCCTCTCTCAAACCCAGAAGGTCTGCCTCCTTCTCACACACCCAGTGATTGGATTCTTGTCACCTTTATTATTTAATTAATTAAAAGGAAATTCTGCTACATTTATGTTCTCCACAATTTAAGAACTATCAAAATGTATAATTTCTTATTACAGGTTTCCAGGATCAGAGTAGTATTGCACTCCTTACAACCTCAAAAAGGACTGTACAGTGCAGCTTCCAGGCCCTCTTCATACAGTTTACTTAGATACAAGGAAGCCTGGCTGATGGGGTGCTGAGCCAAGGGGACCCATGAGCTCACACCCTTCGTAGAGGAGAGCATCAGTGTGAAGCATGGCAGTCTCCACAGCAGGCTTTTGCCAGTTCCTCAAGTCATAATATGGCTCTGACTCTTTCCTTCCACAAGACCCAGATTAAGTCCTGAGCCCTCTGGCAGTGTACAGAGCCTTGTCTATTTCTGGAACCAACCCTGAAATGTAGATGTGTCACACCTTGTTAACAGATGTGAAAACCAGGGCTCAGAACCAGTTTCTGGACAGAGGTCATTTGGATTTTAAGTGGCAGAGTCACATTTGAAACTAGGTCTCTGTGACTGGAGACAGCTGATTATCACCATGAGGGACAGGAGGCATCACACCCTCCTTGGTAGGAATCTATGGTCCCCTGTTCTTTCCATAACACACACACACACACACACACACACACACACACACACACTGAGGGTGGGGTGGATTTGGCCTTGCCCCTCTCTGGTATGACTATAAAGTAAATCAGTCCTGACTCTTTCTGGTGGTCCTTTAATCACCCCAAGCTTCCAGTAAATGTCCAATTACAGATTCCAATAATTTTTTTATTCCCCCTAAGCCATCCACATCCCTTTCCAATCACTGCTATCTGAATAGTGGTCAGTGAGGCATAGGGTTGAGGAATAGTGAGCCCTGAGCCACAAATGGCCAGGCTATATGGAGGACTGTCTCATTGCATCAGATGAGTAATAGATTCTTCCATGTGTCCCTCAGGGGTCTACAGGATGCTTTATTCTACCAGAGTATCCTCTGTTCACTTCAGGCTTAACCTGTAGGGTGTGACCTTACTAGGTAAGAATAGCCAATTGTAAGAAGACATATCAGGCTACTGAATTCCTGCAACCTGCTGAAATGACATGCAATATGGCAAGTGGATACCATGTGCTATGTACAGCTCTGGGCAGGGTGGGGTAAGGAAGAAGAGGAGAACATTCATTGCTCCTAAGAGGTACAAAGTGAATATGCTTACTACAAGACACTGTGAAGCAGAGTGGCATGATACATCTGTGCCTTGGGTTTTCTTCATATTTGTAAGACAGAAGAAGTACCTAGTGGCTATATGGGGTGGTACAGGAGTAAAAGCTCATGGTTAACACACAGTCCAGTACCTAAAAATGTGTCTATTACACCCTTGGTTGTAAAGCACCACTGTCAGACCCTGCTTTTCCAGGATCTGTGATGTGGTACAACCTAGAGCATGGTTGGCTGAATATCCCACACATGAGAAGGTGACTATACTATGACTTTAACTTTATGAGAAGTCAATTCAAGTCACTTGGCATTCAACCCTCTGGAAGGGGCTTCTCTCTGTCTTTCTCTGTTTCTGGCTCTCTCTGTCTCTGTCTCTGTCTCTCCTGTCCTTCCCTCCCCTCCTCTCCCCTCTCCTCTCTTTTCCTTTCTCTCGCCCCAGGGTGAGAGGGGTTATGAGACAGGCAGATGAGTCTTTTGAGAGGATCTATTACAATGCTTGGAGCAAATGATCAATGGTTCTAATTTAGCTCCTGGGTTGAGCAGGGGTGATCCCGTGGTTTAGATGTGAAATGTCCCATTGATTCGTGTGTTTCAGCATTTGGTTCCCAGATGGAAGCTCTATTTGAAGAGCTTACGGAACCCTCAGAAGGTGAAACTTAACTGGAGGAAGATGGTCACTGTGGGGCAGGCCTTACAAGCGATTGCCTGGCCTCATTCCAGCCTGAATTTTCTCAATGTTTCTTGTTCTGCTAAGATGTAGGCAAATCACCTCACCATAGACTGGAGCCACTGTCCCCACGAGGAAGCCGTTGGTCCGAATAAGCCCTCCCTTAAGTTATTTTTGTTACTTATTCATCACAGTGGCAAGAAAGGAAACCAATCCAGTGAGCAGCATCTGATATCAAACCAGCTACTAGAAGCGTGGAGGAGCCCCAAAACCCAGGTGCTGCCACTAAGCAGATGTGCAGCCTCACAGACTTACACCTTAAAGATCCTTTGTCAAAGAAACAACGTGCAGTATACGTCCCCTGCCCTTCCCCCTCCACCACCCATGGACACAATCCTCTTCTGCTCCATAGAATGCTACCCTTGATACACAACCCACTCTACAGTATATTGATCCTGTACTTCAAAGACTCCACAATGGTTGGAAATAAACTTCTATTTGCAATAAATCATCAGTCTGAGGCATTCAATTATAAACTCCGCAAATGACTGTGACAACCATCATTCCCAAGCACTGGCTAATTTTCCCTAAGAAACAAAGGGTTCCGTCCAATATAGAGTTTCAATATAGAGTTTCTAGCTCTAAGCATAGGAGAGCCAGTGGTTGCCTACGACCCCCTTTCCACAATCCTTCCTTATTTCTGTTTAAAACAAGTGGAGAGCTGCAATACTGTGTGGCATAGCAGTGGCAGAGCCATGAGACAGGGATAGGGAGACTAACCCTGAGCCCTGGAGACCCTACTGTAAACCTTCTATTAGTCACCCACCTCCCTGGTTCTAATTTCTTCATCTGTACAGTGATGGGATCTGGGACCCCCTTACAGATGTAGAAAAGACGAGTGTAGGACACTCACAGTGTTGATTTTTGTTTTAGTCCCTAAATTGTCCCTCCACTGATGAATCCAAAAAAATGGGGGGAAAAAAGCTGCTAATTAAGACAACAGTTCCCAAGATGCCAGGAGCTGTCCCTCACTACACCCGAGCTAACCATTGAAGGCGTCATGAGAAACAAATGGCAACAGCTAAATCTTTGAGGGCCGTGGCAGGGAGCTGATACCTCTTCTCTGTCCTTGACCCCCAGAGAGCAGAGGGAAAACGCTATGACTCTTTGGGGAATTTGTTTTCAGAGACAATCATAGTAAACATTATTAAACAAACAAACAAACATAAGAACATTATTTTAGTTCCTTTCTTATAAGACATGTGTAACTCTATGGATGACAGTGCCATGTTTTCCATAGAGACAGAACAGAGGATTCTGTGGCCCCAAACCTTTATTGGCTTACTTGAAGCAATATGACCAGGTCTCAACCTCAGAGAAGCAGGAGTGGACATTTGTCCTGAGAAATATCTTATCAGAAAATGTCATGTTCACACATGAGCAGAGAGGTGGAAAGCCGGGTTAGAAACAGCCATATTTGCGGTTCCTTTCTCAGCATGATTCACCTAGAAATTTCCAAGGACTGGCAAGCTGCCACCCAACACCTAGGCAGAAAACACAACCCATTCAGCATAGTACTGGGCAGCCAGCCAGGCCCACCCACAAGCAGAGAATTCATTCCTGCCTTCTCTTATGGGTAATTGGAATTCACCCTCTGTAAAACAGCCATGGCCCATCTATGGCCCACACTGTATCAATGTGTGTGTGTTTTGTTGGGGGGGGGGTGTTGTGTCTCTCCTCACTCCATAGAAGTGGCCAGTAGGATGGATATCCTGCAATTTTTCCTCCATACTTTGTCACAGCCCCTTAGCTTAGCCTCCTGGCCTGTGATGTACTGAGATCTGGGTCCCACACTCTGAGCCACCAGCAAGCCTAAGGTGACAGTCTCTTCCCAGATTCCTGGTTCACCAGGTTCTCAGAGTGCCTTGCTCATACTTACAGCCTGTGAACTGATGGGTGTCTTTTCGTATCAGGCAGAGAGGAAGCAGCAATGACATGTTCGAAACTAAGGCCCTCTGTAGGGCTCTAAGCTATAGGTCACAGCCCTTCTTGGGGGTGCTGACTAGATCCTCAAAAGAAACCTGTTTGGGCATCATATTGGGTGTGGGGTGAAAAATAACCTGTTTTTTTTCTCTTCCCCTCAAGGGTGCTTATATGTAACTAGAAACTATCAACAGCCCTATCAACAATATGCTTTAGAAGAAAAAACTGGTACCAGTGCATGGGTGCGTGCGTGCGTGCGTGCGTGCGTGCGTGCGTGCGTGCGTGCCTGCGTGCATCCTACTTCAGGAAAAATATTTCATCTGACTCGAAAAACTAGCCTCATTATCTCTTTAATCATGGCTTTGAGTAGGACCTGTGCTTTGCACAAACCTGATTCTGGATTTAGGTTCAGCAATGAGCTTGGTGAGATGGCTCAGTGAGCAAAGTCTCTCACTGCCAAGCCTGAGGCTTCAAGTCCCGTTTCCAGGAACCTCATGGTGGAAGGAGAAATTTGCGAGTTGTCCTCTGATGCCCATATGCCATGTGCTTGCCCACATATAAACCTACAATATATTCAATTAATTAATTAAATGCTTTAAGGTTAAAGGGCAGCAAGGCTTCTTTCGTGGTGAGCTTCCATGAGGCCCTCAGACTGGAGAGTAGGAGAGGCTGATGTTGCCTGGTCTACGTGCCCCAGAGGAAGCTAGAGAGTGATCACTATTGTTTTTACCTTCAGGGTCTTAATCAGATGCTCCAGTATCTCTTTCATTGGCTGTCCCCTTGTCATCCTTTATTGAAGCTGCCATTGCTTTAGATAATTGCATTCGCTCTCCCCGGGCTCCCCCTTCACGAACCTTCTTGGAAGGCTGAGCTCATGACTCATGCCTCTCTGATACAAAGTGACTCTCTGAATTCATCAATACCTGACACAAGGCTGCCCCTGTCCCCATTAGGCACTGCATCATTGACTGCTTGGTTAATTTCAGAATTGGGTTTAGGGTCATATGAATTGTTACAAAATCTCTTTTGACATCAGGCTTGTTGAGCTCATCAGTTTATCCAGGATTCAGGAACAGTCTCCAGTGTTAAATGCTGCAGTCCTTGGGAATTTCTGGGTTAGGAGCAATAGCTGGGGAAGAACCAAGAACACTGGAGCCATTCCTCCCACGTCCCACCAGAGCTTCCGCTTCTTCCTCATGGGGTCTAGCTGTGCACGGGCTTTCCCAGGTGTCCCTGGGCACCTCTCTCCCTCCCAGAAATGTCTGTCCCCTCTAATTAGCCAGAGCCAGGGTTGCTAGAGCATCTTGTGTCCCTGGCTCCTTTTCTTCTCTGTCTTAGTTGGGGTTTCTGCTGTTGTGATAATGTGACCAGAGGGTTTAGTCCATCTTACGGCTTGTAGTCCAGTCAAGAAAATAACACCACAGGATGGCCCACAAGCTGATTTGGTGAGAACATTTTCTCAATCGAGGTTCCCTCTTCTAAAAATGACTCTAGCTGTGTCAAGTTGACACTAAACTAGCTGGCTCACTGTCCTAAAGGCAAAACCACAGAAGGCTGACCCGTCTGAGTCAGAACGATACAACAAAGACTCCCTTCCCATCGTGGGCAGCAGCCCTCGTTCTACCTTCCTCAGTTCTTCCCTTGACACAAGACAACAATTAAAACCTCCATCTTCCTGCCCTCGCACCACCTGACGACTCTCAGGCAAGAGGCTTTCTCTTCACAGGAAGAAGGGTCTCCTCCATGACCCCAAGCTGCCAATAGAGGCTCTCCCAGGAGCAGCTCTTCTGGCCTCAGCCCTTCCACTCTTCCCTTCTAGAACTCATGGGCTGGACAAAACCTTGGGCAAAGCGCCTGACTTTTACAGGGACCTGAAAAGAATGAATTGGTCCTGCACTCCAGGTTCAGATGCAAGGAGCATTTTCCTACTAAAACAGTATCTTGAAAGGAATGTGTGTTGCTTTCTGTTATGGAAAATAGAGTGCCTATATTGTAGTACTCACAGATTGGCCTAGACAACAGGCTATTAGTAGGCCAAAACTTGTCCATAATCCAGTTTTGTTTGCAAGACAAAAATTCACACTAAGTCTAGCCTCAGCCTTATGTGTACGATTTGAAAAAATCTCTGGCAGTGTCAAGTGTGAGGTCAAACATGCCTTCTACTGTGCGTGTGCATGGCTGTAACAACCATGGAACAAGAGTCCATCCCAAAGTCTGGGTTTGACAAGCCTGTCATTCCTCATGCCTAGCAAGCTTCTAGAAGACTGGTTGCTGTTGTTGATGATGATGGTTTGTTTTCAAGCATCAATTAGTGATAAATATGCTGCGACTCTCAGGATAGACCTCATAAGTTGTAGATAGAAGTTAGTTAAATCTAAGTTCTGAAGGACCAACACACCACTTAAGAGGTTGTACAGCTCTGAGGATTACTTTTTCTGTTTGACAAGGCCAATATCATTCCTCCTTTGAAACCACACAGTTTCTGTAGACATTCCTAGGGCTGCTCATATAATTGAGCAAATATGTTCCTCCTGCCTTAAGCCTTCCACTCTCTATGCCAGAGTCCAGTGCCCTGGACACCAGAGTCACCTCCTGCACCCACTCTGGACATAAAAAAAATTATGGCCAGACTGAATAAATAAAAATCTTGCATACTTCATTATATTTGGATTTGAGGTGGACAGCAAATAACCACATGGAATATTCTTATTAAAAATTATCCATAGTTCATCTGAACTCAGTTAGCTTGACATTCTGTATTCTGTCACTCAAATCACCACAGATCTTGGTTGCTCTATAAACCAAGGTCTGGTTTAGAATGGACTGTGGCTGCTTGTCCTGGTCAGCAGACCTCCTCTAGGCAATCCATCCCCTCCCTCCATCCAGTATATCCAAATCACGAAACAAAGACCCAGATGGCACCAAGGCCCTGCCATCAGACTGGCTGGATGGTAAAGTCCCCCTGATCTGAGTAGCCTCAGACCTGATGATATGAGCAGCCTCAAGTGTCCTTTCATGGGAGGAAGGAATCTCATGGAGAATTAACTCTCCTCTTCCCAGGAACATAACTCAGTCAAATGCATTTTGGAGCTGAGAGGATCAACGCCCCTGCTCTTTCCCTCTCTAGGTGAGGCAAAGATCCAGAAATGGAAATCCCAGCCCTTTTTGCAGATAGGGGGACACTCCTGGGAGAAGGGCTCAGAGTCAGCTTCTGCCTACTGATTGTGATGGCTGATACTGATGGCCAACTTGAAAGGATTTAGAATCACTATAGAAACAGACCTCCAGCTGTGTCATATGAGGGATTTTCTAGATTAGGCTAATTGAGGTGGAAAGACTCACCCTAAATGTGGGTGGCACAATTCCATGGCTTAGGCTCCTGGACTAGATAAAAAGGAGAAATCAGGCTGAGGACTAGCATTTCAGTTCTTTGCCTCCCGACTATGGAAGCTTTATGACCAGCTGTCTCAAGCCCCCACCACAATAATGTCCCCATACCCTCCAACTGTGAGCCACAATAAACCCATCCTTCCTTAATTTCCTGTGTCAGATATTTTGTCACAATAATAAGACAAGTCATTATCATACCAACCCACCAAGCCAGGATCTCTGGATAAGAAGGAGCAGTGGTTTGTGCCCATGGCAGGGGCTATGATGCTGTCTTCCATCCTGTCCTGTAGGTAGGTACCCTTAAACCCCTCCTCAAGTTATCCCTGCTCATCTGTCAGAGCTGGTCTTTCTTCCTGGGGCCTCTGTCTCTCTAAGTCCTGACTCTGGAGGAAATGTACTCCATAGTCTGTGAGTTTTAAGTGTCCTATTATTCTGGATATAGCAAAGATGTAGGGGCAAGAGAGCTGTCAGCTTCCTGTTTCTACTTCCCTGTGCGATGCTGGATGAACTGGGCAAACTCAGTTTGCTCATTTGTAAAATGGGATTAATGATGTCTAGAGCTGCTGACTAAATTACATGAAATAATGCAATCAGAGCCTGGTGCTGTGTATGGCATCTCACAAATGTTAACCCCGTTCCCTGGATTTATTATAGCAGTAAAACCTGGGCGATAACACATACCATTGGAAAATGTAGTCTGTGTAGTAGCAGCCCTCAGAAGCCCTGTTTCCTCGGTCTGCCTGTAAACCACAGGGACTGGGGTAAGCCTCACTAATTGATTCAATAGCCCAGACCTGCTAAGCTCTGCCTCCTCACCTTGCCTTTCTCTTGCTTTTCAAGAATGTTCTGCAAAGATTGCCAGAGCCAAGCTAGCCCACCGTACTCTTGAGCAGATCGCACCAGTAATTTGCTGTGATGGATAGAGTGTTTCAGACTGCCTGTGTGATTGTGGTGAGCAGCTGCCAGGGCAGGGAGACGACTGCATTGAGGAAATTCAGGCTCCTGGGGAGTGTGGTGCTGCCCAAGCCACCGTCGGTCCAAAATTAGACCTTTCCTCCACTCCATCATTACACGAGTAAGCAGTCAGAGCACTTCCTGAGTATGGACCACAGATCAAAAGTGATTTATAGAAACATCCACATGTGTAGATGGGCGGCAGTGGGAGGAAGGGAGCCTGGACTTGGCCCCAGACCAGCAACAGCCTCCTCAGCCACAACTCCAGCAAAATGACTGCTCTCTTGCCACGAGGACAGAGGAGAGTTATAGTCTCCTGGGACAAAGGAATGGGAAGGTCTTTTAGCTCAGTTCACAGAACACTTGCACCACAGATTTTTCTAAAGTTGGCCATGAGGCTGGGAGAGATCTCAGTGAATAAAGTGTTTGCAAACAAACATTGGGCCTACAGTTAGCATCCTCGGTACCCTCATAAACACTAGGCAGGTATGGTGGCTTTCTGTGATCCCAGTACTCAGGAAACAGAATCATTGGGACAAGCTGGGTGCCTAGAGTCTCCAGCATCAGGGAGCTCTGGGTTCACCAAGAGATCCTGCCTCAATAAATAAAGTGGAGAGTGGTCAAGGAAGATAGATACCTGACATCAACTTTGGGCCTTTACATATGTGTACATACATCTGCACACAGTTACATACACGCATACATATTTGAATACTCATGTACATATGCACATAAAACACCTGTCCCCTCATACACACACACACACACACACACACACACACACACACACACACACACACGAAATTTAGCTTCCCAGATCTCCTATGAAAACCTTGATCCAGTAGGTCTAGATTGGACCAGAGTATCTATCTCTGCTTCTGACAGGCTTCCTCCACAATCATTCTCAAAGTGGGCTGTATAATTGAGCCACTAGGGAGGCCATGGAATACAGATGCTCCTCAACTGACAATGGGGTCACAACTGATAAACCTGCTGTAAGTTGAAAATATTGCACATTTCAAATGTGTTCACTAAGCCTAACTCTGACACCCTAGCTCAGCAACACAACCCATTATAGAGTGGCAGTTGTCCTCCCTTGGGTTACCATGTCTGTTTGGTGGCTGCTTCTGCCTAGTGTCACAGGACAGTATCAAAACACATATTGCTAGCCTAGAAAAAAATCATCACAGGTTCTTGATTATCAAATCATTGTAGAGTGGAATCTGAAATTAAACCCTTGGAGACAGGGGACTGTCTGGTTCTCTGGGTGCATCCTGGACCAATTAAATCAGCCTTGGAGAAACACCCAGTTATTGGGGCTTCTGAGGCATGCAGGTGAACCAATGCCAAGGCAGTTTGTAAAACTGAGCAAATCTGGAAAACAAAAATTTAAAAGTAAGTATTTGAAAAAAACTCAACTCCTCTTTGATTTGGTGTAGCCCAACTGGTATTGACGACCAAGCTGATTTGGGATGTGGTGCAGTTTCTGAGCAGTAGCTCTGAAATCCAGATGACCAGGTCAGAATAAGGATGCTCTGTGTGGTTTATTTTTCTAATACACTTGCCCAGAACTTAAGTCTGACTCACTGATTCATCTCTACACTTTGTTTAAGGTTGAAATGTCATCTGGAGGTCTAGAACCACTGCACATAAGAAAATTTATAAAGGGTCGAGTTTTCTGAGACATGATTGTGTAGGAAACACGAGTGTTTGGGGGTTTGTTACAAGAAATTTCAAGGTGACCAGATGTGTACACATAGATGTTTTTGAGATTTTTATTAATGAATGATCTTTAGTTGAAGAGGGCAGGATTCAACTTAGTGTAGAGAACTTGCCTAGAAGATGCAACGCCCTAGGTTGGGTCCACAGGAGGATGGAGGTGGGTGGAGGTGTTGGTTGATTGACAACCTGGAATTGCAAAATATATTCTGAGATAAGTTTCCAATCTGCTATTGGCTCCTGAGTTCTTGAGCCCATATAGCCCCAGGGTCAGACAACTCAGCCAATCAGGCAGACTTTCCCTGTCGCTTCCAACTCAAAGCCAGAAAAAGTACACCCTCCCCACACTCCCACTCCTCCCCCAAGTACTAAAACAGTCGAGACAGAATCCTGTACTCTGTGAGGTCCTCAGCACCTCTGCTGCACCCGCAAATTAACAACTTTTGTGGAGCTCCCCCTGGTGTCCAGAGTGGGGATAATTTCTGATTAGAAAAGACCTGGGGCTTTGTGCAGCTCCTGCAGCGTTGCGCGCGGGGGGG
>NW_021604597.1:14906762-14952426 GCF_004785775.1 Grammomys surdaster | reverse complement strand
GAGTTTATCTCAGTCAAGGCTTCTCTAAGACACGAATTTCTCAGTGAGCCTCCCGAATTTTATTTTCAAGCGTGCCAATGGCAGATTAAATGGCTACATGAATGGGAAAATGCAAGAGGCTTTGAAACAGATGGTTGGCTGTGCGGGCTCAGTGACTTGCCAAGCACTAGATTGTGTTGCCATATGAATGAAAATCCCACTGTGGCCGGGTTTTTATATCTTCAACCTATGGATGACAGCGGCTCCCCTGTTCCCCTGGCAGTGGGGCCTGGAGCAGTTACCTGCTATCTATTCCCTTCCCCATTAGGGCTCAGCTTCTTGCCTCTCTGGATTTTCCTGGTCCCTTTCTCTGAAAGGGAGTGTTATTCTAGACTAATTTCCTGATGGTGTAAATGATTTAGCAGGGATGATGAATATCAATAGAACTGCAGATGGCTTTAAGGCTCCTAATGAATGTGACAGTCACCAATGCCAAAATTCTTTCCAACTTGCATTCAGGATGAAAACAAGCTTGAATAGAGCCTGCTAAGGGTACTTCTTTAATTATGCATTATAAAATTTAAAGTCAGAGGTGTTTGCAAAATATAGTACAGCTGTGTGTAACTGTGTGTGGAATTCAAACGAACCGGAGAGTCTGAGGTTCGAATCTCAACTCTGCTATTCAATAGCTGTGTGGCTATAGACATTTGAAATAACTTTGCAAAGCTTGATGATAAAATGTAGATGATACTCACTCATTTCCACTGGACGTTTGGAAAATAACAAACACAAGAAAATGTAGCATGACCATCATTCATAGTTTAACAAATAGTTATTAAGTAGCTACTGTGTGTTGTAAACTGTAGATGATACACATTGCTCCTGGACATTTTGAAAATTACACAAGAAAATGTAGCATTGTCAGCATTCCTAGTTCAACAACTATGTGCCTTCTGTGTGTAAAGGGTTCACAAGTTGCTGAAGATCTCAAGAGCAAAAAATGACTGAATGAGTCCTGTCTGTGAGGTTGCTTGGCATCTCTATCTATCCTTCTCAATGTGGCCACATTGAAGAAATCTCTCTGCTTTCCCCTTTTCTGATCCGTATAATTGGTGTGGTGGAAAGATGGCAGGTCTTGCCTGTAGGAGGTGCCAGAGATCTGATTTTTACCTAAACTTCGGCTATGTCCAGGTATTGAATATGCTAAGTACATTATTCCAATCAGTGATGCACTAAATTTTATGTCATTGCAATTGACATTTTAAAAAAGTGGCCCCTCTATCATGGCATTCCTCCAAGATAGAAGATTCTAAGGGGAGTGACCAGTTCCCAGAGCCTTTTGAAAATGTGATTCCTTGCTTTAACGGACAGAAAATAACAGTTGGCTGGGGCAAAGCACTTGCTTAGCATCTGTGAGGCCCCAGGTTTAATCCAATATCACAAACATTTTATGAAATAAAATAAAGTAACTACAATCATTGAGTTCTTCTGTAAGTCAGACATGAATCTAAAACCTTACAAGTGTTCTGAATAGCTGGTTTAGTATGATCAACACCAGTTTGAACAATAAAACAAGCCATCCTCAAGTTGACAAAGTGGGCTCCAGGTTGAGAGGCTACTGGGTGACAGATCTTGGGGTTGACTGTGAATTATCTGATACCAAATTTGTATCCTTAGCCACTGTGACACAAATAGGCATTCTAATTTCTGACCGGATCATAGGAAAGTCTTGAGGGCTAGGAGGCTCTAAATCTGGCCTGTCTAACCATCATGAAAATGGTTAAGACACTGTACCTCTCAGGGCTGAGATTCAGCAGAGGAAGCATCTTGGAAGGTTTATTGCATCAACCAAATATCACACAATGACTGGTGGGCAAAGAAAACAGATTTGTATCTCCCTATACCATCCATGGTACCTCTGGACCAATATTACACAGTCAGTTGCTATCCTTTCTCACTTCTTTTGTTCTTTTATCTCCATGGATTTTGGCTGGGAAAGATGAGATTTTGGTTACATGAAACTTTAGTTTGGAGCCAGAGCTCCTGATATTATTGATAGAAAATGGAATCAGGACAACCAATTACCTCAAGTTCTCTGGCTAGGATTCTAAAAACTGGTTTCCTTCCTTAAGTAGCAATACTCAACTCCCCAGGTTCTGCTTAGTGTTCATGATGTGATGGTGCACACATCCTAAGAAAGTCCCACCTTACCACATCCCATGGGAGGAATTTGTGTCCCTTCTTCATTTAGTCAATCTGTAATGAAAAACTTCTATTTAATTTAACTAGTTCATATGTCTAGATTTATAGACTTATTACCAGTCCATGAATCTATTTCCCTGTCTGAAATATGTGAACCCCTTACAAAACCATCGTAATGTATGGTAATGTATGTCAATTGCTCAATGTACATTCTTGGGGCTGTGGAGAGAGTTCAGTGGGTAAAATTTTCTGTAAAACCATGATAACCTGAGTTCAGAATCTCAGCTTAAACCCAAAAAGTCAGGTGTATCTTCCCACACCTCTAATCCCAGAATTGTGAGGGATGGAGTCAGGAGGATAACTGGGGTTTGATGGCAGCCCAGAACACTGAGAGATGCTGTCTCAAGGATATATAGTAAAGAAATCCAAAGTACTCTTCTGACTTCTATGTCCACATATGGGCAAGCATATTTGCACATATTTGTACATATTTGTACATATACACCACACACAGAGGGGGGACATGTATATATAAATAAACTGATAAATAAATGTAGGTTTCTGGGCTCCAGCCCATGTTCTGATTCTGCAAGTCTGAATTAAGCCTTGAATCTTCCTTTGGTGCTGGCAGATGTGGGACTGAGACAGAACAGGCAGCCCAAGGTAACACTGGGTTCCCATCCTCCTGCGTCAGCCTCTCTGCTGCTGGGATTGCAGGCATACATGTGACTCCACATTGCCTATGAAGGTTGCCTCCAGGCCTCTCAATTTAGAGGCCCTAATTTGAGATGCTCAGACCAGTGACATAGTTTTAATTCTTCCGATTCTTTTGTGAATAATAAGACCTTAGTGTCTGCTGATTGAAAATTAAACCACCTTATCCTCTCCTGCAAATTTAAACTATTTAGAAACATTTATAATGACTTCAGTCTGGGCTTATTTTGACAGTATTGATTCCAAGCCATTTGTTTCAGACCTGCTTATAATTTTTGTTTATTGAAGGATTAAAAAATACTGTATGAACCGATAAGCTGCTTAATCAGCAATCTAGATGGAAAAGGCATCAGCAATATTTCATAAACCTTCCACATTAACTGTGAAGAAACAGATGGAAAGGTAGACTGTAAAATAATAAGCCATTTGTGGCTACTTCTAACAACCAAAAAAAAGACAAGGCTTAAAAGAAAACATCGCGTTTCCTTTGATATGCAGGGCTTCTAATATTTGCAGTGTCAAAATAACTGATTAGAAAGATTCATAGAACCCAAACTCAAAGGAGACCCAACAGTCACTTCTGCAATAATGAGGCCTCCCAAGCACAATATTGGTGGCAGAAATTGGAACCTAATGGAGCTTAGGAAATCTAGGCTATGCCCTAGACTTCTTGTGTCAGATTTTGTGACAGTCATTATTTTTACATTTATACCAAAGTTTTTAAAAATGAGGGAAATAATAGGAAATGTAAGTTTCTCTATTATCTGTGGACAGTTTGTCAAACAGGAAAAGTTAACAGAAGCAGTGATTTGCTTTCTAAATCATTACAGGGCATCAGACAAGAAATTTACCAATTATTAGATGGTCTGTGGTGTCAATGGACTGCTGCAGGGTTTTGCCTATTATTTGTAAGAAAATCTACCAGGGAATTCATTTGTCAGGTGACTTCATAAGCAAATTATTTTATAGGCCTAAAAGAAAACTCATGAATTAGTTTTAATGAAAGTAGATTTGGACTTAGTTGGGAGAGTGAGACAGTCACAAGCTGTATGCCAGTCTTGATCACAGAGTGGAAGCCCTGACTTAAAAAAGCAAACTAGCAACCAGATGTAGTTGCACAGGTCTTTGATCCTAGCCCTCAAGAAGCAGAGTCAATGAATTGATGTAAGTTCAAGGCCTGCCTGGTCTACATTGAGAGTTCCAGGGCAGTCAGAGCTACGCAAGTCATATACTAGACCCAAAAGCCATACACTAGACCCATAGGTTTGGGAGAGCCCATTGTGGACTACAAGGTATCTGAAGGAACTATATGGAAAGAATTTACAACTTTCCCTTCTCCACATGCCAGAGCCAGAATCTCACAGAACATGGAGGCTACAGAAACCACTGGCTCCCTCCCACACACAACGTAAGGGGTGCGTGCCAAAGACAGAAGGATCCTAGACCTTCATCATTCAACACAGCCCAGCTGTACCAGCAACACACCCATTAAGTACCATCAAGTATTCTTTTGGTTTCTTATTTTCCACTATGTAGTTTCCATTCTTGCATATATACCTCATGATAGTTTTGCTTTCATTTGTGTATTTATTATTCAATTAGGTTCCAGGACTGTTAGTGTCTAGCTACTCAGTTTACATAAAGTGTGTTACATCTCTTATTTCTCCTCATATTTAAATGTATTGTCTTTTTTCTCTCACCCTTATCCCCTTCTCCTTTTCTTCTGAATAGTCATCTTCATGAGAGTTAGCAATCTCTAAAGTCCAAAAACCCCAACAACATCACAACTGTTCCTTGCAGCTACTTTACTCACCTCATTTTTTCTTTTAAAAGTTGATCCAATGCCTAATCTTCATCCTTATCCATCTTACTTCCTTCACAGTCCTATCAGATTAACTGCAAGTTGAACATTCTTTACATTATTCTTGGCCATTAATTCCTCCAGCAATTATTGAAGTCAAAGGGATCACTGTTAATAATTGACCCATATGACCTTCTACATAGTGGTAATATCAGGCAGTTATGCCTGCTCTCACAATGAGCATCCTACTCAGGGAATAATATAGAGTTTACACAAGGCATCCTGAGCCCCTGGACTGAGGAATTATTTTCTCCACTATACACTGAATTCTAACATTTCCAAGTCCCAATTATAAGACTGTGAATACTTCACTTGAAATATTATAGCTGATTAATTTTCTAAAAAGCAATGAAATAAAGAACTAAGTGCACATGAAGAACCAAGACAATACAACCCTTCCAAAATGTATTAACCCTGAAAGAATGGCATCTGTTGAGACTTAGTTAGATGAAACTATAGACAAAGAACTGAAGTAAAGGACTATGAGTATGTTCAGAGAATTTAAGGAAGAAAATAAGCTATTGATCAAGGACAAAAACAGTCATAGCATAATAATAATAAAAAAAGTACATTTAGTCCTACTTCCTAAGTCCCCATAGTCAACAGCAGTGTCAACAATGTTAAAAGTCCAAAGTTCACAGTCTCTTCTGAGATCCATCCAATCACTGAACTGTAATCCCCAAAGCAAGACAGGGAACCAGCTGGGCAAACCCCAAATTCTGCATCTCCATGTCTGACGTCAAAGCAGTTTTCTGATCTCCAACTCCTTTTTCATCTCTGTTGACTGCAACAAACTTCTTTTCCTGGGCTGGTTCCACTCCCTGTTAGCAGCTTTCCTCAGCAGATACCCCATGGCTCTGGCATCTCAAATATCTTGGGGTCTTCAAGGCAACTTCAATGTTACAGCTTCTTGTTTCAATGTCTGGGATCCACACATGATCTTCTGGGCTCCTCCAAAGGGCTGGCATCACTTCTTCAGCTCTGCCCTCTGTAGTACTCTAAACTCAGGTTGATCCACTCCATTGCTGCTGCTGCTGTTAGTGGTGATCATCTCATGGTACTGGCATCTCCAACATGCTGGAGTCTTCCACTGCAGTTAGGCTTCACCAATAGTCTCTCATAGGATCTCTCTGTGATGCCAAATCTCAGTTCCTTTGCATGACTCCTTCAGTCCTGAGTCATCAACTGCAACTGAGGCTGCATCTTCACCAGTGGTCCTCCATAGCCTCCCACAGTGCCAAGCCTCAGCTGTTCTTCACAATCCCTTCATGCCTTCGAAACCAGTACCTCCTGGGTACTCTTACACATAACCAAGTACAGCTGCAGCAAAAGGTACAACCTTGGCTATCTTTGGAACACAGCTTTTTTTTGTGCTCTCAGAAAACATTTCCCAGAAGATTTCACCTCAGTGATGCTTGTCTCTTCTTTATCACCATTCATATCTTAGCTCCAGTTACCATCAATTGTCCCAGTAATCCCTTCTATTCTGGACCCTAAAGCCAGAGCCACATGGCCAAAGCTGCCAAACTGTGCTGCTTGCTGGGGCTGGAACATGGTCCCCTTGTTCTACTACATCATCACCAGCTTTCTGTTTTTCAACTCCTTCACTGCCTAAACTTGGCTGTCCTGGACCTCACTCTGTAGACTGACTTTGAACTCAGAGATCTGCAGGCCTGTCTCCTAAACACTGAGATTAAAGGTGTGGTCCACCTAGCCTGGATTTAAGTTTTTCTTCACCTAGAACTTGATCTATTTTAGGCTGGCCTTGAACTCAGAGATCTGCTTGTCTTTGCCTCCTGGGATAAAAGGTTTGTACTGCAATTCTCGGAGCTAAACTTAGCTGGGTTGGGTCTTACCCCAAAATCACTACTCCTTTAATTCAATTTAATATCCTTGAACATAGAATTCAGCTCCATTTCACTTCCTGGTGCACCTTTAATAGTTGAGCCATTTACTTTATATTTTTTCCTTTCTCAGCTTGCTACACTTATTTAAAGTGCTCTTCATGAGACTTAGCCAGAAAACAAAGTCTATGATAGACATTTCTGAGACTTCCTTTGTCAATGCAATTAGTCTGACTCTCTTCACCTTAACCTTAGGGAGACTCTTCAAACTAGGGCAAAAACAGCCACATTCTTTACCAAAATACCACAAAAACAGACTCTACACCACATACTAAAATTCTTCTCCTCTGAAACCTCTTGGGCCAGGTCTGCACAGTTCAAATCACTCATAGCAACAAAGTCTTCCATGTTCCTACTAGGATGGCTCATTAAGCCCCACTTAAAACACTCCATGACATTCCAAATCCAACATCCCCAAATCCACATTCTTCCAAATAAAAACATGATCAGGCCTATCACAGCAATACCCCACTCCTGGTAACAACTTCTGTCTTAGTTAGAGATTTACTACTGTGAACAGACACCATGACCAAGGCAACTCTTGTAAGGACAACATTTAATTGGAGCTGGTTTACAGGTTCAGAAGTTCAGTCCAGTATCATTAAGGCAGGAGCATGGCAGCATCCAGGCAGGCATGGTGCAGGCAGAACTGAGAGATCTACACCTTTATCTGAAAGCTGATAACAAAATACTGGCTTCCAAGCAGCTAGGATGAGGGTCTGAAAGTGCACATCTATTACTCCAACAGGGCCACACCTTCTAATGGTGTCACTCCCAGGGCCAAGCATGTGCAAACCATCACAGTCATAATAATAATAAGCTGGTTCTAGCATAAAAATAGACATATACATCAAAAGCCACACAACTACAATCTTCTTATTTTTGACAAAGATGCCAAGAATACAAATCGGAGAAAAGACAGCATTTTCAAGAAAAGTGCTGGGGAAATTAAGTACCTACATATAGAATAATGAATCTTGATCATTATCTCTCACTCAGCACAAAAGTCAACTCCAAATGGATCAAGAATTTCAGCATAAGACCTGAAACTACTAAAAGAAGATGTAGGAAAACTTCAAGTATACTTCAAGACACAAGAATAGGTAAAGGCTTTTTAACTAGGACTCTGATGGCTCAGAAAGTAAGGCCAGTGTTGGAAAAATGGAAACTTGTGAAATTAAAAAGCTTCTGTGAAGCAAAGGAAACTGTCATTCAAATGAATAGAGAGCCTACAAAATAAAATGTAATTTTGTCAGCTATAGTCCATCATAAGATTAGTGTGTAGAACATGCAAAGAACACAGGAAAGGAAACATCAAGAAAACAATCAATAAGTGGGCTATGCCATTTCTTAAAAAATACAAGTGGCTAATACATATTTGAAAAGGTGTTCTACATCATTAGCCAGCTGGTAAATGCAAATTAAAACCACTATGAGATTCCACTGCACCCTAGTTAGGACCGCTACCATCAAATGATAACAAATGTTGGCATGAAGAATATTTACACAGAAATGCTGTGGGGCATAAATTGGTGAAGCCTCTATTGAAGTCATTGTGGAAGCTTCTAGAAAAGCTAAAAATTAAAACTACCATATAACTTAGTTATACTATTCCTGAGCATTTACCAAAGGGACTCTATCCTGCTATAGGCATTCTTACACATCTATGTTCATTGCTGCTCTAGTAACAGTATCTAGAAAACAGAATCAGCCTGAATGTACTTCATGATGAATGGATAATACAAATGTGGCACATAGACACAATGCAAGTTTTGGCCATAAAATGAAGACACATACTGCATGTTCTTACCCATTTGTGGATTCTAACTTTTAATTTTTAGATGTAAGTGTTTAACTTGAAGTGTCTGTAAAGGTCAGGAAGCTAGAGAGAATGTATGATGTATGATGGGGAGAGAAGATTAAGGAAAGGGGGCAGAATGTATATAATGTGAAAGTATGGAGGAATATTGGGTGTTAAAAGCTTAAATATGCACGGGAATGGGGAAGAAGATGGGGTGGTGGTGGGTTAATCTAAACTAAGGGTTAATGAAAAAGCCTTATAAAAACTCACTACTTTATAAACTGTACATACGTACACACATACACACATATATGTAAATAATATATATAATATATATTAATATTTGTATTGAAGTATTCCATATATGTGAACAATGCAGAAGATACCATGTATTAGTCAGGACTCTCTAGAGGAAGAGAAGCAATATAATGAATACATTTATGTGTATATTATACATATAGGTGTATATGTATACTTGTTACTAGGTATCTCAGCAGTCCCAATCTGGCATTACAATCCTGAAGGATTCCTGGAGAGCTACTGGCCTTCACTTTACAGGGGAATCCCAGCGAAGCTGGTTCTAACACAAGTGAAGGGATGAAGCAGCTACAGGACAGATAAACTTGTCAACAGAGTGAAGGAAAGCAGGCTAAATACAAAAGTTTATTTGTTCCACGTCTTTTTATCTGGTCTACCACCAGAAATGGCCATCCACAGTTAGAGTGAATCTTCTTTCTCTACATAAACCGACTTAAAACTTTGTAGATGTGCCCATTCATTTGCATTTTAGTTCATTCCAGATCGAATCAAATTGAACTAAGAGTAGCTATTACACATGGGTTATTAAATGAAAATTTGGGTGTTGGGTGTGGCACATCTTCTCTTGAGTTATTAGTTAAGAAGTTCCTAGAGGCTCTCCAAATGGTACAAGCTACTGTCATTGCTTCTGGTTGCCCACCATAACTACACAGTAAGATTTATCGCTAAAGACACTGTAGGCTTCATTGTAGGTCATGGATGATCAAAGCTGGAACTGACCTAGAAATTCCATCCCCAGTGGACAGCTTTTATAGTGCCAAAAGGTATCATATAGACAATTGATGGAAGACAGTCATCAATCAAAGTACAAAGAGATTGTACCTGGGAGCTATAATACCAATCTGACAGACAAGATGGACTTGGAATGCAATAGTGGCATGATAGCTATGAGATAATCACTTTCTGGTTGTATTTCACGTTTCCTGCACAAGAGATGATGCATGCCTATTACCATAAACCTGAACAAGAGCCCAAGGATGGCTCTAGGGGTCATAGGCTCTAGGAGTACAGGGGAACCTACTACTGTTGCTTAGTTCAATGCTCTTGGCTGATGATTAAACTATCTTCTAAATATTTGTGTTTACATCCATGGATTGGCACTGTTCTCAGCCTTGGTCAGAGACGCTTCTTCGTGCTGTAGAAAGGAGTAAATGCAGAAAGTTATAACTGGTAAGAGTATTGAGTGTAACCTACTATTGAGTGCTCGGCCATAAGCAGCAGTCTATATCACCCCCTCCCCCAAAGCTCATGGAAATGGGAGCAGAAGTAATGCAAAAGCCAGAGCACGGAGAGCAATGTCATGAAATACTGGGCATGACATGGCCATCACACTCATGAACTCACAGCAGCTACGACTGCTGGGAATGCCTACCCAGGATCAATGCAGCTCATAATTCCAGCATAGACTGAGGAGGGATTCATGAGACTTCACTCCTATCTGAAGAGCTATTGGCAATCAAGGGATACATGGGGAGGATTCATTTTTTCTTTAGGGGTATGGCTACTGGTAGATTTGTCATGTGCATGAAGACAGCACTAACTGAACTCAGTGTGTCAAATAAAGAAGAGGTTTTGAAGGTAAGAAGTGTGCAAGGGGTCTGGGAGTTTGATAAAGAAAGTTGTGGACTAATAATAATGGTCAAGATACATTGCATATATGTATGCAATTGTCAAAAATCATTAAAGCCTGTTTATACAAAGTGAATTTATTTCTCTTTTTACATAAACTTTATCTGAAAACCAAGACAAAATATATTCAACCACTATCCATGTGTTTCTAATTTCAAAATAATGGTAAAAAGCTGAGGGGCTTGGAGATAGCTGGGTCAGTGAAGTACCCTCTGTGTAAGCATGAAGACCTGGATCTCCATCACCCATGTGTGCTGCAGTGGCACAAACAAGTGAGAACCCCTGATATTACTGCCAGACACTCCAACCAAACACATGAGCTTCAGGCTCAGTGACAGACCCTCTCTCAAAAGTAATTTGGAAAGTGACTTATGTACATCACACACACACACACACACACACACACAGAGAGAGAGAGAGAGAGAGAGAGAGAGAGAGAGAGAGAGAGAGAGAGAGAGAGAGAGAGGAGCAGAGAGGAGCAGAGAGGCAGAGAAAGTAGACATTCTAAACACTCAACCAGGGTCTTCAAAAATGGCCTGTCCAAAGTTCTCTGCCCCTACATCTGAATGCATTGGAAGTGTCACCAGTTCACACAATGACAGAGAAGCATGCGCTGTCCACCTTCCTTATTCAAAGCTGCCCACATGAAGATTACGACTAGGTACAGTCTCATCTCTCTATCCATGTGGTGCTCTAGGTCCTTAGGTAAAAGAACAAGGTCACATTACAGTTAACTTTTCCTCCATACTAAAGACATTTATGAAGAGATACTGGTGTAAGAAAAGAGCCTAGTGAGAACTTAAACAGATCTGTGTTCTTCGGCATGGACCACAATGAGAATAAAGCAGAAGAAAAATCAACTTCAGGACATAATCTCTGTGGCCCCAGCTTTCTCAAGGTATGACCACCAGCACTTGGGGAAAGTAGCTTTCTTTGAAAAGTACAAAGTTCAATTTTTGTTTTCCAAAAGTTATCCTGTATGTAAGTAAAACCTACACTTTGATTTATAAAACGGGGCAGGAGCACAATCTTATGTTTATATTCTAGGATGACATATACAACTTACTTGTATTAATAGGCAAAATAGTCCTTTGTTTGTTGTTTGTGCCCTGGACTACTTGCAGCCTAACCCTACCTGCCCTTAGGAGTTGGGAGTGAGGTGGCAGAGTCAATGATGTAGACTCTGGGAGCAGGTGAGAAACACCACAGCAAGCTCATCTGAACGCTGCTGCAAGTTCCATTTCCCATTGGTCTCAAGAAAGTGTCTCATCTGAACAACAGTTCCCGATTGACTGGCATTGTCTATGCCAGCAATCCTCGGTCTCTCAGGCAGTCCTCAATAAGGTCCTCCTGCGGGATATGCTTTTGTGGCTGCGGGGGCCCCAGCGTTTACGTAGAGGTGGCCCCACCGTCCCTGTTACATTTGTTGATTTATTCATCTAAATCAAGGAACTTTTCCTACCTTATGTATATAGTGTTGCTCTGTAAATATTTTCACCTATAAAAGATGCTTTCCAAAGGTTTGGACTTTAACTCACTATAACGTTGAATCTCAAAGTGAGGTAGACTTCTTTTCTGGCCTTGTGAGACTTTTTGCTCCTCCTTGAGTTTCTCATGGCAGCTTTTTTTTTCTTCCCCAGTGTTTATAAGTAATAAGAGAAGTACTGGAGAGACCAAAGCTTTGCTGAGATTCACCTGTCTGGAAAATTTGGTCCTGAGAGGGTGGGTGTCACAAAATGAAAGTCAGAGAGTGTGCCCAGACCTTCCAGTTTACTTATGGGCTGTTGGTAAGTCATTTAATTCCCATGACATTACTGTCTTCGCATATAAGATGTGGATCTTGGCTTGTTCCTTTTAACTCTACCTTTCTAGATTATTTGGTGCATCATCTACAAAGTGCTTTCATTAGTCAAGAGAAAGATATACACCTCCAAAGAGTAGGAGCCCTTACAGTTTACAATAACAATAGCTAACTTTCACTGAGGATCTGCAGACTGCCAAGAAAAAAAATGCTAAATGCTTCACACCAACTAGCCTCTCACAAAGCAGAAAATATACTTTGAAATTCTAACCCTTTGAATGTAGAATGTTCCAGAGAACTTAATTACTTTTATACATACTGCTTGACTCAACCACCCGTATGGGGATCATAGTTATGTGGTGGACACCACATCCCGACTTCAGTCTAAGAACAGTGTGAGTCAGCATTGCAAGTCAACAAAACCAAGACAAGTCTTTGAAGAGACGAATAAAGAAAATCTCCTTCATATATATTCAAAGTAATATAACAAACCAAATCTAATAGCCAGATAAAATTTTACCTACCTGCAGAATATGAGGCTTATAAAGAATATAGGACCCAAAAACTACAATGAAACCCACTTCTTGGTGCTGGAATCTTTGAGTAACTGAGATTGGAACATCCTGGGGCAGAGAACATGGGTGATAATCTATAATTGTCCCTGTATTTCAATTTTAATAAATTATGGCTTCCATTCCCCAAACAGAAGACCAATTTGCAGTCTTACCAATATTCCATGGAAACTCTGATGAACTAGATTTGCTAAAGTCTCAAAAGATCTTGCTTCTTGTGACTTTTTTGATGTGAATACATTTTGATACCCACTTAAAAAGTGCAATTGAGTTGGGTGAGACCAGGTGATGGTACAGTTCAGGTGTTTGTGGTAGTAGACATATTTGTACAGGAAATTTGCTGATTCTTTTCTCCTCTCATTTTTTATTCTTTTTAATAAAAATAGATTTTTTTTCTCGTACAATATATCCCAATTATAGTTTTCCCTCCCTTCTATTCCTCCTAGTGTCTCCCCACTGGATCCACTCCCTTCTGTCTTTGTTACCAAAGAACAGGCTTCCAAGAGATAACAACCCAATATGACAGAATGAAATATATTAAAGTGAAGCAAAAATGATTATATTGAAGTTAGACATAACAACCCATGAGGAATCCTAAGAGCAGAAATAAGAGTCAAAGGCCCACTCATTCTCACAGTCAGGAACCCCATAAAAAACTAGTAATTAAACTAATAGCTACAATATACACATAGAGGACCTGGTGCAGCCCCATGTGGACTCTGTGCTTCTGGCTTCAGTCTCTGTAAGTTCATGTGAGCCTTGCTTAGTTGAGTCAGAAAGCCTTTGTCCTGGTGTCCTTCATCCTCTCTTGGTCTTACAATCTTTCTACCTCTTCTTCCACAGGATTCTGTAATCTCTGAAGGGAATTGCTGACTCCTATAAAGTAAATGGAGTTATAAACACATGTGATGATAGTTATCAACCAAAATTCATTCATCATCGATTTTTTAAAAAAGAAAAACATTATAGATGCAGCAACTTTAAAAAAATAAATTTAAAAGTTTCATCTATATTATAATTACCTTACATGCAGAAGAAGAAATCAGAATGGAACCTCAGTTCCTTATAGTCTGGAAAGAATGTGAAATCCCACAAGCCACTGAAAATCATGGGGGCTAAGCATGTTTGAAGTTTGAATCAAGCAAAAGCAATACACACATAGAGGCTTGCACATGTATCTCCCCTCTCTCCCCAAACATTACACTTAAATTCTGGTTTCCATGGCACAGTATAATAAGAAGGGAAAAGATTAGAGTTACATTTATTATTTCCACAACATTTGAAAACAATAAAATGTAAACTCACCTCAGATTTAGGCTGGAGAGACTCGGGAGCAATGACCTGACAGAAAAAGGAAAGACAGTAAGAATTGGCCTTTTATAGTGATCAGCCCAACTGTGTGTCCACTTTGTTTGGGTCTGACATGTGCCCTTGCAGAAACAATCTTTGAAGGAATGAAGGTGGATAGGCAGAGCTGCTGCTTCTCCTTCTCCTTCTCCTTCTCCCTCCTCCTCCTCCTCCTCCTCTTCCTCCTTCTCCCTCCTCCTCCTCCTCCTCCAACACCACCAGGCTCACATGTGTGATGCACTGGCCACCAATATGCCAAAATTATGCCAAACTTACAGGAAATATACAAATGCATCCTTTCAGCCAGAGGAGTTGAGTTTATTTACTCAGAAATGGGCAGCCACAGCACAACAAAGGACGCATTCTAGAAAATTCTAACAGATGCCTTAGGTACAGCATTTGAAAGGGTCCAGCAAGGAGCTGTGCTCTGATGACAATTGTGGTTGATATCAGCATGCCAACCACTGCTTTGTACTAAAGCTTGACATTTTTCCAGCAGTGCAGAAGTTCAGGTAGAGAAGTAAGCAGTCTCAGCCTTTGTCACATGCACATAAGAGAAGAAGAGTTTCTGTTTCATGCATGTGAACGAACTTTCTTCTTTAGTAACACAACCCTGAGTAGTAACACAGGGTAAACACACATTAATATAACTATCCTTCAGCTTTTGAAAACAGAATTTCCCGTCCTTTCTTTCATTCTTCTGTTACCATCTGTGTCATTTTGAAGTTGTACATATGATACATTAGAAGCACAGATGAACTTCTGTGACAAAACACAATGTGCCCATCAATATTTTTCCTTGATGATTCCTTTTTAAAGAGCATAACCTTTATTCACATATCTCTTTGAAACTATTTATATGAGTCTCATGAATTTCCAACAGGCTTATAGGAAAAGGCTAAGTAGCTGGCTTGATGCCTTTTAATGAAATGAAGTCGAGGCCCTTCTGTAGAGTGAAGTAGCAGAATGAAGTTAGAGAGACCACAGGGCTGTTGTGTGCATCGCAAGCTTAGGTGAGTGAACTTGATTTCTAGCAATAAACATTCTATCAAATTCAATTTCCTTCCACAAACTTATGGTGAGTAAATGTAATTTCCCATTCCAAGCAAGCATGTCTCTGAGATTAAGGTGATAGTCTGTAGGAGATAACCAATAAAGCTTAAAGCCATTATTTCTCCAACAAAATTATTATAAGCCTGGAAGGAAATAATTTCATGAACAAGATACAGAATAGACATAAACATTGGGGAAAGATCTTCACCTTTAACCTTGCTATTTATATTTTTGGTATTTTCTTAAGTAAGCATATTATATAACTTTTCACTGTCCAACTTAAACACTTTCAGGTTAACTCAGTTCTTTGTATTTGCCACACTGTGTCAAGCTCTTCAGTCTTTCTTTAAACCATCAAAGACAGTGATGTGCAGACTTTGGTCATCACTTCAGCTAAGGCTAACTCATGCAAAGTCTTACTTTCTCTTCTAAGTTTTCTGTCCCAGCTTGTCACCTCTAGGACAAGCAACGGTGACCTAAAGAGTAGCCTAGGAAGATTCTATGGTCCGTTCAAAACTCCCTACTCCCTAAAGGAGCTAAAACACTGTGCATAAATCATATAGCACATTTGCAAAAGCACTTGACTGTGTTATCACAAGGTTTGCTTTGTAGAAATTAGGAAAGAGTCCCAATGACACAGAGAGGGAGGGAGATTCTGGAGACTTTGGCAGTGGAACTTGAAACATTAAGCCCATGGTGATTTGAGGATTTGATAATTAGGAGAAAGCCACCCTTCTATTCTGGAAAGAGCCTAGAGAATGGCCATGTCTCAGGGTAGAAAGGGGTGCCTCTTAGAGCAACAAATTTGCTAGAGGAAGCACACAGCTTACTTTTTGGAGGGCAGGAAGGAAACAGCAGACTCATCTTCTCCCACTGGGAAAGATGCAAGGACGTGAGTGGCAACCACAGAGGCCTTACAGTGGAATATGGAGTATGAAATGACAGGAAGGACCATAAAGGAAAGACCTTTCTGTAGATGCCAGCAGGAACGATGGTAATTCAGATCAGATGACAGCCTCCCTCCCTGCCCCCATCCCTTGCTATGATTTAAATTTCCAATAACTCACTGTAGCCCTTGGGAAAGAGATGGGAAATACTCTTTATTGACTAGTACTAAGATTTAGTCACCTAACAAAATGGGAAATAGAAATTAAATTATAGCAAAATAAAGTCCATTTCCAGCACACCTAAATTTATGGACAATATTCCCATCTACTACATTTTTATACAGAGTTTGGTGTTTTTACTTACTTGGATTTAATTGGGGGTGGTTCTGGGGCAGAAGTGTGATTTGGTAAACAGACTGTCTTTTAATCAGGTGGTTTTACCCCTTAGCTATTCAAATCTTGAGAACACCAAGAAAAGGAGGTGGTCTTTCAAAAATTAGAAACCATTGCTTCAAATGGCCATTTGGAAGTTATTAGTTTGAATCTTGGATTGGAAAGCACTATTCCAAAATATGCTAATAAGGGCTGACAAAATTAGGATCGTAAGGATTAAAGTGGAAAAATCTATGGTATCAAATTTAATCTTGCTCTCAGAGCTGTTATAAATATTTAGAAGGTTGAATATAATCAGGGGTTTTTCAACACTAGCTGTATGTTAAATCACCCAGAGTATTTTATGAATAGATATATGCCAGACCTACTGAATCAGAATGTCTCCTGCTTGGGTCTCAATTTTAATGGAGCTGTTTCTGAAAAGTGATTTTTTTTGAAATGTCACAAGGCTCTAGAGCAGTTAACATTAATGGCTGTTTGAGAAACCTCTTCCAATACAACAGGCTACACTCAGGACAACTACGAAAATAGTCATCCTACACTTAACCAAATGTATTTATTATGCACCAAAGATTTAATAGCCCCGTGAGGAGCTACTGTCTTTCATGCAAGATCAAATGCTCATCTCGGCTTTTAATTCCTCAATGTGAATGCTCAGCGAACAGAAACCTGGATTTTTGTTGTAGATTTTGAACAGCTAAGGGGCAAAACTCCCCACTGCTGAGTTGGTCTGGGACTTTCTTCAGAAGCCCAAACTAAAGCATGCTTTTTTATGAACTCTGCTACTCACACCATCCACGCAGTCCTCCCCTTAGGAGTAAATTATTTCAGGAAGCCTAGACTGACTCTCATAGAGGGAGGGATGAATTTTACTGAGGCAGGAATGGTTTCTTACTTCTTCCAGCAAATACCAGTCTTGATTCTGTCCAGCAACTCTGTCCCTCATAGTTCTGAGAAACACCTTCAGTCCCTTTCTCTTCTCACTGTTTCAGTTACCTGGCCAGAAGCAAGCAACTCGAATGTTCTAGATGATTTTACCATCTTTTAGAGCTGCTCTGTTTTGTTGCTTATCTCTTGTTGTACCTTGTCAAATTTCATGCACATATGTGCACTGGTTACCTTTAATTGTCAACATGACACACCCTGGGAAGTCTCCATGAAGAGCCATCTATAGTGGGTTGGCCTGTGGGTATGTCTGTGGACAATTGATTGATTGATTGTCTCAGTTACGTTAATTGATACAGGGTGAGCCAGAGCACTGTGAGTGGCACCACTGCCTAGGCAGGGGATCCTGACCTGTGCAAGTGTGGAGAGAGAAAACTGAGCACAAGCAAGCAAGTGAGTGTGTATGTGCTCAGTTCCCTCTGCTCTTGATTTTGGGCATGCTGTGACTAGCGCTTGTTTGAAGTTCCTGCCTTGATTTCCCCACAATGCATGGGCTATAACCTGGGGTTGTAAGCAGAATAAACCTTTTCCCCCTTAAGTCTCTTTTTGTCAGGGTATTTTATCAGAACAACAGAAAGGACATAGGAAAGCATGCAGGCAAAATAAAGGCATAGCATAGACAAAGCTTGACGCTCTGAAGGTCTCCCCATGGACAGCGAGGAACTACCACAGAAATAACCTTTTCTGTAGAAGACTGTGCCCCTAGAATGCTGTTTGGTTCTAAGGTTTCAGTTATCTCCACAGCCCACAGCAGGACTGACTAGTTTCTTCTAGCCCCTCTTCAGTCCATGTTCACACTCTTCCGTTTGCCTTTCATCTTATGTTGGGATACTGATAAACTACTTAGTGCAGCAAATCCCACATCAAAGACTCCTTCCTTCTTCAAGGAGTCCATATTTGTTTGCTAAGGATTCTGTAGCCAAGGACTTTGTGGCTTAAATAGAAATCTACCTTTTCATATGACTGAAGCCAAGTCCAAGATCAGGGAAGCTTCTTTCTAGGACCTTTAAAGGACTGTCTGTTTCAGGTCCCTCTCTTGGAAGCTTAGATAAGTCTTTTTTTTTCCTGTGTACCCACATGACTGTGCCTCTTTCTGTATCTGAGACTACATTTAATTTTTTTTTTTAAAGAGACCAGTCATTTTGGTAAGTGTGGTCTTACCTCAATGATCCTGTCTCCAAATTTAGTCATATTCTGAGGTACTTACTCATCTCCCAATAGCTTGGTCAAGAGAATGTTCACTTCAGGTAGAAGCAATGTCTCCTGTCCTTTAATCTTCATCTCCCCATCCCCAGTTCCCTCCCGTCTTTCCTCCATCCTTCCACTACCACCTCCACCCCAGCAATGTCTCATGTAACCAGGGATGATTTTAACCTCTTGATCTTCCTACTGAGGAAGCACGAAGCACTACATCCAGTTTATGTAGTACCAGATATAGAACCCAGGGATTTGGATATGCTAAGCAAGCACTCTGCAACTGAGCTACATCCTTATTCTAGAACCTAACTCACTTATACAAATTAATTTTATATTAAGCCTGCCAGTGAAATACAAATATAAAATAAAAGAACTATGTTTTTGCAAATGCAAATACGTCATTCCTATATTTTATATAAAAACAAAATGGCCACTTTGAAAAGGCCTGACAAAAGGGTAACTCCAGAAAATACCACTGAATCTCATGTGAGAGAGCCAGCCTTAAATGTCAGCGGAAAACAATACCTACAGTGTGGCAGCTCTGCTCTCAAGTTACTCTGCCAATGTCTTTAGGTCTTGTTCTGCTCTAATGAAACTATAACTTTCAAAGAACTCCAAATGCAAGTTATACATGATGCGTGGTAAATGTGATTTAAGAAAGACAACCTCAGTATCAGGCTTTGAGTCAAAAAAGAGTTCTGCATCTTTACATCAGATGTTTCCTGAATGGACATACAATCTTGTTAAAGTATGTATAGAATATATGTAACTAGAGTTTACTCAGTGACTTTTTATTTAATGAGCCTATTACCAGTTCCCTGATACAGATTAGCAGAGACCTCCCTACCCCCATCCCCCCTCCCCCAGAACAAACCATTGCACCAATAAAGAGCTGTACCCACCAAAGTATGATTTTCTTAAAGAAGCCTGAGGAATTGCTTACAGGAGTTTTCTGGACAGCAGCCGGAAAACCTAAACTCAATATACAATAGTCTATTTTCAAGGTAGCTGGAGGTGTCATGCTGGTAGATAAGACAAGAAGTTTGAGACCAGCCTCTGATACACGTAGAAACCATCTCAAAAGAAACAGTTGGGCCTGGTAAGCATAGGTTTGTAATCCTAATAACTCAAGTGGCTAAGGTGAAAAGATTACAAACTCAAGGCTTTCATACAAAATCAAAAGGAGACTGAGGATACAACTTGGTGATAGACAGCTTGCTTGCCTAAACTGCATCAAGCTTAGCTTCAATTCCAAGAACATCAAACAATCAATCAATCAATCAATCAATCAATCAATAGTAAACAAGCAAACAAAAACCTTAGGGTACCTTCTTCAAAGTCAAAGCCTTAACAGTGACATGCCTGTCTGGACAGAGGCTGGCATTTCCATCTCTCCTGTCCTGTCTCTGGCCCAGGGCAAGTCTGAAACAGCCCTTTTTCCTGGCTGTGCCCAGCTCCACAGATGGGAACTTGCCACAGAGCTTTCCCCACAATGATGGCAAGAGGCCTGCCCTTCTGCATCAGGCACGCCTACTTTGAAAATATTTTGCAATTTTTTTTTTCAGAACCAGTACAGCACACAATTGACTACTATGTTTTTGCACAGCCCCTTCGGAAATTAAACGTTTTACAATTTCCTACAATTTCCTACCAAACAATCCAGGAATTCCTAACCTACTTAACCCTGTCGCTTTAAACCAGTGTCACGCAGAAGATACCTGAGCGGTTTTTATTTTGCACATTAGAAAGGGAACTGCTGTTAACTATTGAGCACAGTTAGAAACAGAGACGGTACTTGCACAGATTTTCAGAAAACCCTGGGAGAGAAAGCTTTTTATTTTGTTACCACAGCACGCGGTTGGGGTAGGATGTCACAGATGAATGTGGTGCAGAGAGACAGACACAAATGCATCCCTCTGCCCACAGCGTATCCACACAGCTGAAGATACAATGCAGTTTAGGGGTCTTGAAGTGACACAGCTTAGGGGTCTTGATTGGTTCGTTCTCTCTTCCAGTTAAAGAATTAAAAGGCAAGCAAAGGCTGGAGCATACCAGGTAGCAGCAGTAAATCTCGAGCAACGCAGACGGAATCAACAGTTAAAAGAAGGCGTTTATGAGGGGGTGAGGAAACACACACATGCAGCAGAGACACGGAGAAAAAAAAAGACCTTCTGAAAAGCAGAGCGGGAACCTGGAGCTAAAAATCCAGTCTCTTTTGCAGGACTCGGCTTTTAAAATCCACCTCTACTTTAAGGTTGGTCAGATTAAAGAGCTCTCTGATTGGCCCAGAACTGTTGTGTGGCATGTCCTGAGCTGGCCTGTTGAGCTCATCCATCAGTAGGGGCCCTGCTGCTGGGAGACAAAAGCTTCCAGGTTTCTGACTCAAGTCAGGGTGGAGGAAGAAGCGGCCATCTTGGAGATTGCCCAGCTTTATATCATCTACCAGGGAGTTTATTTATCTCCTTAGTCTCTCAGTCAGTCACCTCCTGCGGGGCCACAGTGAAGCTGCAGTGGGCATGTAGGAGTCTCCTTGATTAGTCAGCAATGGCTGTCCTTCCAGTGTTGTCAACGCGAATCACAGTCTCTGCCCACGTTACACAATGAGCTATGGATGTTAACTTGGTGTGCTATTTTTGAGGGGAAAAGTCAAAGGGACTGTTAGCTCTGACACCATTTACAGAACTGCATTGCAAATCATCAGCCATTTCCCGCGCTATTAAATCCGAGATGCAGGAAATTAATCCACTTCCCACCGTTCTCCCACCCTGTTACTTACCTATGAGTTCATTTCCCTCCCTCTTCTCCAGGTGCTTTTCCTGCTTCGCTTTCTCTCTTCTGACCTTTGCCTTTCTCACCTTGTAACCTGGTTTCTCTGCTTTTAAGTTCCACAATCGAAGGAACTAAACAACAGTCAAACTCCCCTACTCCAAGTTTAGTACAGAAAATAAAGAACCCTAAAAACACAAAGTCTCTATTCTGATAAACCACCAGGGGCTCAAAGAATCAGAGGTAGCTCCAAAGCATCTTGGACTGTGGGGTGGGAAACTGCTGACCCAGGGACTTAGGGAAGTAAAGTCCTGCCTCATGTAAGAAAGAAAGTTTGTCATCTGGTACAAGCTTCAGAAGCACTGTTTGTCACCTATATCCTGAGATGGCATTTGCACCTCAATTCTGAAGTTTCGTAGAGGAAATCTAGAACTTGTCAAGGTGAACATGTCATTTAATAAGATTCTGCTTCCTCTGTGGGCTGCCCCACTGAAAGGACATCTTCCTGGGCTTCATTCATCCTCTATGTTTTGACTTTGGATGTAGCTCAGGCTAACACTCACAATATACACTGGACTGGTCTCTAATTTGCAAAGCTCCTGCCTCAGCCTTGCAAACCCTGAGATTACAAGCATGCACTACCACAGCCAGAACACTTGGAAAGTGTGAGGAAGGAAAGGGAGGGTATCATGTTTTCAACGTTACTCTATCAGCTCACTGGCCCACTGATGGATTCATTCTCGTTTGGGGAAAGGGACATTTTCTCAGCTTAAATAAGAAGAAATTCATCTCTGAACACTCAGGGTGTTTTTCTTCACTCTTTTTCCCCCCTTTGTTTCATACTAAACCAAATCATTTCCTCCCTCAGCCCCAAATTTCACATCTAAAGGATATTCTGTTTGGCCTGGGAATTTCTAGAATTCTTACAATTACAGCTGGTATGTATTTTCCAAATATAAAAGTAGTGAAATAGTACACGAAGCTTCTCAATTGTATTTAAACACTGGCAAACAAAGGGTGCTGCTTTCCTGGCTTTTAATTATTTAAAATAAAGAGTAGAATTTGCAGCTGAGACGTCAGGTTCACCCGTACTAACCTCTGGTGTCTCTCACAGTGAGCCACATGACAGTGAGAAGAATCTACACCAGCAGTACCTCAAATTAGCTTGGGCTGAGACAACTCTTTGAGCAGAGGCAAACCAGTTAGACCAAGCTAACTTAGCCCTTGGAGGGTCTGGAATCGGGCAGCCATTACTTAGCGGAGCCATGACATGCAGGCGTAACAGGACCGTAACTCGGTCTATGGAGATCCGGCTGGTTTCAAGTGGGTTGCTGAGAGTAAAGGGTAAAGAGGCACCAGGCACACATAGCTGACCCGAAGGTGACGGAGGGAGGAGAGACATTCTTATTCTCCACCACTGAATCAGGAAATAAAGCAGAGAGCTGGGGAAAATGAGTCCAAATTAATCTCATTTGTTCTCAATTGAAAATAATTTTAAAAGGGCGTTTCTGAGAGCAGAAACTGCCACCTCGAATGCTGGAAGTGAGGCCGGCTGGGGTCTGTGGCTGGTCTGACAAAGGCCGACTCTTACCCAGATGTCCAATAAAAACACTTAGCAAGTATCATTTCCATAAGGTTTTGTCTACTTGAAACACAAGCCAATTGTTTGGGTCCAATTTATGAAGCGAGGTCTTACAAAGGTTATGGGGTAAGGAGGCTTGATGACAACTAAATTGCCTTAAATGGAGCTCAAAATACCACCTTAAACATTCTCCTCTCCCAAGAAATGCTTAATCATAAATCAAGTGACTCAAAACATATTAAAAATGACAAATAGAGTGAGCACTTACATCTCATTTTTTTCCCCTTTAATTCACAGATGCATCCAAGATCTCTGAAGGGTATCATTCTATACAGACACACAAGATGAAGTGTACCAAGAATGTAAGAGTCCGGGGATATGAAAAAAAGATTAAAACTCAAATGCTGGGCCAGACTTAATGCAAAAAAAATTATTCTGAAAATAGACATGCTCATTTTAAGACACTGAGATGAGGACTGTCTGCCCTCAACTCATCGGGGCAGCGAAGCTCACAGTAATTGGTCACATGGTTTTCATCTTCGAAGACCTCATGCATTCATTTTAATGTACCAGGTTCACGGTACTATTTGTCCACAAGTAAGCTCTGCCCTCCTTCTTCCCACTATTCATTCTTTAATAGGGTTTTGATTTTAATGGGGGAGAAAAAGTTCCCAAACTCACTAATGTTTCCTGAATTGCCATTAGACCAGCTTTAGAGGCAGTTGTGAGGAATGTGCTAAACAAAACTTTATGTGCAAGAATCTTTAATATTCCATTACTTTTTCGATAACAAGTTATTTTTATGTGCCCTTTCCGCTGGATGTAAGAACTAATTCTCAGCAATAAGAATTATTATGTGCCTAGCCAGAGATGCAAATTCATCTTGATCTGGAATAGATTAGAATGGGGATCACAAAGAAAAGCCAAGGCCAGCAAATCATGACTCACCTTCTTAAAAGACAGTGACTCGAAGCTCTCCGAGTGTCGGTGTGGCAGCAAGGAAGGGCAAGCTCTGGGAACAAGCTTTGTTTCTCCATTTGTGTTGATTACAAATACCTAGAGAATTCAACCAGTTCTCGAGGCAGTGAGCCTGAGATACATTTTTTCCACTTTTTTTTTCAGTCTACTTGGAAACATCTGTTTTTAATTGAATTTGGATTTGAAAACTAATTTTGGTGAGATTGGGTTCAAGCTCCAATCAAGTTGGAACTCAGAGATCATTGCTTATACACATATCCCCAAATTTAGGAAGGCTTGGGGCCAAGGATACCACACTTCCTGAAGGCATGCAGGAGACACATGCACTTGGAAACGAAAAGGAATGCTTGATTCTCTCAGGGAAACTTCTCTAAGGCCAGTGATTTGGGGTTTTGGGTTACAGCTTTCAGACTCAGGACTTGATTTGGGAAAGGTCAGTTAAAGGACATGGTCCTCCCATGCATCCCATACATGGAGCTGGAGATTAAACATCATATGCTCGTGTCTGGATGAAAATAGTGCTTGGAGTTGTGTACTGAGGAGATCATAAATCTACCTCACACAATTTGCAAGACGAAATGTGCTATTGGCTTCTCTCCTGGCCTCTTGGTGACATGTAGACCTTCATTAACACGGTATTCCTTACTAGAAGGATGAAGAAAGAAACGCTCTGTCTGGTACAAGTTCTGTGCTATCTGCTCAGCACAAGGCTTAGAAGCCATCCCAATTGTGTCATTAACTCAGTATTACAAACTTCTGCATCCAAATAGTCTATTTTAAATGAGGCTGCATGTGTGTGCGTGTGTGTGTGTGTGTGTGTGTGTGTGTGTGTATAAACACAAAAATCAGGGAGCTCTTATGCTTATGTGCATTTGTACATGCACACACACAAATACACACACAGGTGCAATTAGGTTTCTGCTAAACTTCAATAGGCTAGTTTGGTTTTCTTTAATAACTCCATTCAAAAAGTACAAGCAAAATCTTCACCAAAACCTCCTAAGTAATTATTTGATACTTTGCTGGATGATCCAGAAAACAACTCTTAGTCACCTCACTTTACAATTTCACTGACATCGGAAGCAGATTTCTGTCAAGCCAGTTAACGATAAATACCCTATGATGTTTTCACTCCAAGTATCATTGTGTAAATGAACACAGAAGTATATCTGTTTTAATCTGACCATGCAATTACCTAAATTTAGTAACAGAGATGTTGAAAACAAGTGACACTTATATTAATTTATTGTATCCAAAAGGTGCAGGTTTCAAAACCATTGCCAGCTTTCATTAATTGATTAATTGATTGTCTCAAACACTTTTTTTCTATAAATGATTAACATATAAAACTCACTTTTTTGAGAAAAGACAGAAACCCAGTAATCATGTATTAGTTTGAAATGTTCTAGGCTGAGATTTTCAAAGCTAACACTGGTCTTTATTCTCAATACCTATTATAATTCAACTGCAATTTAATATCTAAGATGTGTCTATTTTAATGCTTAATCTTGGCTCAGTGTTCTTATATGATAGAGCAGAAGAAACCAAAGAACAGATTTTTATTTGAATTTTATCCCTTACAAATATGCTAATTACCTAAGAGACTTTGGAAGAAAAGTGAGTTTTCCTAATAAATTACTTTCAGGTACAATGACAAAATAATAGCATTAACTGTTCTTAGAAATGAAAAAAAATAAGTACATGTTGATTACTGATTGATACTCAGAAAAGAATACAAAAGTTGAGAAGTAGGACTCCCAAACTTGTAATTGACTAAGGTACAGTGTACACATAGCAGACACTCCTGGGACGCTTGCAGCACAGTACCAGTAAAACTGCACTGCCACCAGAAACAGCAGGCATGAGCTTCCTCAGGTAGTCTTCTTTGGAACTGACAGGAGGAGCAAAGATGATATTCATTTTTTTCTTGTTTTTACTACACAGCACAGAGCTGGTCTAGACATCAAATGCACCATATTTCCCAGTTACAATATGGTGGGTGCATCCTTCCATTTTCCTGGTCCTGGACCTCAACCTCAAGACTTGTACTTGTTAGGCAAAGGTTCTGCCAATGAAATCATTCCCTGATTCAAGTAAATTATATTTCTCTTTCTACTCCTTGTCCCTCTCCTCCTTTCATTTTGACACAGTGCTTCACTTAGCCAAGGCTGACTTTAAACTCTCTATAAAGTTGTTGATGATCTGGAATTTCTGATCCTCCTGCCTCCACTTCCAGAGTACTAGGATTGGAGACATCTTCCACCACACTTGGTTTTTGCAGAGCTAAGGATCAAACTCAGGATCATACATGCTGGGCAAGCATGCTACCTACTAAAGTATGCTCATTCCTAAATTATATTTTAATATACAAACTATACATTCCTGTAGAAAGACTGGAATGTACAGAAAACATGAAGAATAAAATAGTACCACCCGTCATGTCAATACTCAGTTCATTTCTGGTTTTCTTCTTAAATTTTATTTTCTTTATTATATGTGGTATATGTGTGTATCTGTGTGTCTCTGTATATCTCTGTGTGTCTGTGGTGTGTGTGTGTGTGTGTGTGTGTGTGTGTGTGTGTGTGTGATGTGATGTGATGTGATGTGTATTCATGTGCCATGAGATAGAAAGCATATTAGAAACCCGAGAAGAATTTCTGAAGTAGGTCCTCTCCTTCCACCTTTGCCTTCGAAGGATTGAACTCAGGTCACCAGGTTAGGGTGGAAATTCCTTTTATCAGCTGAGTCACCTTATGCTCCATTTCTGTTTCACTGTTGTTTGAGGCTTTTTGTATTTGGTTTTTGTTTTTGTTTTTGTTTTTTGGGGGTTTGGAGGGTTTGTTGTTGTTGTTGTTGCTTGCTTGCTGCACTTTTGAGACAGAGTTTTACTCTGTATCCCAGGCTAACTTCAACTCAACTTTATGATTCATCTGCCTCAGCGTCCAAAGTGCTGGGGCTACAGGTGTGTGCTACTACACCCTCCCTCATTATGCAAGCTTTATGCATTTATAAAATCGAGTCATCTCCTCTTCTCCATGATTGTGAGAATTTTCATATAGTTAGAGACTCCCTTTTTAAAACAATCTTAATTTATTATTACTGTGTGTATGTGTATGATGTATAATGTTGGGAAACACATGAGCCTTGATATATGTGTGTGAGGATCAGAGGACAACTTTATGAAGTCAGCTTTCTCCCCTAGTCCGAGGAATGAACTCGGGTCAACAGGCTTGCATCATACGGCAGCAAGTGTTTCTCCCTGCTGAACGATCTTGCTGGCATTCCTTACAAATTGTCTGTGAACCATTTAAAATTGCTTTATAACATCTCATTTATTATTAAACATTTAGATTGTCACCAATCTTACAGACACCGTTGTGGCAAGATTTTCAGTATAAACATCTTTAAAAACTTTCAAGTATTTCTATAGAATAAGTAAATATTTCAGTAGACTAGCCCACACTTCAGAGACATTTGATGCAACTATCAAGATGTCTCAAAAGAACTTCTGGTCTATTTAACAGAAGAAACTCACAGATCTACTCAACAGTACCTGAGTGGACAAGTGAGCCCGGTTCTTATCAGCAATGATCCCTTTGAATTGTTTGTATTTGCTAAGTCAATAGAATTAAAGCATTTCCTAGTGTTTGTTTATTAAATTCCTAGAGAAGTTAAATCTTTTTCACATATGTACTCCTTTTCTTCCCTTTTTGATTATCTTGTTTTTGAGTCATCTTTGCTCATCCCTTCTTAGAATTATGGAAATCCCCACTAGCACTCTATTGTTTACCATATCACATTCTAATTGGTTTATTATGTTTTAGATAGTTATATTTAAATATTTTTGGAGACGGGATCTCATATATCCCAGGGTAACCTTGAGTTCACTATGAAGTAAAGGATGACTTTGAACTTCTAATATTTCTCTCTTTACCATCCAAGTGCTGGGATTATTAATATGTGCACTGTTTCTTTGGTGCTGGTGTTTCATCCTAGGGCTCTGTACATGGTAGGCAAGCACTGTACCATTCTCAGCCCTTTGGTTTTAAATTTTATATTTGTTATACAGGCATCCATGGTTATTTATAGATAATTCTACAAAGCTTCCTCTTTCTATACATTTCCTTTAATATTAAATGTACTAAGATTAAAATATTTAAATCCTTTCCAGGTAAAATTGAATATTTAAATATCACTTAACTACAAAATTAGATTAGGATTAGCAAACGGAAATCTATTACAAAGGCTCACTTTTGGGCCCAGTTTTAGGAATGGGAACCCCATCACCTCCCCAACGAGTTACTTCCATGAAGTTTCCTTCTTCAGAGCATTCAGTGCACTGTCTTATGCTTTGGGCTTATTGTCACTTCTCTACCTTATGACATGCTTCATTCAAATTATTAACAAATATGAAAGACTATTTGAACCAAATGGATGCTCAAATTAAATGCAATTTATTGTTCATTAAGCACTGAGAAACTCAGTTAGAGGTTCAAAATGCTAGGATCTCTGGAAGATGGAAGAATAAATGAATAGAAAAAGACCACAGATAGTCGAGAATTTAGGAAGATAAAATATGTTTTTATATATATGTTGGGGCTTTCTAAGTTGTTATAATAAAATGCATTAACTAAAACCTTCAAAGAAATATTGTGTTCTTTACAACTGAAAACAACCACAATGTCTGTACCAAATGCTTTCTGTTATTTATTGTGACTTAATTACATTGGTGTTAATATGCAAACCTAGAGAAACTGATTTAGACTCCAGTTCTAGCTGATCTGAAATCTGCTGCCCAAAAGGAAAGAAGCTTAACACACAGTAACAAAAATATTGAATCAAGAATTAATTCAGCATGTGACATTCAGACCACAGAGCCCAAAAGCTCTCCTCAGACTCCAAGGCTTCTTCCAAAGGTTGATACAAAGCAATAGGAAACACTTTTGATTGATCAGAGCATACAGAGGAAACGATGTATTTGTGCTTTTATGTAGTTAAGGGAATCAGGATTCAGAGCAAAACGGACAAGATACATAGTCACAAATAAAGCCTGACATCTCAATATGACAAGAGTATCCTAAAAGCAGAAAGAATGATGGACTCAGAGGTAATCAAAGCATTCATTAAGATCTAAATATTTCAAAGGCAACAAGGTACTCTTAGAATAAGATAGGGTCATAAGTATTTCTTCTGTATCCTTGTTACTTTGAAGGCCAATGAAAATTAAAGGTTTTTTTCCTAGAATGGGCAGTACTCCCTAATCAGATAGAAAAATCTGTGTCTTTAGATATACTAAGTCATTTTTTTCAAAATTACTTCAATATGTTTTTTAAATTTAAGTTCCATCTAGATTTCTGGTTTGTTCATATGGAGTCTCCTTTTCTGGCAGGAATATAAAGTTCTCTGCTGCACAGAGGTTGACCAGCAGGATGAGGCTCCTCAGTCTTGATTGAGCCTCCTTGCCACAAGCCTCCCTCCCATGCAGAATGATGGTTCTCTTTGAATTTTCAAGTATCCAGAGATCCTCCGGAGCCCTGATCAATTCTCGTATACTAAATCACTCTCCTGAGAAATCCCAAAAGCTTTATTAGATTTCTTAGATGCATTTCCAAACATTAATCAAAATTCTTTCTTGACTTTTCTATTGGGGGAGCACAGGGCAGGAGAGTTCACTTCCTAATACATTCCCAATTCTTTCTTAAAAGAAAATAACTCTTAGACAGACTTGAACATTTCTACAGTACCTCAGTGTATAAGATTAACAATGGAAAAACTGCAAAAAAATATTACTAATGGATCAAAAAGAAAGTCTGTGTCCTTTCACCTTCTTCCTTCTGTTGAAGTTCCATGTTGATTCTCCATCAGTAACAGACTTAGTGTTGCCACTGACAGCAGAACATGCACTGGAGCAGATCACATGAGAAGTCCTCAGCCTCCTCCCTGTAGTGATTGTAAAAAAAAAAAAAAAAAAAAAAAAGCAAGATGATGCTGAGCAGTGGCACAAGCTACTCAATTGCTAGTCAATGGTCCAGTGCAAGACATTACTGCACCCACATGCCACTCACTGGGTATTGAATCTTCAGAATATTTGAGTTTCCAGAGTGGGCTCACAGTAAAGGGTATCCTATTCTTTAGTTAGAATTCAGTGTCACTAATGCACCTGAGAACTGGATAGCCACAACCAGCATCAGAGGAACCATAATGATTGGCTGCATCAATTACAGGAAAGAAAAGTGTGGCATTAATTGCCCAGTGACACATTCCCAAGTTCAATGTATCCACAGCAGTGCTGTCAGCCACAGGGTGTACACCAGAGAAATAGATTAGGAAAACTGTAGAATAGGACCAGAGGAGATTAAAAGCAGTGTTAGTGCAGTAGAAGCCAATGGAAATTAAGGGTAGCAGTAAGATCTCTGAGAAAAGAAGAGAAGGGACCAGGAGCCTTGAGTTTAACAAAGATAAAAGGCAAAGTGGTCAGGAGATAGCAGCACAGAAACCTGTGAGCCCAGGACATGCAGTGTGGAAAAAGAAGCCTTTCAAAGAGCAATGTCATCACCAGAGACTGGGTATGCAAGACTGAAAGAGTCACAGCCCTGCTCCCAGATACTTCAAATGAATTGTTGCATCTCAGGGAATACATGTCCCACAACTACATCTACATCATTGAAAGAGTCTCAGCCCAGGCAATCAAATGGCACTTCCAAAAACTCTCTAACAGAGGGACTGGTCCATAACAAGTGGCTCATTCTCCACAAAACCTGATCATCTATTTATTTACTTTAACAGAGATTAGTAGAAGCTTGAGAATGTCCAGGAATGGTCATCAAATTAATACTCTTGTTTAAGGAGCTAAGAAACACTAGAATTTATTCTGTTAGTAAAAGACCAAACGATACACACACACAAACACACACACACACACACACACACACACACACACACACCACACACTTACCAATCTATTCTTAAGTTAGGCCTGAAGGTACTTGCCTATAACCTCAGCTACTTGGAATGCTGAGACAGAATGGCAGAATCTGCCTCAGCTATGATTAAGGTCAGTGTACACAATGTAGTAAAATCTTGTCTGAAAATATACAAGTGGGGGCAAAAAGGGTAAAGTGCTTGCCTAAAATCGAGACTCTAGGTTCAATCATAAATATGTCAAATAAACATGTCAATATAAATCTACTTTTGGGTTTAAAACAATGCCCTTTATAAACTAGAGCATCATATATAAAATGGGTGTTTTTCCTATATGTGTTTTCCTGTGCTGCTTGCATGTCTGGTGTCCATGGAGGCAAGAAGAAGGTGTTAGAGCCTTTGGAACTGGAACTACAGACACCTGTAAATCACCATCATCTGGGTGCTTGCAATTGAATCTGCATCCTCTGGAAGAACAGCCGGTGATCTTAACCACTGAGCCACCTTTTCAGCCCTATATGTTTAACTGTTTGCTTATGTTATATCTGTGTTACAGTTAGTATAAGGAGATGCCAGACACACACACACAGACATCTGAATGCAAGACTCTAAACAAGTCATCCCCACTTGTTTGACATCAAACCAATGAATCATTTACTTAAAATATTTTGCTGCAAAAGTGGAACTCGTGATTTCTTACGTATTACATGCACATGCTAAGGCAATAAAGTTAAAACTCTTCCTTCAAATATATCTTATATTGAGGCGTCTTGCTTTGTCCCTCAGCACTCCAGGTTAGAAAGGCCATCTAACACACTTTTTTGTGAAACTTAATTTTTTTTGAACTCTGCATTGACCCTAAGTTTAACAGCATTCCAAATTCAGTCTACTTTGCCCACACAAGATATTGCAGCTAAGCAAAACTTTGTTCCAGAGACCTCATAAATTGTATGAGCTGCCCAATTTAGGCCTGAGGGAGTAAATTGAACAGAACTGGACTGTCACACTGTTTTAGACCATTTGCTACAGACGTTTAGGATTAGTTCTAGATTGATTGAACTAGTCATGGTGGTGGCTAAATATATATGTAACCTCTTACTGAATATTCCTATTAATTTAATTCTTCATGCCAGGATTTAATAGACTTATAGAGGCAGGGTAAGGGTTGGGCAGACCTGAAGAGGAAGGTGATTTGATCCCCTTAAAATACCAAGGGCATTGCTCATTCACTTTGCCGCTGTCTACTGAAGTGCTTGGGACTCAGTCATCAACAGCTAGTTCCTGTTTTGTGAAACTCATGACTCATGTGATGCAAGTAAATTGATCTGATATCTGGCATCATCTTATGTAGATTTTGAAACCTTATTTATTAGCCATGTGGACTGGGTCCAATTTATTGATGTCTCGGTGTTTCATATGAAAAATAGATGTTACTATGGAGATGAGTGGGAGCAGAAAACAAACAAAGGTCTTGTACAGTGCCTGGTACACAACCAAGGCTACCTCCCTGGTTCCTCACAAGGGTACCCAGTGGTATTCAGAATTAATTCTGTTTATTTGAGCAAATTATTCTCATCTTCATATCAATTATAGTAACTAGGAGGCCCCTGAAGTTAACCCATTGGGAGGTCCTGAGGAAGTAATGGACTTTCTCACTGATGCATAGCCAAAAATACATTTCATTATTGTGCTGGTTCATTGATATATAAATTAAGGTCTTTTTAAAAACAAGTAAGCAAAGCCAAAGGCAAAGCAAATATGTGTAATTATACAGCCAGTACTTGTTGAGGGCCTGTTGTGTGTCAGCCTGAACATAGAAACTGTACCTGCCCCATGGCAGTTATGAAGATCATCTGAGTCACAATACAACTGACAGCAGAGTGCTCAGGAGCCAAAGGTGGCTATTATTTTGTCATGTTTTAGATTAGTCACAAGAGAAATGACTCTGTTTATTGCCTGTAGAAATCTCCAAGTATTGGAGTTTCTAGGCAATCTTTTTTTCTTAAACCCAGAGGAGCCAATTTTTTTTTCTAATTCATCATTTCTGTTCATTTTCCAAACATACAGAACTAGTGAATTATAAGGTTGTGACACAGAATCCAATGCGTCACATTAAAATATTCCAAAAGAACTTGGTGGGATGATGAGAAAAGACTTGTTGTCTGGCCAAAGTATACCTCCACTCATTGCAAACAACCTTAAAATATTCCATTGCTTTTTAAACGAGAGCGCGTTCTGCTACAAATAGAAGTGTTAGGGTGGACACTCAAAAGTCTCCTTTTTTTTCTTCCACTTCTTTAACTTGCAGTAAACCTGTTGTGATGACATGATGATATCTGTGTTGATGTGGAAGATGGCTGTAAATGTTAGAAGTGGTGCTGAGGACAGACACAGGTGTTAGTTTCGTTTCTATTGTTATGACAAAACACTCTGACAACAAGAAAGTTAGAAAGAAAAGAGTTTATTTTAGCTTGTGGTCTCAGAGGGATAGAGTCCCTAATAATTGGAACTGCCATGGCAGAAAACTCTGGAAGTAGGCTAATCACAACTCATCTGCACACAAAAAAATGTGCAGGAAAGAGACCAGGAGGTGCAGTAAGAATACAAACCCTCAAAGCCCACCTCTAGTGATGAACTTTCTCCAGCAAGTCTCCATCTCCTAAGAGTTCCATGATCTTTTCAACCAACATCCAACAGCAAGAAATTACATGTTCAAAGATGTGAGCCTGTGAAGAACACTTCTCTCTTAGACGACTGTAACACAGATGGGTGTGAAATCCAAAGCCTCCATTGTTCAATGTCTATAATCTAGATATGAATGTGACAAATTCATCTACAGCAGAAAACATGTTTATAAGGTATTCCAAAAGCTTGACAACATTTCTCTGTTGGACTGTGGTGTGTGCACATGGGCATGGGACCTGTGAGTTGAATTATGGGTCTCACATCTGCTGTCTCCTCTAGGGGGCTAGGGCCATGGCTCAGAGAGGCAGAGGCACAGGAAATTGACTGTGTTCACTCCAAGCAGCATCAGGCAGCCTTCAGGCTGTGAGAAGCAGTGAGACTTCATTCTAGTGGACAGAACACAGTCTGGGTCCCCAGGGGTCTAGAGCTCTTGAGCTGGGGGTCCCTGGGCCAGGAGGCGGCCAGGAACCTATTGGTCTCAGGCCCTTGGGCTCTCAGATGCCACTAAGAGCCCAAGGAAGAGCAGAGATGGGAGTGGGGGTCGTACAGGCTGGATCAACCTGCAGCCAAAGTGGGGTGGGGGAGAAGCTCCAGCTTCATCCTGCGGGATGAGACTCTTGGGACTCACTTGGCTGTGTCATGACAAGCTCAGCTTGCTTGCTTGAGTTGGTGGCCTCCAAAGGTCGAATGTAGAGAAGTCAGGAGATTAAATGATGGCTCAGGAGACAGAGATCGTCGCCAGCGACCTGTCATCCACGGAACCAGGTTGATGCTGCCATCAAGAAGACAGTTGAAGTTCATTACCATCAGCCGAAAATTGAAGAGGATCCAGAAGTGACTCCGCAGGAGACTGACACAGCTGCCAGCTCCCCTGCCTCCCGCTACGGTCGACCGCTAGACTTCCACGCCCTCCAGAAGGGTTCCTGGTATGCCTGGCTTTGCCCTCGTTTCTCTCGCTAGAGAGCTTGGCCTCTTGATCACCACAACAAAAATTGGCTTTTTCCTAAACCAAGGCCGCCCTTGATATGGCCACTAACATTGGAGAGCCTTCCTTTATGACAATATTACACCCCAAACTGACAAATGGTTGGTAACTTGAACATTTACAAGAGACTAGGATGGCTGTGAGTTAGCCCAATGACGGGATTATTGTAGGTCCACTTCCCAGGGGCCCACCCAATGCAGCCGAAAAGGAGTGCGTGGTTCTGGGAGTGGGTGCAGCCTACATGGCCTAAGACAGGGCTCTCACCCTCCTTTCACCCACATCAGAGTCCCTTGACGTTGCCCATCGTCGACAGCCTAAAACCTTCGACCATCGATGTGACTCGTCTCACATCAGTGTTTTGGGGTTGTAAACTTGTCTAAGACCCCCCATAATTAGACATCCAAATTCAAAATTCACATAGTTGGGATTGATCATAAGATGCCTTCTCTAATTAAACAGAGAAGGGGGAGATGCCAGAAGCCAGGACCCTCGCCCTTACCCTCAACCCCTACCTTTCCCCACCTGCACAATGTCCTCTGAAGCTTGGCAACTGCAAGATCCTGCTTAGCAACTGCAGATAGACTCAAAGCAGAGTACCATATCATCTTAAGAATAGCAGGGAGACCATAACTCAAGCAGTGTACCATATCTTCTGAAGAACAGCAGGTAGATCATAATTCAAGGCAGTGTACCGTATAGACCATGACATGTTTCAAGGCACAAGCCAAGAAGATTTTGTACTTTTCCACCACCTGGCCCCTCTTACCCCCTCCCCTTGTAAAACATGCTATAAAAAAGCATTTCATGTTCAAAAAAAAAGAAATTAAAAAAATTATTTAAAAAAAAATTTAAAAAAAAATGATGGCTCAGTAGTTGAAAACCTTCTCCACAGTTCCCCATGGCAGGCCCCAAAGAAGAGAGATAATCCATTGTCTTAAGATATTTACTGTCATGGTGGAAAATGGATAAAGCTATACCCCCTTCTCAGGGTGGACCTGAGGTTAAATATCTTCTGCAAGGAGGAGGGTCTAGGAAGAAACGCTTAATTGGCTACACCCTCTGGCCTTTAGGTATCTCATTAGCATGGAGATCTGTCTTGAGGTTCTGTGGCCTGTAGTCACGCCCTCTACCTGTGCTACATGAACGATGACCACAAACCTCTCTATGAGAAGGGCTGCAGCTATGTGAAAGGAGCCAAGGGCCCAGGAGCAAGGCCAAACTCCTACCATCCCTGAGGGTCTCCAGGGTTCAAAGCCTGCACTTGACCAGGTACTCAGCTGCCTCTCACAGCCCACCATCCCATATTCCACTTTAAGATTTTTCCACTTGAACAACACTATAGAAATATTTCTCTGTATTGCCTACATTTCTAATAAACTCATGGGGTACATGTCAGCACCCCAGTTTAAGCCTAGAAATGAGGAGTAAAAGATCCCTAAATGGCAGTATATTGGTCTCAGCTACATTCAGGCAATGGAATACTAAAGGTGGGTAAAAAATGTGAAATTAAATCTGTGGCCAGCAGGATGACTCAGTGGGTAAAAGCTGTTGCCCACAAGCCCGAGTTCCATCTCTGGGACCCACACAGTGGAATGAGAGAACCAACTACTGTAGGTCCTCTGACCTCCACATGTGTGTCATGGTAGCATATGCATGCACACTCACAAGTTTCAAAAATGTGATAAAATCTTTTAAGAAATTAAAATGAGATATGAAGTTAAGAAAAGACAATCTGAAAACAATCAACCCTCATTCAACTCTCTATCTTTAATTTATTGTTTTCATGGAAATTTTTGTACATGCTATAAGTATATGCTTGTGTTTTCTTGGCCTCATAATAGGAGAAGATAGCAAAAGGGTCACAGATACTTTTGCTATACTGAGAATATGCATATATTAAGGTATTAGTTCCCATTTATAGGAAATCCAATTTTAACCTGATGTCCTGATTTTTTTTTTTTTTTTTTGCTTTCTCAATTGAATCCTGAACTAGTTACTTATACATTACTGTGGCCTACACACATGACAGAAACAACTCAAAAAGAGAGAGGTTTACTTTGGCTCCCTGTATCTTGATATTTCAGTCCACCATAGCAAGGAAAGCATGAAGATGTTAGTGGTGGAGGAGGGGTGAGACGGCAGCACTTCATATCACTTGGTGAAAAGAAAACAGTCACTAGCAGGGTAACATTTCAAAAGCCTTACTTCTGCCATTGAGACTCCACCTTCTAAAGGCTCCATGGCATTCCCAAACAGTACCACCAGGTGGGGAACAAGCATTTAAACCATGAGCCTGTAGGAATTATTTCAGATTCAACCCATGACAAAGCTCACTGCCTGCACAGAACACTGAACCTTTACTCCTCTGAAGATAAATCCTTACAATGGATGACACTATTTAAGAAGCAGCCCACAAATCTTGTCAAGTTTCCATCAGAACAGCATAGTAGAAAACTCAGAGAGATGCCACTTTACCTTTCCAATTTTAGGCCACATAAAAAGGGACAATTGATGAGCACTTGCAGCATAGAACTTAATGAAGAAACTCAGCACCCAGCTGCGGTGGTTTGAATGAGAATGATCCCCATATACTCATATATTTGAACACTTAGTCCCTAGTTGTTGAAACTGTTTGGGAAGAATTAGGAGATGTGACCTTGTTTGGAGGAGGAGTATCACTGAGGGTGTGGTTAGAGGTTTTTGGAAGACTTATGCCATTTCCTCCCGCATTGTGTTCTCTCTCTCTCTCTCTCTCTCTCTCTCTCTCTCTCTCTCTCTCTCTCCCCTCTCTTCCCTATACCCCCTCCCTCCCTCCCTCCCTCTCTATTTACATACAGATAAAGCAGATAAAGATGTAAGCTCTCAGGTATTCCTGCTACCATGCTTTCTCTCTGACATGCAAGGACTCTAACCCTCTGAAATCATAAACTCCAAATAAACCATTCTATATTCTTCCTTGATCATGGCATTTTATCACAGCAATAGAAAAGTAACTATGATACAAGCAGACATAGACTGATAGTATAGAGAAATAAAAGGTTCTATTCAGTATTTTTCAAGGCTCTAGTCTTAATTCACTGCAATAAAACCTATCTAAGATGTAGAAGAACTTCAGTGACCATCCTAAAAAGTCAGTCTGGTGCTACACGGAGCGTCCAGCAGCTAAGAGCATTTGGTGCTCTTTCAGAGCACTGACATTTGGTTTCCAGCCTCCATGTCTGACTGTTCATAACTAGCTATACCATCAATGCCAAGGAACCTGATGCCTTCTTCTGACATTTTCAGAGACCTGTGCTCACATGTACATACATATAACACAGAGACACACATACACATAAATAAAACAAATATTTAAAAATATATTGGCCTCTTCTCTCTGCCTTTTATTTGATCATTTTTATGTTAATGTGTGTGTGTGTCTGTGTGTGTTATAGCTCATGCTTATTTTTTCTTAGCCTCATAATGGGAGACAATATTGTGAGATATTTAGACAGACTATACCAGATAGATAGATAGATAGATAGATAGATAGACAGATAGATAGATATAGAGATATAGAGAAATATAGAGATATATACAACTATACCTTTATCAACCACTAGATTTTAAATTTAGATTGTTTTCTTCTAAATTTACTTCCATTCAAATTATCCATATGCACTGATTCAAAAAGATAACTGAACATGAGACCCAATCTGACTTCCTAACAATGCATTTCTTATATGGTTGTTATCAAAGAAGATGAGGCTCTGTTTCCAACAGAAGTGATGACTTACTGTCTAGGGACAATAGACCTTTACAGAGCCTCTTAGAATCTCAGTCATTTGTTTCATTGATCTTGACCATTCCAACAGTTACAAGATGAAATCTCGAAGTAGTTTTGATTTGCATTTCCCTGACAACTAAGGATGCTGAACATTTCTCTAAGTGCTTCTCAGCCATTTGAATTTCTTCTTTTGAGAATTTATCTTTAGTTCTGTACCACATTTTTAATTGGATTACTTATATTCTTGATATCTGATTTTTTGTTTGCTTTATATATTTTATATATTAGCTTCTATCAGATGTATAGTTGGAAAAGCGTGTTCATTCTCTAGGCTGCCACTTTGTTCTAATGATTGATTTCTCTATCATGCAATAGCTTTTCAGTTTCACAAGGTCCCATTTACTAATTATTCATCCTAGTACCTATACTAATAATATTCTCTTCAGAAAGTCTTTTCCTCAGCCAGTCAGTGAGTTCAAGGCTATTTCCCACTTTCTCTTCTATAAGTTTCAGTAAATCTGGTCTTTGAATCATCTGGAGTTGAGTTTCACACCGGGTGATAAGTATGGGTCCATTGGATTCTTCTACATGCAGCCATTCAGTTGGACCAGCACTATTTGTTGAAGACAATGCCTTTATTCCAGTGTGAATTTCTGTGTTCCTTACTAAATATTAGGTGTCTGTGGCTGTGTGGATTTGTGTCTGGGTTTTCAATTCAATCACATTAGTGAACTTGTCTGTTTCTTTACTAGCACTGGGCTGTTTCTATTACTATAACTCTCTACTACAATTCAAGGTTAGGGGTGGTGATACCTCCAGAAGTTCTTTGAGTATTATGGAAATTTTTTGCTATCTTGGGGTTTTTTTTTGGTTTTTCATATGAAGCTGAAAATTGTTCTTCTAAGTTCTGTGAAGGATTGTGTTGCAATGTTATGGACGTTGCATTGAATCGTTAGATTTCTTTATGTAGGATTTCATTTTTATCATGTTAATTCTACTGATCCAAGAGCATAGGAGATCTTCCCATCTTCTGACATCTTCAGCTTCTTCATTCAATATCTGAAAACTTTTAGTATATAAGTCTTTCACTTGCTTGAAGTTACCTCTTAATATATTATGTTTTTGAGGCTATCATGAGAAGTATTGTTTTACTGATTTCTTTTTCAGATCTGTTCTGATTCTAATGAGATGACCATGTGGTTTTTGTCTTTCAGTTTATCAGTTACATTCATCAATTTACATACACTGAACTGTCTCTGAATCTCTGGGATGACATCTACTTGATCATGGTAATGACTTCTTTTGATGTGTTCTTGTATTCAGTTTCCAATTATCTTACTGAGAATTTTCTCATCTGTGTTCATAGGGAAATTGATCTGTGATTCTCTTCCTTTATTAGGCCTTTATGTAGTCTAGGTAACTGTGGCCTCACAAAATGAACTGGGCAATATTCCTACCCTTTCTATGTTGTAGAATAATTTGATGAGCATTGGCATTAACTCTTTGAAAGTCTGGTAAAATTCTGTGCTAAAACAATCTAACCCTGGAACTTCAGTGTTGAACTATTCTGCTAAAAATCCATCTTCAGAAATGGGCTGCTTAGCAGGAATATGACATTGGCCAAGGACAAGGAAGTAGGCTTCAGGTAGGAATCTAAATATTAGGCCAGAAAAAAAAAGTAATTTGAGGCAGGAATCTAAATTTTAGGCTAAAACAAAGGAAGTTGGCTTCAGACATGAAAATGACTTTGGGCTAGGACAGGGAAGTTGGCTCAGATATTTTGGTTATCCTGATAAGCCCTTAGAAACAGTGATCATGTGAGTGTTCACTAAATTTTGTTTATTGTCTTGCTTGTTCCTTGACTATTTGCATCTATTGTATTGCTAGTCCCTCAACCTAGAACTGACCTGAATACTTGCATGTAATTAAAATGATATAAAAGCGAAAATGAGGAGGGGGATGTTATAGGAGGTCCTAGGGAGGGGAAATGGGGAAAAGGGATGACATCTGAAATGTAAATAAATAAAATATCCAATTAAAAAATCCATATCTCCAATTTCTGTATGTAGTCACTTAGTGCTATGAACTAGTCTGTTATAAATCCATCTTCTTTGTGCCCATAAATTTGGGTATATTTTTCATTTTGTAGTGAGTTGTTCAGTTTCAATGACTTTTAATCATTGCTTCTATTTGACTACTGCTATTGGTCTGTTTAAATTGTTTGCCAATCATGACTTAACTTTAGTAAATTGCATGTAACAAAATATTATCTATTTCTTTTAGATTTTCCAATTTGGTGGAGTACAACTTTTTAAATTGTATCCTTATGTTTGTCTGAGTTACCTCAGTGTCCCATGTTACACTCTCCCTTTCACCTCTGTTTTTATTAATTTGGATAATCTGTCTACCTTTTATTTAATTTGGCTAAGGGTTGTCAATCTTTTTTAATTTTTCTCAAAGAATTTTCTCTTTGTTTCATTGATTCTATGTATTGTTTTATTTTCTTCTGTTTGATTTGTTGCTTTTATTTTGTTGGTTTCTGCCCTGAGTTTGGTGTTTCTTGTTATCTATTGTTTTGTGATGTTATTTCTTCTTTGCGTTCTAGAGTTTTTAGGTTGTTTTCAAGTTATTGGTATGGTATATCTCCAATTTCTGTATGTAGTCACTTAGTGCTATGAACTAGCCTGTTAAAAATCCATCTTCACTGTGCCCATAAGTTTGGATATATTTTGTATTTGATTTTATTGAATTCCAGAAAGTTTTAAATTTATTCTTAATTTCTTCCTTGGCCCATTTTTCATTCTGTAGTGAGTTGTTTAGTTTCAATGATTTTGCAGGCTTTATTTTGTTTTTGTTGTTGTTTATATACAGCCTTAATCTGTGGTGGTCAGATAAACTCAGGATGTTTGATTTTCTTGTATTGATTGGAACTGTATGACCAAATATGTGGTAAGTTATGAGGAAAGTTCCATGAGGTGCTGAGAAGAAGGTATATTCTTCTATGTTTGGGTGAAATATTCAGTAAGTGTTAGGTCCATATTCATTTATGCTATCAGTTAGCACCATCATTTCTCTGTTTTGTTTTTTGTCTAGAGATCCTGACTATTGGTAAGACTGAGTCACTGAGAGTCTAGGTCAATATGTGATTTAAGCTGTAGTAGTGTTTCTTTTACAAACTTGGTTGCCCTCATGATTGGGACATAAATGTTAAGAATTTTACTGTCCTCTTAGTGGATTTTTCCTTTGTTAAGTATGTAATATCCTTCCCTATCTCTTCTAATTAGTTTTGGTTCAAAATCTACTTTGTCAGATACTAAAATGGCTATAGCCACTTGTTTCTTAGGTACACTTGCTTCGATATTTTACTCTAAGGTGATGTCTATCCTTGAAATTAAGAGTGTTTCTTGGAAGCAGCTGAAAAAATGATGGGTCCTATTTTGGAATCCATTTTGTTAATCATTTTGTTTTTTAATTAGGAATTGAGACCATTCATGTTAAAAGAAAGCTTTATCAATAATCAATGATTGTTGATTTCTATTATTTTGATATGGTGGTGGTGGTTTTGGTGGTGATTATGAGGTGTGTGTGTGCGTGTGCATGTGTGTGTGTGTGTGTGTGTGTGTGTGTGTGTGTGTGTGTGTGTGTTTTCCTTCTTTTGATTTTTCTGGTCTAGGATTAGTAAGTTCCTGTGTTTTCATAGTTGTAGTTAACTACTTCAGGTTGGAGTTTTCCCTCTAGCACTTTCTGTAAGACTGAATCTGTAGATAAACATTGCTTAAATTAGACTTTATCATAGAATGTCTTGTTTTCTCCATCTTCCAAAGGAAGAAGTATGTATGAGTTTGGCTGTATGAGTTTGCATTCCCACCAGCAATGAATGAGCATTGCTCTTACTTTACATCTTTGCCAAAATGATCTGTCACTTGTTTTATTGATCTTAGCCATTCTGATGGGTATAAGATGAAATCTCAAAGTACTTTTGATTTCCGTTTCCCTGATGATGGCTAAGGATTTAGGTTAGCTAAGGATGGACATTTCTTTATTTCTCAGCAGTTTGAGTTTCTTTTATTGAGAATTCTCTGTTTAGATCTGTTTCTAATTCAATTATTTGTTTTCTTGATACCTAGTTCTTAAGTTCTTTATATATTTTGAATATTAATCTCCTATATTTCCCAATTCTGTAGGTGGCTGCTTTGTCTGAATGATTGCATCCTTTACTATGCAGAAGCTTCTCAGTTTCATTGGGTCCTATTTATTAATGATTTTCTGTCCAGAAATTCTTTTCCTGAGTCAATGGGTTCAAGGCTAATCCCTACTATCCCTTCTATCAGATTCAGTGACTCTGGTTTTATGTTGAGGTCTTTGATCCATTTGGAGTTGAGTTTTGTGCAGAGTGGTAAATATGAATCTATGTGCGTTCGTAGAAATATTCTATATGCAGCTATCCTGCTTGGCCAGCACCATTTGTTGAAGAAGCTGTCTTTATTCCTGTGTGCATATCTTACTTCTTCATCAAAAATTAAGAGTCTATGGCCGTGTGGATTTATGTCTGGGTCTTCAATGCAATGGCATTGATCAATGTGTCTATTTCTGTGCCAGCACCAGCCTGCTTTCATTACTATAACTCTGTACTACAATTTGAGGTCAGAAATAATGATACTTCCAGCAATTCTTTGAGTATTGTAGAATTGGTTAGCTATCCTTGGTTTTGTTTTTCCATAGGAAGCTGAAAACTGTCCTTTCAAGATATGTGAAGAATTGTGTTTGAATTTTATGGGCGTTGCATTTAATTTTTAGATTGCTTTTGGTAGGATGATCCTACAGATCCATGAGAATGGGAGAGCTTTCCGTCTTCTGTTTTCTTTTTCAATTTTTTGATTCAAATCCTTAAAGTTTTTATTATATAAGCCTTTCACTAACTTGGTAGAATTGCCACAAGATATTTTATATTATTTGAGGTTATTGTGAAAAGTGTTGTTTCCTTGATTTATTTCTGACTTCCTTTTGTCTAGAGCTTTCAGACAACTTGTCATTTGTGTATAAAAAGGCTATTGCTTTTTGTTCATTTTTGTTTTTGAGTTGGTTTTGTATCCTGCTACTTTGTTGAGAGTTTTTGTCAGCTATAGGAATTTCCTGAAGAATTTACTGGGTCACTTATGTATTCTACAATATCATCGGCAAATAAAGATACTTTGACTTCTTCCTTTCACACTTGTATCCCTTTGATCTCCTTCAGTTTTTTTATAACTCTAGCTAGACTTCAGATACTATATTGAATAGATATGGAGTGGACAACCTTGCCTTGTACCTGATTTCAGTGGAATTACTTTGAGTTTCTCTCCATTAAATTAATGTTTGCTATCATCTTGCTGTGAACTGTATTTAATAAGTTGAAGCACATCCCTTGCATCCCTAATATTTCTAGGACTTCTTTCATGAAAGTATAGCCTTTTGTCAAAGGCCTTTCTGCATCTATTTAGATGCTTATGTGGGATGTTTGTTTGTTTGTCTTTCAGCTTATTGATATGGTGGGTTTTACAATCTATTTATTGATTTGCACATATTGAATCATCCCTACGTCTCTTGGATGAAACCTAGTTAATCATGGTGGATGATCTTTCTGATGTGTTCTTGTATTAGGTTTTCAAGTACTTTCTTGAGTATTTTTGTATCTACGTTCATAAGGAAAATTGGTCTATAATTCTTTTCCTTTGTTGGATGCTTATACAGCTTGGACATCAGGGTAACTATGGCCTTGTAAGATGAACTGGACAATGTTCCTTCTGTTTTTATTTTGTGGATTGAATTAATGTGTTTTAGGATTAACTCTTCTTTGAAACTAGGATACAATTCTGTACTAAAACCGCCTGGCCCTGCCCCCACCTCCCCCTTTGAGTCAGGGAAGTTCATCTTTTAATGACTGCTTTTATTTCATTAAGAGTTGTGGATTGGTTTAAATTGTTTATCTGGTCTTGATTAAACTTTGATGAGTGGTATATTAAGAGAAAATTATCTATTACTTTTAGTTTTTACAGTTTAGTGGAATACAGGTTTTTAAAGTATTGTCTTTATGATTCTCTGGATTTCCTCAGTGTCTGGTGTTGTCTCCCTTTTCATTTCTGATTTTGTTAATTTGGATCCTTTTTCTCTGTAATTTGTTAATTTTGATAAACATTTGTTAACCTTAATGATTTTCTCAGAGAACTATTTGTCTCATTGATTCCTTATACTGCCTTTGTTTGTTTGCTTAATTATATTTTGTTAATGATAGCCCTGAATTGGATTATTTCTTGCCATCTACTTCCTTTTGTCTAGTGCTTTCAGGTATGATGTTAAGTTGCTAGTATGAGATTTCTCCAATTTCTTTATGTAGGTACTTAGTGCTATGGACTTTCCTCTTAGAACAGCTTCTGTTGTGTCCCATAATTTGAGTATGCTGTGTATCCATTATCATCCAATTATAAAAGGTCTTTGATTTCCTTTTTAATTTTGACCCAAGTTTTATTCCGTAAAGAATTGTTCAGTTTCCACAGGTTTGTAAACTTTTTGTTGTCTGTTGCTGTTGATATCCAGCTTTAATCTATGATGGTCTGAAAGAACATAGGGCATTATTTCAATTTTCTTGTAACTGATAAAACTTGCTTTGTATCAGAGTATGTGGTCAGTTTTGGAGAAAGTTCCATGAGGTGTTCAGAAGAGAGTATATTCTTTTTTGCTTGAGTGAAATGTTCTACAAAAATCTGTTAGGTCTCTTTTGTTTATAACATTATTTAGCTCCAGCATTTCTCTGCTTAGTTTTTGTCTGGACAATCTCTCTATTGGCTAAAGTGGATTATTGAAGTCTCCCACTAACAGTGTATGAGGGTGAATATGTGATTTAAGCTATAGTAGTGTTTCTTTTGCAAACTTGATTGCCCTCATGTTGGGAGAACAGATGTTGAGAATTTCAATGTCCTCTTGGTTGACTTCTCCTTTGATAGATATATAATATCCTCCTCTATCTCTTCTGATTAATTTCCATTTGGTCTATTTTTCACTTATTAAAATGGCTATACCAGCTTGTTTCTTAGGTATATTTGCTCTAAATAGATTTGGGGTGTTATTTTTTTCAAACTCTTTACCCTGAGGTGATGTCTATCCTTGATGTTAAGGTTTGTTTCCTAGATGTAACAAAAGGATGGATCCTATTTTCACATTCATTCTGTTAGCCTGTGTCTTTTTATTTGGGCATTGAGACCCTTAATGCTGAGAGATATCAATGACCAATGATTCTTGATGCCCATTTTTTTTATTGTTGTTACTGTTGGTGGTGGTGGTAATAGTGTGTGTGTGTGTGTGTGTGTGTGTGTGTGTGTGTGTGTGTGTGTGTGAGGGGGGG
>NW_021604597.1:14890494-14906662 GCF_004785775.1 Grammomys surdaster | reverse complement strand
GTGTGTGTGTGTGGGGGGAGGGGGAGAGGGGAGAGGGGGAAGGGAGGGGAGGGGAGGGGGAGGGGAGGGGGAGAGGGAGAGAGATGGGTGTGCATGGGTGGGTGTTTTTCTCCTTTTGACTTTGCTGATCTGGGATTATTTAGCTCCTGTGTTTTCATGGTTGTATTTAACCTCTTTAAGTTGGGATTTTCCTTCTTGAGCCTTTTGTAGGGCTGAATTTGTAGACAGATATTGCTTACAATTTTGTATTATCATGGAATATCTTATTTTCCCTATCTATGGAGATTGAGGATTTTGCTTGGTATAAAAATCTAGGATGGCATTTGTGGTTTTTTAGAGTCTGAAACTCATCTGTCCAGGTCCTTCTGACTTTTAGAGTCTTCACCGAGAAGTCTGGTGTAATTCTAATAGGCTGGCTTTTATATGTTCCTTCGTCTTTTTCCTTTGTAGTTTTTAATATTCTATGCTCTGCATGTATGATGTTTTGATTATTACGTGCTCACGAGACTATTTAGTGTTTTGTATGTTTCTTGTACCCTGATAGTCACTTTCTTCTTTAGAAAATTTTCTTCTATAATGTTTTGGAAAATATTTTCTGTGAATTTGACCTGGGTTTCTTTCCCTTCATCTATTCCTATTATTCATATATTTGATATATGGATATGGTGTACTTGCTCTATTCCTGGATAATTTGTGCCAGATATTTTTAGATTTAACATTTTCTTTGACCAAGGTCTCCATTTCTTCTATCTTGCCTTCAATACCCATGATAGTCTCTTCCATCTCTTGTATTCGCTGGCAAAACTTACTTCTGAGCTCTCTGTTCGAGTTCCTAAATTTTTCCTTTCCAGGTTCCCTTAGTTTGAGTTTTTCTTCTTCTTCTATTTCCAGTTTCATATCTTAAATTGTTTGATTCATTTTCTTCCACAGTTGGTGGTTTTGAAGATTTATTTCCTCTTTAAGAACCTTTATCCTACTCATAAAGGCTATATTAAGGTCATTGTCGTGTACTTCAGCAATGTTGTGTTTCTCAGGATCTACCGTAGTTGTTGCTGGGCTCTGATAAAGACATATTATTCTGTCTGTTATTGATTGTCTTTTTACCCTGACATCTAGGCATCTGCGTTTTCAATGATTTTAATTACAGATGTTGGTATCTGGTCTTGTCTTCACTGAGTAAGTATCTTCTTCCTTGATTTTTGTTTCCCTTCTGGTTCTTAGGAGAATATGGTGCTTTCTGTTGCCTGACAGAGACTGTTCCTGTGATCCTACTAGGAGTGCCCCTGGGAGTTCTAGATCCAATGTGTTTATAAGTTTTGGGAGTTGATACTTAGGAATGAGCAAAGGCTAGACAGGGAAGCCTAAGGGAATCCATAAGAAAGCAGCAGGATCTGTTCCACCTGGATCTGGAACCACAAGTTCCACAAGGATCTCTTTAGTCCCCTGGGAATGGGGGAAGAGAGTGAGAGGTCACAGCAGAATGTCTCCTACAGACTTGGGGCTAAGACTGGGGGTTGGATTTGAAAGAAAGGTGGGGGAGTGAAGATCTGAAACTCACCTACCTATTTTACTGACCTACTTGCTTCTTTGGCAAGCCTAGTGGTGGGTTTTCAGGGAATGGTTGCTGCAGTTGGGAACTGAGATAAGGGGATGCATGAAGAGGAGGGAGAATGGAGGGAGATCTGCTGGAGATGAGGGCAAAGGGGAAGCAGAGACCACTGAGGAAGGTTATCTGCTTGAAGGATGAGGCTAGGAGATTGCATTGGAGGAGAGGAGAGGGAGGTGAAGATCTAACAGCTTCCTTGGCCTGAGTGGCAGACAGGATCCCTGAGAATCACCTGTCTGTGTTCTATGGAGGGACAAAAAGAATGAGGATCTGGATGTGAGAGGAGGTGGGGAAGAACTGGGAGGAGTTGAGAGGGGGAGCCATAGTCAGGATATATAGTCTGGAAAAAATCTACTTTCAATAAAAGAAAAAAAGAACTCTAAATTCAATAATAGTAACAAATTTAAAATCTGGTTGAGAAATGAGACAAAAATTTGAACACTTCATGAAAGGTGATACAAAATGATAAATGAATGTAAAATGACATTTTATTTGATATGTTATTATAGAAATGAAAATTAAACCACAATGAAACTCAACTACATCAATTATGATGTCTAACAACTACACAATTATGCTGTCTAACATGGAAGAGACTGATTTTGTCATGGCTTGACAAGAAGCATGTGGCACAGCCGACTGTGTTGAAAGAGTAAAACGCATCCAGCACTGGTGGGGGGGAAGGGGAACAGACTTAAAAAATAATAAAATTAGAGTTGCATCAACCATATGACTTGGTGATATATATATATATATATATATATATATATATATATATATATATATATTATTCACCAAAAAGGAATAAAAATATGGCCACACAAAAAGTTAAATGTCATTTCCCAGAGCAGATTTAGTCATAAGTTTCAAAATATAAAAACAGGCCAGTGTGATAAATGGGAAAAAGAAAAATCATGCATTACAATCAATCTTTATATTTTAAAAGGAACAAACCAGTGATAGACTAGCAAAGTAAATGAGCCTCATAAACACACCAAACTAAGGATTCATCTTTTTTAAAGAGAGATTTTATTCTGAAGAATTTCTAAAAATAAAAGACACTCACTTAGGGTGTATGGGAACATATGGGTGGACCTCTGGTGGGTGGTAAAGGCAGTGGTACAGCCCAAGGGATTTTATACATAATAGAAATGCTCAGTATCTTGACTGAGGTGGTAGTTACCTGACTCTGGATAAGTATCAAAATCACCAGTATGCATGTAACATAAGTGAATTTTATTGCACAAAAATTCTACTCCAGTTAGATATTTTAATTGCAGTAAAACACAGAATATAAAATAAGTTGTTAAATGTACAACTTGCTGTCTTCTGATATGTTCTGGAAAATTGCTTACCACAAATTTTACCTACTTCCAAAGAGTTTTTATCTCCCTAAGAAAAACCTTATGCTCATTAAATACTGTCTTGTATTTTCCATGCCGCCTACGGATCCCAGCAAACACCTGCCTACTTCTCCGTGGGTTTGATGACTCTGACTATTTTATAAAAATAAAACCATATTCTATGTCATCTCCATGTTGGTGTTTCACCTGGTGTGCTTTCAAGGTCGTCACACTGTAGCACATATCAACTTATTCCATTTTACTGTGAAATAATATCCTGTGGAATAGATACACCACAAAGCATTTAGCCACTCATGTAAGAGTGAAATTTGAATTCTTTCCACATTTCTGGTCATTCTGTGCAGCAATGCTACACATAAATGTACATTTATTTTTAAAAGACCTGTTTTTAATTCTTTGGCATCTATATCTGAGGTGGAATTGTTCCGCCATACTGGTAAATGGACTTACCTTCTTGAGGAACCATCAGCCTACTTTCCAGTATTCTCAATATACAAAGTGTATTTTTAGTACCATCTATAAACAAAGTTGAAATTTCCTGAAAGCTTTGTCAATCCTTCTTTCCCACTGTATTAAAGATACAGTTCCAGCTGGTGTAACACGCTGCCTCACTGTCGTTTTGCTGTTTCCATAGTGACTGAGCATCATTTCCGTATTAAACATGTGCATGTTTTCTTTGGAGCAGTATACATGGATGGGAAATATTTTCTCCCAGCTTCTGTTGACTTTTCATTTTCTTGAATTTTGGTGAAGTTTTTTTCTTTATTTGTTCAAGTTTTTGGTGTCATGCCTTAAGAAACCACTGCCAAACCCAGTCATGAATACTTATCCCAATGTTTTCTTCGACAAGTGTTATGGTTTTAGCATTTATAGTAGGTCATCACTTTGTTGCTGGTTTGGGTTTTTTCCCACAGAGTAATTTAATCTGTGGATTAAAATAAAACAGAATCAGGTAGAAATATTGTTTGAGCTTTTTGTTGTTTGTTTTAATGCTACTATTACTGTGGATTTCAGTTTTACCTGGTGCTACTTGTATACCTTGTATTACGTCCAGTTCTCACAAACAGCCTTCAGGGGCAGGCATATAGATATTATTGTTGCTTTACAAATGGAAAGTCTGAGAGTGGAGGTGAGTAACCTGCAGAATATCACTTTGTTGTTTTATCCCCACTCTCTATGTGTGTGCTATGTGTATACATGTGTCCATGTGTATGTGTTCACAGAGGCCAAAGGCTAATATCTGGTGTTTTTCTCACTCACTTGTGCTTATTTTTTTGAGCCAAGATCTTTCGCTGAACCTGGAGCTTGGCTAGCTGGGGATCTGACCTTCTAGGGGTCATTCTTAACCCCTAGGCCCAGCTTTTTATATGAATGCTGAGGAATTGAATCCAGATCTTTATGCTTGTGTGGCAAACATTTTACCTACTGTGATATCCTTGCAGGCCTCAATTTGGGTTAATATTTGTATATGGTATTAAGTATGCACACAATTTCATTTTGCATACAGATATTCAGTTTTTCAGGAATCAATTTTGAAATAACAATTCATCCTTCATTGAAGGGCCTTGATATCATTGTCAAAATTCAATTATCCATAGATATGTGAATTTAATCCTACTTGTCTATATGGTTATCCTTATACCAATACTGCACCGTTTTAATTACTCTCCCTTTGCAATAAGTTTTGAAGGCAGGAAGTGTGAGTCTTCCAATTTTATTCTTTGACAGTGTTTCCTTGAATTTATTTTGAGGATTTTCTTGTCCATTTTTAGGGGGAAAAGCTGTTGCCATTTGATATAGACCACATTTAGTGTATGTATCGCTTTGAGTAATACTATATCTTAACACTGTTAAGTTTCTCCATCCATGAACATGGTATGTTTTTTCATTTACTGCAATTTTTGTTTTCAGTAATGCTTTGTAATTTTCCAATGTTACTCACCTCTATGATTAAATTTATTCCTAAGTATTTTATTCTTCTGAATGGTACAAATAGTTTTTTTTTTTTTTTGCTTGTGCCAGTGGTAAAGCTCAGTGGACAAAGGCACTTGCCTCCAAGCTAGAGAACCTAAGCTGGGTCTGCAAAAAGTGATTCCCACATTTGTCCTGTGACTTTCATATTTCAGCATGTTTTTGCCCTCTCACCCACACACACAACAAAAAAACGTGATAGCTTTTTCTGTAGATTTTTCTACTTCACTTTTAAATTCTGTTGCATATGAGTTGCCAACCTCTTATGTGTTGAGCTCATACCTACAGCTTTGTAATTTACAACTTGAGTGAATGTTCAGATTCATAATTTTCTACTTCCTGTGTGTATAGTCATGTCATTCCCAAATTTAGGTAGTTTCTTTTCTTCTCTTCCAATTTGGATACCTTTACCTCTTTTGCTTGTCAAGCAGCCCTTTGTAAATCTTCCAGCAAAATTACAAACAGTACTGAGAAATGTAGAGCTCTTGTCTTATTTCTGATACTTATGTATTGTGAATTGCAGATACGTTGTCATTTTAAGGGATAATTTACAAATGTTATAGCTTTGGACAGGTGGAAACTAGAGAGCTAGATCCAGGGATTTCTACCTTTCCTTTCCTCTTCTCTATTTTTCCTTCTTAGGTAAAGGAAAGGGATGGAAGAGAAAAGGGGGGATAAAGTAATATCATAGAAATTAGAGGAATAGACAAATAGGGATAGGTTATCAAATTTACTCTTAAACAAAAATTGTATAGCCATATATTACATTGGTAGAAATCTTTATAATTAATGCAAGTTGAACTTATAATTTTACATTGGTACAGGATTATAAATTGATGAAGATTTAAGGTTTTCATTGGCGTGAATTTCATATATTTATAAAAAATTTGAAATTAATATTGTTACTCTTTGATAGGCATTGTGCCTATACAACTTATCTAAGAATACAAGGCTTAGACCCAGTCAAATAACTGCCATTACAAACTGTTTAGGATGACTAAGTAACACTTGTTAAGGGCCAGATAGTAAACTCATAGTTATATTATAATAATTCAATTATAATAACATACTTTTAATTTACTTAAATGGAAATGACTAAGAATAATTAAGGTGTAACAGTCCAGATATACTTTGCATAGATAGATAGTCTTCAAAAGCATCAGAAGTCCACAGAATACCACATTTAAGGCCATTTCATTATTAAAGATCATTTGACTAAAGACACGGCTGTTCCTGACAGCACCCCCTTCTTGGTTCAAAGAAGAAATTGAGCATCATTGGAGATGCTCCTGTTGTGGCAAGATAGTCACTGGGCAAGAATTGCTTCAAATCATCTACAGACAAAAATACTGTTTAAGAAAAGGACATTCTATGTGGAATGGTTGACTAATTCTTCTGCCAATACAGGGTAAGCAATCCTTCTTAATTCTGCTTTACAAAGCTCTGTCAGATTATCCTGGGCCAGAAGGCTGAAGACTGATGCTCCTACGTTTTGAGGAATGAGGGACTGGCCAAGAAGTTAGCCATTTCTATAAAGTAGTTAAATTTTGGAAGCTATCTTTTGTGCTTCCTATATCTTCAGGTAATATTGAAGTCATTCTTGGACTTCTGATGGGGTTGAAGACTAGTTATAGTCTCATAGTCAGCTCAAGTTGTTTAGCATTGAGAGAGATGATATAGATCTGAGAGGATGGTTTTCAGATGATAATACAAGCTAAAACCAGATCATAATTCAGGTATAGAACTGTAGGCTTTTTAAGTTAGGATAGATGGCAGAGTGCTTTATCTAAATTGACATTTATGATGGACTGTGTTTTAAGTGTATCTTATACTTTATAATCTGCATAATTGTAATGGTTGTGCTCAATTTGCATCTGAAAGAAAAGAGCCTTTTACTTGGACAAAAAGGGAGACATGTTGTGAGTTACCCTGGTGCCAAGGAGGAGTGGATCATGTGCTCAGGTGATTTCGAATGAACCTTCTCCCCATTTTAACTGGTCAAATAAAGGCTAGAGCCTGTGATTGGTCAGTGGAAGGGAACGTTGGGGCTGGGTGTTTTAGAAAGTGAGGGAAGAGTAAATAGTGGAAAAGGAAGAAGATGGAGGAAGAAGAGGTGGAAGGAAGATGGAGAAGAATCATATGGCCTGGAGAAGCTGCAAGTAGCGAGGGATCTCATAGCCGGGGAATAGAGTAGTGTGGTGGGAAATCTGCCCAGTCTAGGCGTGCAGCTTGTAAATATTGTAACTGAGTTGTGTGTTGTTGCATGAGTGTATTGGGGTTGAAGATTTTTACTGCAACACTTGAGAGCTATGCTTCAGGGTTTCCTGCACAGGATGTGAGCTGTGGGTTTTGCAAGTGCCCTTCATCATGTGAAGGAAACTGCTTCTGTTTCTGGTTGTCAGAGTATTTTCATCATGAAGAGGACTGGACTATATCAATTGTTTATTGTTTATTTTTAAACAATTGGGATGATTTTGGAATTGTTCTTCTTTGTTCTGTTAATATGATGCATTAAATTAGTTTTCTTATGTTGACCCACCTACATGTTTCTGAGGTAAATCCTTCTTTTGTATATAACATAATTGATTTAATTTTATATTGTTTTTAAATTAGCTGCTCTTTTGTTACTGACTTTTGTATTTAGTTTAAGGATATTAGTCTCTAGTTCTATTTTTCTATGGCGTCTTTTCTGGCCTTGGTACCAGGATAATGCCACCCACATAGGATATTACGTCTTTCCAATTCTACTTGTTGGGAAAAGATAAAAGGTACTAGTATCAATTTTCTTTTAGAGTTTGGTAGACTTCACCAATGAAGCCATTTGATTCTAGACTTTTTTAAGCTGAGAAATGTTGATTACTAATTCAGTCTCAATTTTTAAATTTTTTATGACTCATGTATTTGGTAGGATACATTTCTAAAAATTAACCCACTTCATTAAGGTTACCTACTTTAGTACCCTACAATTTCACAGCATTTACTCGCAATTCTTATTTCTATAAAGTAGGTCATAAGGAACTTAGGTCAGTGGAAACTTCACTTTGAATATTTTGCATCTTATGTGTCAATGTATGTGTATGTCTGTGTGTGTAAATATGTGTGCTGTATTTATGTATGTGTGCCTGTATATGTGTGCATATGTTTGTGCATATTTTAAAGTATGTATATGTCTGTGTGTATATGTGTGTTTGCCTGTGTATGTGCCCATGCATTTGTGCATATCTCTATGTGTCTATATGTTTGTCTAAACGTGTGTGTCTGTATGTGCATGGTATGTATCTAGTTCAGTCAGCCTGAAGATTTGTTAATTTACTTATTGTTTGATTTCCTTGTTGTTAAAACAAGTTAAAAAAACATTTTACTAAATGCCTTTTATAATCTTGCCCATTACTATCTTTTTCCTAAAAACTTATTCCTGCCATCTCTGTGTTGATTTCTGTAATGTGGAATACAAAGGTCTCTTTTTAGTGTGAGAACAGGGGTCAAAGAGAACCCAGTGCCCACCTAAGTCAGACGACTATCTTCTCACAATAACCCCACTTCTTTTCCATGATTGCCTGTGAAAGACTAACATGGCTCAGTGTGGACCAGTGATACGTGAGTATCACAAAAGAAGTATTTCAGCAAAGAAGTGTGATTACATCAGCAAGGCTTGAGGGCAGGCTGTGCTTCTGTAGAAGGGGAATAAGTCTATTTTACATGTTTTGCCTCTGTCATTTTATAGCTGTGATTTCATTAAGTTAACTTCAGAGTACCAATTCCCAAACTCACAATGGTAAATATGGAACACAGCATGTAGCTACAGACTCCATGCAGGCCAGCACACAGCAGGAACTTAATCAGATCAGCACCTTCCCTGGCTCTGTGTCCCTCAGACAACAGGGGAAAGTCACAGTTTCCAGCAGCACACACCCCAAGAGCTTGTTGGAATATAGAGTCCCAGCCTAGCCCAGAACCACACCACAGTCTGAATCTAGTTTTTAAAAGATGTCATATATTGTCCCTACAGACAGAAATAGAGGAAAATTGTTCTTGTTTACTTCAACTCAGGCTGTTGATTGAGTTCATATTATGTGTCAGCACCGTTAGATTCTTTATCTATATTCTCTAGTCTTTACAGAAGCAGGAAGTATGATTGCTGATTTACATATCTTCACATTGGGGTTCTGAAGGCTTTGAGTGTCTTCAGTAATTAGTCAAGGGGACCAGCAGCCTATCCAGTGGCTCTTCCCTCTTCTTCTCTAAAGCTATCTTTCAAATGGGTTTAGCAAACAAATCCCACAAAACTGGTCATTTTTTCTGACCAGCATTGTGACATTCAAGTAAGTTTTTAAGACAGATGAGGGGAACTTTAACCTCCTGCCTGTGAGCCCAAACTATGAGCTATAAAATTCCCAACCTGGAGCTGGAACCACAAGGTGAACAGTTCACAGTTAGGTGCTACTGACCTGGCTGTCAGTCATCTCTTCTGTCACCCATTGTGCCTTTTGTCCATATTCACAAACCACTGAGTTGTAAGAAGCAACAAAGCTCTAGAAATATAGGGGTTGGGAAGTTTAAAACAGGACAATTTCATTGATTTAACTTTTCCCTTTTGTAGCTGCAAGAAGATCTGGCATCACATTTAAAAATTGTGTTGTTTGTTTGTTTGTTTGTTTGTTTAGTGGAGATGCACACATGCATGTCACAGCTCCTGTGTGAAAGTCAGAAATCAATTTCTAAGAGTTGATTCTCCCCTTGATCTTAAAGCATATTCTACTATCATTGCTGTGCAGTGTCCTCCAGCTTCCTGTCAATTCTCCTGAGAATGTCACCATCTTCACATAAAAGCATTGGGATAACAGATACACCCTTTTTTGTTCAAGGAACCATCCCCACATATCACCACATGTATATCTCATTTGGGCAGTTAAATGTCATTTCGTTCAGCTCTTAGTGTCTTGAAGGAGGAGTGTTTATACGATATGAGTATAGAAATTTGACAATTTCAAAGAGGCAATGCTGATGCTGGGAACCAGCCACAAAACCCTTTGGTATCAGAAATCTTCTGGCCTAAATAGGCAACCACAAAATCACATTTACTTTTATATCTTTCAACTATCAAAAGCAAGGATGGCAACAAGTAAGCCCCCCTCAACACCTAAAGATTTAAGTGTCTGCAGGTGATAAAGGAAACCTAAAGCGTCCTCTCCACCACCTCCTTCACTCTCTCCCTCCTTTCTGACTATCTCTATATTCAAAAAGCCCTATTCACCCATCTCTTATTAAACAAGGTAACAGTGTAACCCAATACTATGACCACTTATGGAGGGCCTGTTAAGTGGGATATAGAGGAATTTTAATCCAGCAACATGGCTGCTCTGGCAAGGGATAACATCCAAAGACTTTCTAGGTGTGTGGAATACAGACACACTCTTAGCACACACTTTCCATCCCAAACAATGTAGGTAAACTTAGTTTGTAGAAGGAAGTACTGATATTGGGAGGTGAGATCTATCTGTAAGGCAGTGAAGTTGAATTCATGGCAGTTTAGTTGGGTGCAGTTCAGTTCATGGAGTTCAGAGTTAATTTTTACTGGGAAAGTTTTACAGAAGGTTGCAGAGAAAACAAGCTAGACAGGTAAAGACAGCATGAGCCGGAAAATAAGAAGGAACCAGATGATTAGAACAAATTGCCCTAGTTTGAGGTCCAGCAGAGCAATTCAGTCAGGAGCTGAGAGAAGCCAGCTTGAAACAGTCAGCTTGGAGAAGAGTTTGAGCCAGAACAGCTGAGTTGAACTGGCCAGCCAGAACTCAGAAAGAGCTAGAAAGGGTGAGCTTATTCATCAGTAAGCCTTCAAGATGACAATTGCATCAGACAAACGTAATTACTTTTACAATGGAAGGCATGTAGGAGATGGTCGTTTGGTTTGGTTTGGTTTGGTTTGGTTTGGTTTGGTTTGGTTTGGTTTGGTTTGGTTTGGTTTGGTTTGGTGTGGTGTGGTGTGGTGTGGTTTGGTGTGGTTTGGTTTGGTTTGGTTTGGTTTGGTTTGGTTGGTTTGGTTGGTTTGATTTTTGTTTTATTTTGTAAAGCAGTCTTCTTCAGTTCACACAGAGAAAGTAGAAAACGCTGCTTAGATGGGTTAAGTGGCTTGGCCAAAGTCATGGAATGGGGGATGCTTACATATGGACTCCTGAAGGATATGCTAGACCTCACAGGCTCATGGCCCCAACTCTTTGGGCAAAGGAAACTTCTACTTACCTCACCCAGTACTAAAAGCCTGGGATCCCAGTAGTCTTTCTCAGTGCTACATGAAGATACATTATGCCATGTATCTACATTTTTTTCAAAGTTCATTTCACTGTGTCACTGCATCCTAGGCCAGGAAATCTGCATTTTCCACAGGCTTACCCAGGTGTTCTCAGTTGCTTTTGAGACTCAGATTGATGGGGAAGAAGGGGTATAGTTCTAAAAAAAAGCTGATCTTATGTTTCTTGTTCCAATAACCCAGTGCCAAAATGACAAGTCATATTCCACAGAGGCCTCCATTTGAATTCTAACCTTAGACAAGGAAAGAAATCTGATGAAATAGACACGCAGGACACACATGTGTGCCTGTGCTGGGGCAGAGAGGAAAGGTTATCAGGATTAAGTATCAAGAGCAGGGCAGGCAAAGGACAGGACCGGGGCTGGCCCCTTAGCCCTCCCTTTGTGCTAGACATGCCCCTTGCAGCTTCCTGCAGGATTTTGCACGTACCTAAGGTTCTATGCTCCCACCTGCACTGCTTCTTCTTGGGTGGAGATATTAGCAGGACATCTAGTCTAGAACAGTCTTTTCCATGTCCTTGGATACATTCTATTCCTTTTCAAGACCACTGGGGCCATGGTGGATGGATTTAAGATGTTCTCCAGCATTATTGGTCCTCTGCAGTCTCTGCCAACCTACTCAGAAAACTTATTAAATGCATCACAGCCCAGCCTATATCCTGTGCTATCTGTGGCCTGGACCCAAGCCCAGAGTCCTCCAACTCAGCACTCACATAGCTGGATATCTGTATTGAGCACCAACCATGTGCCAAGCACTAGAAAGATAAAGATGAGCAAAACACAGCCCTCACCCCAAGTTCCTTACAACAGTAGAGAATTACAAACCTAGACAGTCTGTGTCCTCCCTGTTCATCTGCCCCAACCCAAGCATAAAATGAAAATTTAAAACCTTACCTGCTACAAGGTGGTGGAGCTGGACTGTCAGGCTGGGGAAGCCAGAATCATTGCTCTAAAACTCCACCTACACCATGATAACTCCTTCATAGCCCATTTCATCTGTCTACTTTCTATGTCTTCCACTAGGTGGCGGCCCTGGTTGCCTTTGTGGCACATACACAATCTGAGCTAGGGGTGTAACTGACTGATAGAACACTTTTCTACCATGTGTGAGGCCCTGCAATCAAGAGAAGTTGGTTGAATAAATGAATTATTAAATAAAGCCACAGATATATTACAAAAAATTATCCTGGACAAAGAGATGGCTCAGTGGGTAACAAAACACTTGCCATATAAACTTGATGACCTGAGATCCAAAGTGAAAGATAATCAACTCCCCACCATTGCCTCTGACCTCCACACTTATAATGTGCCACGAGTGTACCTGCACTCCTATACATACCACATACAGACACACACATGCACACACACATACACATACACACACACACACACACACACACACACACACACAAACACACACACACATGTCCACAAATAAATAAGATTTAAAAATTGTCTGCAGTTGTATATGCAGAGATATATTTGAGAAGTGAAGTCACCATCTCATGCAGACTCATCTCTCTGGATACAGGCTGGAGTCCTTGGAGACATAGAATAGCAGTTAAGAATGAGCCTCATTAGAGAAGCACAGGTCATGTGCTTCCCCTATCTTTGGCTTCCTGTTTTGGGTGAAAGACAGTGAGATATGGCTGCAATGTTCATCCATAGTGCCCCAGTCCTCAGTCCTTGTTGCTGAATTAATCTGAAATCTCATTGATACTTATGCAGAATACAGAAATATATAGAAGTAGCAGCTCCCAGCAGATAGAGGGACGAATAGGCATTCTGGATATCATGTGGTAACAGGTGAATATACTACCATCTATCTTTTCTGCCAAGAAAAGTAAGGCATGGGATCATAAAGGAAAAAAAAAGATAAGAGAGTGGGTTTCAAAAGTCACTTAGTAGTTGCCTTAGGAGGTAACATGAAGAGCACATGGAATGAGAGCAAGTGAAGACACCATCACTTTCAATAACCCCTTGGAAAAGGTCCATTCCCAAATGCCCTTCATCTTTGTTGCTGTTTGTTGAAGGTTTGCAAAGCTGACTAAGAATGTTTTATGCTAATTGGCTTTATCTGACATCCCTTTATCATCTGAAATTAATAGACAGCCTAGTAGATACAAGGTTAATGGAACATCTTCTCCACCTCAGATTTGCAACTTGGCATTTTCCCCAAAACACCACTTTCATCTTTATATAAATGGTCATGTCTATAATGACTTTTACGAAAGGCACACTGTCTAATCCCATCAACCTGTCCATGAAGCACTATAGAGGGAAATCATTCCCTGTCATTTGAGAAGATGCTCTGCTCTTGAATGTCCTGACATGCGCCTGAATGTCCAACAAATTTCACATTCTCTTAGTGTGGGGTGGGGGTAGCAATGGCAACCCAGTGCACCAGCAACTGGCCTCATGATATATTCACTTCTGCAGCTGATTGCAATGATGCCATCCCAGACAGGAAAGCCTCCTGGGGAGTAGAAGGACACATGGGTCCAGGGTCCAGAGAAGATAGAAATCTCCCTCCTCCTTCTGCTCCTTCTTTACAAGCAAGGAGGTTGAGGTGACTTCTGGAAAGGAATCATGGCTTCTGGCTGAAGCCTGGCTTTCTCTGAACCTCTGAGACTCTTTGAGAGACAAAAAAGAGCTGAGAAGATGGAGGAGATAAAGGAGATAAAAGGAATAAAGGAGATGAGGAGATGTTTGGGCCTCTAAGGAAAAGAGTGTAGAGCATCAGCAGGTTTATTTCCTTATATCCAGCTTGGGTCACAAGAGGTCTGAGAGGGAGGTAGAGAGCAGAGTCTGTAGGTTAACCCTACATGATTTCTGTTATCAGAGCCCCAGAGGACTCTTGAATGTTGGAGTCTTACCAGTACTGCACCAGTGATTAACACATACAAAAAGGGCAGAAAGAAAACTAAAATAAAATTTAATACATGTTGTATGTACATTTCACATCTCCTGCTCAGTACCCCATTTCACTAGTAATTACCATGCCAAAGCTGTTTACCACAACATGCCAGCTTTTGCTGCAAGCAAGTTGGTTTGCATATTTTTAGATCTTATTTATATTTGTATATCATATGTTCCAGCATCAAATGTAAATAGAAACAAATGGAAGATGCAACAGGAAGCAATGAAATGACAGAAGTTTTTAACAATAAACACAAGTAGATTCCACTGTCCCAGAAATAAACATGAAGGCGGTCTAGTCATAGCCCTCATGATGGTATCTGATCTTCCAAGCTCATGGCTTCCATTTTCAAACTTACCTTCTAGTCTAAAGTTGGCTGTCTGTCAGGTTGCAACCATTATGATGTCATTCTCATCTCTAAAAAGAAAACAAAAGGTTAGAGGATAATTTTGTCAGACAACTCTCCTCTTCCATTATGGGTGTCAAGTTTTGAGCTCAGGTGATCAAGCAGAATGAGTGCTTTTACACACTGAAACGATGGTGAGCACTGTAACTGTCTTAGTTACTTTTCTATTGATGTGCTAAGACACTGTGACCAAGGCAACTTATAGAAGAAAAAGATTACTTGGGGCTTATAGTTTCAGAGGGTTAAAGTTCATGCCATCATGATAGGGAGCATCGCAGGAAGCAGGCATGTGTAGAGCTAGAGCAGTAGCTGAGAGCTTACATGTTGAGATGACAACCATTAAGAAGAGAGAGCTGCTAGGACTGGCTTGGGCTTTTGAAACCTCAGTGACATATCTCCTCCAACAAGGCCACACCTTCCAATCCTTCCCAAACAGTTCCATCAGCTGGTACCAAACCTTTAAATATATGAACCTATGCGAGCCATTCTCATTTGAAAGCACCACACTAGCTCTGGTTTGAGTTTTTGTGGCTCTGTACAATTTTGCTGTGTGGCTGTCTATTCTACATTTGTAATTACCAAGCCTCCTGACTCAGTTTTGCCTTGTGGAATGCCTAAGAGGAAGAGATTGCAGAAATGGTGCTGTAAGCATTCTTCTATCTCTCCTGATTGGCATATGTGTGCATTTATAAAGAAATGGAAATGCTGGTACATACCACTCAGCTTCACCAGGTATTACAAACTCCGGGTGATACTCTGCCTCTCCTCACAATGGACAGGAGCCTGTGTTCTTCAGCAGCACTTGGTATTTGGAGGATTTTTAGACTTTTGCCTTTGATAGGCCTAGAATTATGACTTTTGCATTTCCCTGGTTTCTAGTGAAGCTCTGCATCATCTACACGTCCTCTTCCACAGACTTCTTATATCGAATCTCTAAATTGGATTCCCTTTGTTTTCTTTTTTATTCCTTCTGTAACCTATGTGGGAATATTTTATGTTGCTGGTACCTACTGAAGCCAGAATGGGCCTCCTGTGCTTGGTGTGCAGACATATATGCAAGTAAAACACACATGGACATAGAATAAAAAAAATTAATTTCTTTAAAATTGACTTTTGATTTTTAATCTATCTATTCATGCACTTCATTTATTATGTGACATAAAGTTATGATTTTACACTTTTGTTGGGGGGTTAGCTAACCATTTATCCCAGTACCATTTATCAAATGGTGTTATATTCCCAGTGTTCAGTTGTTAAACAGTATTTCCAGATGTGCCTTGGTTTTTTCCTCTGGCCTTTTTACTGCTTCCCTGTCTTGCTCACCTCACATTTCTGTCAATACTACACTGTCCTAATTACAACAGCTTTGCAGCAAGTCTTAGAGTTCTTGTGGTGCGAAACAGATAATAATCTGGGGAATCCATGAAATGGAACAAATGCACTAGTGCTTTTTCCCCTTTCCATATGCCTGGTCTTTAACAGTTTTACTCCAGATATTTTGAACTGTACCATTTATGCAACAGTGCTTTTATTTTCCTATACACATTCTTGAGCTTTATTGGCATAATAAGTTCACTTACCTGTGGTGGGTAGGA
>NW_021604597.1:14883212-14890484 GCF_004785775.1 Grammomys surdaster | reverse complement strand
TAGAGCACAGTGATGCTGCAGTGGATAGAGCACAGTGATGCTGCAGTAGATAGAGCACAGTGATGCTGAGGTGGATAGAGCACAGTGATGCTGAGGTAGATAGAGCACACTGATGCTGCGGTGGATAGAGCACAGTGATGCTGCAGTGGATAGAGTACAGTGATGCTGCAGTAGATAGAGCACAGTGATGCTGAGGTGGATAGAGCACAGTGATGCTGCAGTGGATAGAGCACAGTGATGCTGCAGTGGATAGAGCACAGTGATGCAGTGGTGGATAGAGCACAGTGATGCTGCAGTGGATAGAGCACAGTGATGCAGTGGTGGATAGAGCACAGTCATGCAGTGGTGGATAGAGCACAGTCATGCTGCGGTGGATAGAACACACTGATGCAGTGGTGGATAGAGCACAGTCATGCAGTGGTGGATAGAGCACAGTCATGCAGTGGTGGATAGAGCACAGTCATGCAGTGGTGGATAGAGCACAGTCATGCAGTGGTGGATAGAGCACAGTGATGTTCATGCCAAAAATAGCATTTTCCCATTCTAAAATCAAACCCCTTCTGTATATTCTGGCCAATGGAAATATGATCCATATGGCTTCTGTAGTTAACTACACAATTTCATAAAGGGGGGGACCTGTCTTCAAATATTTTCTCATTCAAGATACGTTCAAGGGTATTAAGTTACAAAATACAAATTAATCTAAGAACACAAATAGCTAATCTGCATGTGTCTTTATTGTCAGTTTGGAAAGTGATGTAAAGCATTGTCTAGTATGGCTACAAGAAGACACATGCTTTCTTAAGAAGTGATTCTTGCTATCCTTCCACTTGATACCAAGTGTCTATGTTACCAAACTTTGGATCTGAGGCAGAAGAGATGCTGGGAGACTTCCAGGGCTGAAGAGCTTTCATCTACCTGTCAGGGTGCTCACCCTTACAACCTCCCCAACATACCAAGAGTGCAGTGACCTTAAATAGATGGTCCATCCCTGAACCCCATACAAGACCTCACTGATTCTCAGCACTGATTGTGGGACATCTGAGTGGACAGCCTTCAGCTGACCTCTCCCCAGCTGTTGGATCACTCCATCGTGGCTTCAGAAAGTCAAGTATGCCTTCAGTACCCTTTCTGCACTTCCAGTCCATAAAATCTGTGATATAATGTTGGCCATTGTTAAAAAAATGTTTCATTGTGCAGCAACTGATAAGTAGAAAAGAAGCTTTGCTGCTTTATAAAATATCATATCATAACATAACATAGCAAAATATAACCTGACAACAGCTAACATTTACTAGGCCTTGCAACAGATAAGTAATTTATAGAATTCTTTCAGTTAACCCTCAAAATGACCCCAGGTAGAGATTGTTTAATATAATTTCACAGAATGAGCTGCAACATAAGGATGTAGTTGCAGCTACACAGAGCTCAAATATTCTATGTTTTTCATAATTAGTACTAAATAACATATACACATGGATTTTGCATGATGAAATCCATACTTCGTGTGCAGATATAAAAGAAGAATTTAGGAAAATAGGGGAAAGACAGAGAAAGATCAAATATTGTGGCTTTTATCTATGTTCCAACAAAAGAGGAACATGTGATGCAGAATTGCATGTTAGTCTTTGAGAATGGGCTTCATAGACCAACAAGATCTGGGTGGTGAGCTGTGGGATGGTATGCAGTAATAGTGGCTGAGAGAAGAACATGGCTCTGGGGCTATTGGCAGAGGATCAAAGGACAGCAAGTGTGTCTCAGTGGGTCAGTGGGTTCTGGTGTCCACAGGAAACATAAGGAGTTTCTAGATAATCACCATATAAGCACTACACATTTAGTATTGCAAAGTAGATAAAGGACCACCTGGACTTCCATTATTTTTTATTTTGAAAGAATTGAGTGTGATGGTTTGTATATGTATGGCCCAGGGAATGGCACTATTAGGAGGTGTGACCTTGTTGGAGTTGGAGTGTCAAGTGGTTGTAGGATTAAGACCCTCACCCTAGCTCCCTGGAAGTCAGTCTTCCACTAGCAGCCTTTAGATGGAGATGTTCCCTCAGCTCTGCCTGAATCGTGCCTTCCTAGATGTGGCCATGCTTCCACCTTGATGATGATGAACTGAACCTCTGAACGTGTAAGTCAGCCCAATTAATTTCTTTTTTATGTAGGAGTTGCCCTGGTAATGGTATCTCTTCACAGCAGTAAAATCCTAACTAAGATATAGACATTTGTAGACAAGTTCTGTTATTCACTTTGTCATGTTTTTTGTACATCTGTTTTGCACAGTGAGTTTTACTGAGCCAGGTTTAAGAGTTACATTGTTGAAGAGAAAGACAATAAATACACAGAGAAAAAGTTAATAAAATAATAGCAAATTGAGAAGATGTTAGGAAGGAGGTAATTGAGGAATTAGGATATAACCATTGACCCTCTAGATAGGGGGTCAGAGATGTCTTGGAGAAACATCACAAGCCATGCTAGATAAGAACTTCACAACTCACTAATCTAGTAGTGTGGTCACAAGTAAGGTCATATTGACCAAAGGACAAAAGAGAATCTACAGGTCCCTGTGGACCATGATTATGGATTCAGATCTGGATCTTATGCTGTGCACAGTGAGCTATGAGAGGGTTTTAAGCAGGAGGAATTGCAATCAAATCTATATTTTGATAGTAACTTTGTTTCTGTATATGGCTGCATTGTTAGGGAAGGAAACAAACAAACAAACAAAAACCCAGAAACAGGACCCAACTACAGGCTGCTACAGGAGTCAGGCCAGAGGCAAAGAGATCTGCAAATAAATTGAAACATGAGATGGAGAAAATAGGAAACTTCAAGATGGGCTTTAAGATATGGAATCAAGGAGATCAATGCATTCAAGCTCTGAAAGAGGCAAAGTTGGACGTTGAGATGATTCTCAGGAGCCTGGTCCTAGTAAGTGGGTACATACCAGAACCGTTCCTAGAATCAGACAGTGAGCCTGGAGAACGGGCTTTCTCAGAAATTCGGTGATACTCAGTTTGTTCTACTGTGGATTTACTTGCTTTGATATGGCCAAGTCACCTTCTCCATGGAATTTTCAAGAAGGAATTTAGATGAGATGGGGGCTATGTGTCAGAGGAGAGCTCTGAGAAGATGTAATCCTGAGAGTCTTCACTAGAGATGACCTTCAGAGTCACCTGTGTCTCTAGATATACCAAGTCACTTTAAATGAGAACAATTTAGGTTTTCTTTTTTCTTTTTTTCAAAATAACATCAATATGTTTTTAAAATTTAACTTCCATCTAGGTTTCTGGTTTGTTCATACTAAGCCCCCCTTTTTTTTTTCTGGCAGGAATACAGAGTTCTCTGTTGCACAGAGGTTGACCAGCAGGATGAGCCTCCTCAATCTTGATTGAGCCTCCTTGCCACAAGCCTCCATCCCATGCAGAATGAAGGTTCTCTTTGAATTTTCAAGTATGGAGATCTTCCCGTGCCCTGATCAGTTCTCGTACACTAAATCACTCTACTGTGAAATCCCGAAAGCTTTATTAGATTTCTTTGATGTACTTCCAAATGTTAATCAAAATTCTTTCTTGACTTTTCTGTTGCGGGTATAGAGGTAAGCCAGGACACAGGAAGAGCCCCATCTTCAGAAGTCTGGCCAGTGGGAAGATATGATAGACTGGGCTGTAAAGTTATGTTTATGTTTGTTATCCTTGTGCTTCACCCCCATTTATTCCCTTAGGAAGCCAAGCACAGACACTTGTGGCCCTCAGATGGGACTCACTCTTGAAGGCTCATGTGTTAGCTTCTGCTGCACAAAAAGATCACTGTGGTAGGCGCCACTACCTTCCACACAAGGTTTGGTGAGAAGTGTCAAGATGGAATTAAGTGCAGGAACAAAGATTTACCTTCAAATGCCAGCCATTTTCCCACCCTCTGTGAATAATCCAGACTTTGTGTTTGGGGCCTTCAGACATAGTAATAACGCAAACGGAATCAAAATCATCATTCATATTATTAACAAGCGTTTTTCAGTAATGTTTTGAGTAAGTGCCTAATAAAGTTTAAGAAATAAAGATACTCATGTTATTAAAGAGGAATTACTAGGTTTCCATTCATAAGCTTCAATATCCTGCTTAATGGATTCCATACAGCCTAACAGAAACCCAGTGAATGAATTATGGTAAAGCAGTTCACAAACATTATATGGTTTCCTTTTTTTTTTAACTTTTGTTTCCTCTCCGTGAAATAACAATGAGGCACGTAGCTTGAATAAGGTCATTTCTTAGAATGAAAGCATTAGGAGGGCTCTGGTTGTATTTTAGCCTACAGGCAAAAACTCCACGGCTTTATGGTCAGACAGTGCCCCCTTGTGGAACATGTAAGGTTGGTAGATCTGAACTGCATTGTGATCGGGATCACTGGCATTTGAAAGTGGGCAAGGCTGAAAGAGGCAATAAGCAAAGGTCAAGTTCTGAGCCTCATCCTTAACAGCCTCGTAGCTGGAAGAAGGTACTTTACAAAATAAGGATGCGAGCATAGCCAGACGGGAATGGGAACTTAAGCTAGTCAAGCTGATGGTCTCAGTTCTAGAAAACTTGGCCCACTGAATGACGATTTATAAAAGAGACATAACAGAATGGAGAAGGAATACGTTTGAGCTCAGTCTGTCTGGGTGCAAATCTTGGCTGATAGATAGTAACTATGAGAGTATAGGGTGCTTCGTTGTTGCTCTAAGCTTCGGTCATCCTGCCTGCAAAATGATCACGGTGTCTTATCAGATGTCTTATATCGTTGGTATAGATCAGAAGTATTGTGAGCGGCAAATGAAAATGGTGCGTGGAAAGTGGTTTTAGGGCAAGGATGACTAAAATGCCTATTATCTTCTCAGAGTGTGCACTTCAAATCAATGAAGGACACTCGGCTTTCTGTTTTTCAAAATGGCTTTTTCATACATGTGTTTACCAGCCACACAAGAAAACTCATGAAAGCTGTGGGACTAGACATGTTAAGCCTTTGTTCCAGAGACGGAAACAAGGTTGATTAGACCTACAAGCATGCGCACTTGTGTATCTGGAGAGATGTAGACGCTGAGGAAGAAGGCTGGTTTGTGGGTCAACGCACTGTGGCGGATAAAGGCCGAAATGAGAAATATCAGTCAAGGGCCTCAGAAAGGGCTCAGGGGCCATACTCTAGAACACAAGAGTATTCTCAAGCAGCAAGCGCTTTCACTCAACCACTGACACAGCACCAATGGGCAAACAAAAGAAAAACAAGAAGACTGTGGGAAGTTTATCGTTTACCTCCCTTAAATGTGCTGCCACCAATTCAAGGGTTTAAGAATGTTGAAATGCCCTAAGAATCTCAAGCTGGGGAGAGAAACTCTTGAGCAAGGCAGGCAAGTGGCTTGTGGGCTGCAGGCCTCACAGGTCCTGCCCAGCCCTTCAGATGGAAACCTGCTGGAGACACACGAACAGATGACTGTACCACAGCTCATTCTCACGAAGCCTCCCCAAGTTGGACTTCAAGTGCTGCTTTCCTACACTAGCAATCTGATGGGAAATGCCGCTACTCTTAACCAGCACTTGGAAGTAACTCTCCCTGCACCCCCTACTCCACAGCATTAATCACCTGTAATGAGTACGTTTCTTTAGATTTCTCATTTTAATAAAGAGCAGTTCAAGTATCTGTGAAAATTGATCCATCGTAGTGAATGCTATGAAATAAAACAAAACCAGTTTGCTGGTTCTAATCATTGATCTTGGGCTTCCAAGACTCTATGTGTCAGCTCTGGCCTCTGGCTTCCCTCTGCTGTCAGCTCTGGCCTCTGGCTTCTCTCTGCTCAGCCCATGGCCTGGGTCGTGTGAACTACTATCCTTTCTTTCTGGCTTCTTACAGTTCCCAGCCAGCCAGCTCCTACCTCAAGGTTGGTGACATTTTCTGATTGGTTTTCCCTCCCTCTGACCTGTCAAATATCAGTGAGAAAGCCTCAAAAGTGCAGTTAGATTTTGACATATATATATTTGTGCTCCCGGACTTTCCCCTGGGATGCTAAGACCTCCTTCCAAGGTTCTGTTCCTTTATGTTCCAGCATGTCATTCATTCTGTCTGAGTCATATTGCCTCCCTGTCTCGTCACCTCTTTTTACTCTCAGAAAATCATATTTTATGTTTGGCTTCAAGAGACCTGGGTGTTTTAATGACTTTTTTATTCTTCCTTTTTGTCTCTACTTCCTTCCTTCTGCCAAGGCTGGTCCTACCTGTTGGAATCCTGGCCTTGTCTCTAGTGTCCCTGTCTTAGTTAGGGTTTCTATTGCTGAGACGAGAGACCACAACCAAGACAACTCTTACAACGGACATTTAATTGGGGCTGGCTTACAGGTTCAGAGGTTCATTCCATTATCATCATGGCAAGAAGCACAGCAGCATCCAGGCAGCCATAATACTAGAGGAGCTGAGAGTTCTATATCTTCATCCAAAGGAATCCAGGAGCAGACTGTCCTCAGGCAGCTAAGAGGAGGGTCTCAAAGCCCACCCACAGTAACACAATTCTTCCAACAAGGCCACACCTCCTCCAACAAGGCCACACCTCCTAATAGTGCCACTCTGTCGGCTGAGCATATTCAAATCACCACAGTCCTGTTCCATCCAAGAGCCCAGTTTAGCCTCCCTTATGTGATTTTGTTTTGTTTATGATACTTGTGATTTTAATATGATATGCCCCCCAGAGGCTCATGTGTCTAAACACTTTGTCCACAGCTTGTGGTCCTGTTTGGGAAGGCTCTAGAACGTTTAGGATGCTGAGCCTCCCCTGAGGAAGTGGTGGAGGTGGTCCTTGAGGCTTTGTTTGAACGCCTACTCTCTGTTCCTGAGTACGAAGGCAAGGCCAGCCTTTTGCTCCTGCTGCTATGTTTCCTCTGTTATCACATCTTCCCGGTTGTGATGAAGTATATCCCTTGAGAACTGCAAACCAAAATAAGCCATTTTTCCCTAAGCTGGTTTCTCAGGGTATTTATCACAGCAATGAAACTGTACTTAAGAAATCTGCAATCCAATTCTTGCTCCTCCTTCAGATTCGTGATACTGATGTCCATGTTTATCTCCACTGACCACTGCCGTTAAGCATCCAATGGACCTACCTCTCCCAAGTACCTCCTTGGGAACTTCCGCTAGCCTTTAGCCAGGACTTATTTTTCTTAACCCTTCTGGGAAGCTTCCTGTGGCCTACAATTCTTTTTCTTGACACACCACACACACACACACACACACAGAGAGAGAGAGAGAGAGA